>NW_027526422.1:69064690-69602190 GCF_048455015.1 Haemaphysalis longicornis | reverse complement strand
ATGCATTTGAGAACGAGACAAAAACACCTTTCATAACGGCAATCATGAGTTAGGTCTACCTCCTCCGGTATGTCACAGTTACGCCTTGGTTTTAAAGCGAATCTATCTATGCCTCCCCGATTGCATTCAGTGGCGCGCCAAGACGTACTGCAGGAAAGCCAACTTTACACCATGGGTTTCACAAAACAATGAGGATTATGATAAGCGAAGGCACATTAAGCACCTCAAGAAAAAAAATGCTTCCCGTGGTCAGAATAGAACCTGGGTCCCTCGCGTTATGAAGCCGACGTCTATTTCATTTCTCCATTCCAACACGGTCGAAGCAGTGTGAATTTCCCGCGCTGACTTTCATTCAGTCTTTTTGGGAAAAAGCTTCGTGTTTTAACCATCTTTCTCCTAAAAAAAGGGGCTTTGATTGTTCGAAACGTAAACACATTATGCGACGGCGATAAGCTTGCACCCCATCGTCGCCAGTGAACAAGAATCCCATCTGCGGCCATTTTCTTTTCAATATCCTCCTAAAAATGTAACATCACGTGTAACAAAAAGGGAGGCCATTGATGCTCATTAAGAGGGGCCCAATTCAACAAAACTCTTTCATGACCAAAGCAGCCTTTTGCACGGGGGCAGCGGCGTCTTCGACAGGACACTGTACCGGGAACTGGGTCAGTGTGAACCATCGAAGTCCGAAATACACAGAGGCCCATATATTACTGGTAGGTTGTTGCAAGAAGGCGGATTTTAAAGTTTAATAGAAGGGTTGGACATGTGTACTAGTATTCGCACAAGGCGGTCGTGTCACATATTATGAAGCAGCATACAATGATATCCGGGCTGACGTCATCAAGATGGTATAACATCACGCGCACCGTCGCAGACATAGGGATGGCCCAGTCTCTCCGGGATGACTGCGATAAGCCTGGGATGACCGTGGTTTTTGTAGCGCAAGCTACACTACGCTACATCGGGCAGTTTTCGCTGGGTGACCAGTTTTACCCTTGAGCGCTAGAGGTCAAACCACACCCTCTTTTGCAAGTGCCCGGCACGGAGCAGCGGCCCGATAACGGGGAGAGATAGACGGCAGGGTAGAGATAGGCGAGGAGGGAATGGAGACGTGCGCCGGAGGGGCGGAGGAAGGCGAGGAGGCCGCCACCGGAGCGATAAGCGCGCGCCACGGAGGAAGACCGCGGGGTCACGTCGGGCGCAGAACCGTGTGCGATAGAGGAAGACGAACATCCAGCTGTGGCCTGGATGTTCCTCGGTGGTCCCTCGTACAGCGGCGAGGCTTAAACAACGCCGTAAGGCTAAAAAGAGGAAAACCGCTACTCTTGCGTACCACTTCGCTACCGTCAAGTTTTATGCATTAGTGTGAGCTTCCTTCATTTTTTCTTGCTGTAAGCTGTTACGCGGCCTCAGCTTTCTTATCGCCTGCCTCCAAGCGCCTTGGAACTCTATTAGCGATGACAGGCGGGCTTCTGTAATGACACTAACCCTTGATGTGTAGTCGTAGTACAGCCGTAGTATATATTTGCGCGTTTCTTAGACGAGGGAAAGCGAAGGTGGATAAGCAGATGGAATTGCTCACCCTCACTGCAGGAGGTTATCGATCAGGCTACTTCAAATGGTGAGGGGGAGATAAAATTAAGGAAGCCTGCGAGCGTAGGCTGAAGGCAAGGGACAGCGCTGAAATGAGCGCGATTCTGCGAAACAGATAGCACCGGATCGTGATAGGGAGGTCTTGTGACTGGTGCACGCCGTGTGTGGACCCACCGTGTCAACTAACTCTTCGATGTTGGCTCGCGTCGTAGCTTCGCGCAGTTACGAGTTCGTCGCAGCACCATGTCGATAAAACTTATCGTAATTTTGTGGTGAATCTAACAATGTCTAATGATGGAAATGATGGTTTAGATACGCAACCTCGTCTGCAAGCGCGTAATGAACTTTCCGCTGTCCATTTCGTGACACCACTAAGTAGCGCATACACAGGTCAACTATGGCTATTACAAGCATGCCGCGAGCTCTCTGGACCGAAGAATATTCATTATGGACTAAAAGGAGGCTGATAAAGCCTTTAGTGCAAGGTTTGACGCCGCAACAGAAACTGACGTCACAGGAACAAGTTACGTGATTAGTGACGTCATGACGTGCTGGTGTCGCTTCGGATGTAAGTTCTAACGGTGATATGAAGTACACTTCTGATGAGGTGACCTCTGAAGAACGCAATTCAGTGAAGCTGGGGAGTGCCGGTCTAGTGGATCCTGCAGCAGAAGATAGACTGGAGTGAGCAGAGAGAGCGAGATAGAGAGAGACAAACAAACACCGAGAGAGAGAGAATTATTATTTAAAGCAAAAGCAGAGAGAGAGAAAGAGAGAGGGAGAGACAGAGAGAGATAATATTTCATTGACCGGTAGAAAGTGAGGAGGAGTTGCAGGGAGCGTTGCGAGAGATCTTGTTCTTCACGGAACCTTCTTGCTACCTGCGAGGGGGCGAGTTGGCTGTCCGAGATGAGATATTGCTTTTCCCAAATGAGCAGAAAAGTCTTCACTCGAACCGCGCTTCTCCACTAAACGGATATTTTATCAATTACCACTCAACTTCACTGACCATGGCTTGGCCACACAAGTGCACACCAACATTTCTGTTTTCCACATGTGTTGCGACATTATTTACATCTTACGGTATTTTATCACTCGCAAAACAAAGGAAAATTTCTATGTGTGCTTTCAAACAATATCGCAGAAAGCGGAAACATCCATTCAAGAGCTCATATCCAAGGCCAAGAAATTGGCGGTGAGTATATGCAAGCTGTCTCTTCGAAACTTGAGATGATAGTTACCTCTTCGCTTTGGTTCTGTACGGGGTTGAGTAAACGGAACGGGGTTAAGTTATTGCTTACTGGCATAAAAATAACTTCGTCGTACGAAAAGACAAAAAGGAGATATCACTTGGCGTGTTCACCACTTCGCTTGCGGAACTCCTCTCACCTGAGGTAATTTCAGCGCTCAAAGGTGAAATAAGAACGAAAGGAAGTGGCGCCATAGTTAGTGGATAAATGCTTAAATTCTAGTAGCCTCAGTGGCGCATCAATATTACGAAGTGTAAAGAGATAAGGTGTGCACTAACCTATATGGGACGCTGATATCTTCTTTTTGTGCCAGTTTTGCATTTACGACATGATCTGAACTAACTGTTGTGCCTCTTTTATTCCAGAAATGCGTGTCCAAATTCCAATAAAAGTGAGACGACTCGAATGGAGTGAATTGTGAAACGTATTTCTTAAGGTTTTCAGGAAAGAAAAATGTTCGCAATCACTGCTGAGTGCCTGGATGTCAATTCCAGCCGCAGCTCCACTTCACATTCGACACTCATGTGGCGCACCGACGGACCATTACATCCGCCTGTCGGTTTCTGAGCATTTCTGAGCGAACCCACCGGTGTTCTGAGTTGTTCGTTCCCAGACCTTCTGAAACGTCGTCTGCGGCCGCACATGGTATTACTTGCTTTGCTGCAAAGCTGAGAAACTTTCATCACGCCTAAAAAGGGTATCTATATTTCGTCCTAAAAGGGGTTAACAGTGCATGTAGGCAAGGACAAGCAAGGAAGAAAAGATACACAGCTGAACTGCAATGTAATTGTTATTTAAAGCAGGTTTACATGTACATCTTCTGCCACATCCAATGGGAAGGCTTACATAATCAAAACAGTGATCTCCTCGCCCTCTGTCGACTGCAGAGCTTTGTTAAGATATTCTTTTTTTTCGTTCAGAGCGGCGCTGAAGGCAGGTATTTGTAGTTAAAACGGTCGAATTCAAGCACCTACATCACTTGACGTATCAGCTCGTTCTTTTCTTTAGAAACTGTTCTGCACTGTCTGAAGACCGGGGCACAAGCACAGCGTTTACAATGTTAAGGCAGGTGGCCCGATGCAACAGTCTTCTGAACGAGGTTCGTGTGCTCCCGAAGACTTGAAGAGATGGTACTCAAGGAAAAGTTTAGCTGTCAATTTTTCTGCTTGGCAATACTAGAAACAGCCACGGACATGATCGAAGCGCCACGGACATGGCGCGGCTTGTGCCACTGCGGCCACGCCGCAGAAAAAAGACAAGAGCACCGGCGTGCATCGTCTGCTCCGTTTCAACCCTATTCTCAACGGGGGTGTCGACAGATAGGTTATTATTCGCACTCACATTGAAGTCGAGGCATTACTCTGCGTTCGGTGAAGTACACTTTGGAACGTCCAACACACATAAGGTGCTTAGCACGGACAAGTACCGCCATCCCGCGGAACCCGACGTAACCAGTGACGGGGCACTCATATGGTTGCCTGCATGCATGGTTGCAGTGAATACAACCTATTTTTTTAGCGCAAGGAAGGAACTTTTTAATATCTCCCCTCGACAAGAGTTCTATTGGCAAGATGTGCAGGTGTCTGAAATGTAGGCTTAGAGAGCACGAAAACAGGTGAAAAGCCAGTTTCGGTTGATCACTGGTGCACAGACGAGTCTAAAAATACTGGGATGCAGCGCCTTGAAAAATAAGGCTACAAAATGGCAGACGCATTGACCATTATTGCAATGGCGTGATGTCGCAGCAAAAACGGGTGGCACCGCAGGAACTGACGTAATTAGTGACGTTACGAAAAGTGATGGTATCGATCCATGCGTCACTTCTGATTATGACGCAAAATCTAGCTCCCTTGAGGTGACGTCAGAGCTACGAAACGCAGAGAAGCAGTAGTGCGGGTCGAACTATAGTGGATACTGCAACAGAAGATACAGTGGAGGTTCAGGAGAGGAGGCGAGAGGGGTTGCAAATTTTGCGGAAGGAAGTCGGATGGCGTCGTGGATTGTGGGGAACTCCGTCCAGGCACTCACTGATGACCTTGTGGATGAAGTCGACCAGGCCAGGCTGCTCTTCCTGGGTGGCGCTACATGAAAGGAGGCCAATTCAGACCGCTGGGTACAGTAGCGCATCAGCGTTTAATTCCCATGCGCTGGCCGTGTTGACCTACGCTACAGAGCGCGAACCTTTCAATATTCTTAGGGCATGCACTAAAGCCATTCACCTGGTTGTAAGATATTTCTGGGAATTCAATTTAGCATGAAATAAAGTTAATCTGACGCACGGACTACTTTACAGCATCGAGGAAACGGGCCGTGCCGTGACGGGGCTCTCCCGCTCTCAAATGCAGCGATGGTCATATGAAGTAATAGTGGAGCTTAGCGTTTTTTCTCTAATAAACTTTGTGTCAAGCAACTTGCAACAACCGTTTCTGAGTAAAATTAGGGCAAGCCTACTCAGCGATTAATTGTACAACTCATGTGTTGAGGGGTCAGTGAAGCGCCGTAAACAGCTGCGCTGTGACCGCGCCGACTGCGCCCAACACTGAACGTTTTGATTGATCCGCAGAAGCTTCAAATGTATGATTATCTCTGGAAACACAACGAAATCTAGCACAAATAAGATGTGCATGCTCCAAGGGAAAGCAGTGCATCGCATAGCTAACGCTGATTGCCTTGCGCACAGCAGGAAGCTGTTCACGCGTTTTAAAATTGTGCCTGTTTATAATTTGTATAAATTCTGCCTGGCGAAACATTATACAAAATTCATTGCTAACTGTAAAGGAAGCTGTCTACAAACGTTATTTCTTGAACCAAACGTCGTGACTTACCTTTTTCAAAGCAACAATTGTGGTATCTTGCCTTTTGCCGTACTGAGCATGGACGGCCGATGATATGGCATGCATTACCAAGATTGCTAAATCAGTTCGTTACAATGATTTTTCTGTAGAAGAGGAAAGTTTTCACGCCACACGAGAGTACTTTTTGTAATGTTACTATTTCTTTACTCTCAAAATGTCACTTGTTATGCATATTCTGCATTAATCGGGATGGCAGTTGTGCGTTGCTCTATTCTCTGTTCTATTTTTTCGTTGATTCGGACCATACATAAGTGTCTAAGTAGTGTTTAATAAATGTGTAAGTGTTACTTGTTAATGATAAAGATCATGCTTTAGTGTAACGATCTGTTGTATAACGATCTGTTGTACCAGTTTAGTGCACGAAACGCCTTTCAGATAAGTATTTTGCCAGGGGCGTGAGGTGCGCCCATGTGTGACTTGTACTCAGGGGGGCCCGGGTTTCCTCAAGTAAACACTTTTTGCCCGAGCCTGCCCGCATCACTGTGATGTAAATAAAACTGACTTGACTAGACTTGACTTTACACAGAAAACCCATTGCCAGTGCTTCTAAGCCCCGCAGATTAGGTCTTGGTATCCTGCAAGAGGGTTGCGTGTCACAAACCACATTGCCATTACAGCGAACCGTAACGCGGCCTATACACCTGCTACTTCGAGTAGCACGAAGACGACACTGCCGTGAAGAACATTTTGCTTCAGAAAACGCCGACCGTTGTTCTGAGCGCACAAGGAATCGCACCGCAGCGACAAACTCAACGCTTTTTATATAGTTAGTACTGTTAGGTAGTATAATTGAGTACGAGAAATGTAGGCAGGTGACCTCTACTCGCAACACGAATGCTTAATCTTCAAGCAAGAAGCGTACACGCTTAGATGGCCCGAATTCTTCAACCTGCGACTGATTAAAAGTTGGGAGTATAAATTGTATTTAGTCATTAATGAGGCCTTTTATAGCAGTGTATCTCGCTATTCTCTAAAGGCGATAGTAGTTTTAACTATTGATTGTTTTCTTGACTTGTCATTTGGACGTCCCGAGAAAAAATTCCGTGCCATTTCACTCTGTGCAGAAGATTGACCAGCGAAGCTGTGCGCAGTCCAAGCAGTGGACGAAACAAAATACGTTTGTTTGTGGTTTGCGAATGAGCCCATTTCCTAGTCAACTAGCTTAACGAAACTTGGTAGGACGAAACTTTTATTACGGGACTGTCCGCTTCCCTCCCTTAGATCCCCATGTATTGAGAGCAGACGGGAATATCACAATATTTTACAACTCCATTGTGAATTACCTTATCATGACAAGTAAATGAAACTTGGCGTGCTGTCAGGTTCGTCTTAGCGGATAGTTGTCATATAGTTTGTTTCGCAATAGTTATTATTAAAGAAAATAGAATAGTTATTTATTAAAGAAAAGGTACTACCATTTTCTGTAACGATTCTAGCACTATAGCTCTGAAACTTAAGCGCGTGAAGACTGGCTGCACGTTCACGTCCCTCCCCCCGTCCCGTGCACGCATAAAGTGGAAACCTGTGGTGTGCGCTTGCGGAGACGGGAAAGACACCAGCCAAAACATCGCCCGAAGCCCTTCAAGGTACTCGTATCTGGACGGGGAAAACACCATCCAAAAAGGCCCCTCAGGAGTCTTTCAAGAAGGCTGCACAAAACACTTGTTTTGGAGAAGAAGAACTTGCGCTGTACGCCGATTTGTCAGCGTCCGTTATGTGCGGAAATCGATACGTATACTGCTTCGTTGCAAAAACAAAACAAATGAACAACCAAAATAAGGGTACATCGTCGGTCTTGTTTTTTTCTGGATGCGACACGAGCTGGACGAGCGCCTGCCACGGTAGATACAACTAGGCATATGATATCTGGAATTATCACTTCTGTTGTTTATGGTTGACTTCTCGGCGCCAAGAGTTGCGTTGTTGGGCTCCCCAATTCGCGAGAAATACGACGCCCGCGCATGAGCGACGCTTTCAAGGACGCCGTCGCCTTACATCGCCCCAGAGGCCGAAGAGAAAAAAAAAAAAAAAAAGCACGTCGCCATACAGCTGTCGGAATAGGACGCGAATAGAGAACGAAGGCCACTGGTTGGCTTCAGCTATGCACCCTTCCTATTTAGTGGGCGCTGGTTACGGCGAAAAACGCCAGGAGGCGTCTGCGTCGTAGATCATCGCCGCCTGATCGCTCGGGCGTAGCCGAACGCGTCAGTGGATCTCGTAACCCGTAATCAGAGGCGTGCGATGCGCCTGATGAAACGGCCGTAATCTAGATAAACACGAACGGACCCGACGAGTTCATCCCCCTACTTCGAAGAGTTGGCACAGAGCGCTTTGAGAGAACGCAGTCACTCGGGATCATATTTACACCATGCTTGAAGTGGTGTTTACGGTGCTCGCGCTCGTGGCGTCACTTCTTCTCTGGTGAGTACAATTTCATACTCTCCGAGTTTTAAGTACCGAAACCACACTTGTACTATGAGGCACAACGTAGGGAAGGCCCGGGGTAATTTATACCCGGCAACCTGTGATATCATTAATATCAGCCGATATCAGCGCAGACAGGCTTTATTGCTTGTTTTGCCCGTATCGGAAATAAAATTTGTCACTTTCTACTCAGCAGGTTTATTAGGCATAAAATGCCGCATTTAGAGGTATCCATCTCATTTTCAAATGCGTCGCGCTTGCGTGCTTGACTTATTTTAGAAGTACCCGCCGAAGTGGCTCAGTGGCTAAGGCGTTGTGCTGCTGAGCCCAAGGACGCGGGTTCGATTCTCGGTCGCGGCGGCCGCTTTTCTGATGGAGGCGAAAATCGAAAGCGCCCGTGTGTATGAAATTTATCACAATTATTCCGGAGTCCTCCCTTATGGCGCGCCTCATCGCATGAGTAGCGTCGGGTTGTTAAACCCCGCAATCAATCGATCGGATTATTTTAGAAGTGATACCTGGAAAAAAATAAAAATGTTCCACCCTTGTAGGGGATGTTGTTATATCGACAGCAAAGGCACGACGAGTAGCCTGGGCGTGTAATTCAGTAGCAAAGTGGCCTGTAATTTGAAATGACGGTGGAGAGAGAGAACAAAACTTTATTAAAAAGAAAAGAAAACCGGGTTAGCGAGGGGGCGTGGCGGAGGACCAGAGGTCCGCCGCGACCGCCAGAGCTCGGCAGGTGACCAGCACTTGGCTGGACTCCTCGGAGCTGCCCAGGGCCTGCTCCCAGTGGAATGAGGAGGGGAGTGGGGAATATGGGTCAGCAGGACATTCGCAAAGAGAGTGATACAGAGTATCCAGCTGACCGCACTTGGGGCAGTGGGGTGTGTGGAATTGATGTGGATGTGTATGTATTAGTTGAGTACGATGAGGGAACGTGTGCGTTTGGAGTATCCGCCACATGTGGGCAGCCTCGGGGGATAGGTGTGGATGGGGGGTGGGAGAGTACGGCGGAGGAGGCGGTAATGAAGGGTAATTGCCCTCAAACTGAGGAGAGACTCGGAGGTCTCGGTCTCGGGAGGCCCGTGTATAGCTGTACGAGAAACAGCGGCCCGGGAAGTAAGAGCTCGAGCGTGTGCATTCGCTGCCTCGTTAGCACCTATGCCGGTGTGGGCCGGGGTCCACAACAGTTGCACGGGGTCGGTCGGGGGGCTTTGGAGAAGAATTTTGAGGGCTACGGGGGATATAAAGCCTTTGGAGAAGTGCCGGATGGCCTGCTGCGAGTCTGATAGGACGGTGATTGGGGTGGGGCTCTGGGAGAGCGCAAGGGCAATGGCCGCTTCCTCCGCCGTAGTTGCACATGAGGTGGAGATGGTGGCAGTGTGTGTCGGGACATTGATGTCAGTTCCAGTAACCGCGAGGGCATAGGCCGGTTTATGTGGGTATTTGGCTGCATCTACGTATAGGGTGTGTTTGTCAGGGGGGTGGAGTTTTGCATGATGACTTGCACGAGCTGCTCGGCGGTTGGAATGGAATATGGGGTGCATGTGACGGGGAAGCGGTTTGATGCGGATGAGAGCTCGGATGTTGCGTGGAATAGGTTGGGGGGTAGTGGATGTTGTGAGGGGTGTATGACCTGTGATTTGGAGTATGTAATGGCCCGTGGGTGTGGTGGAGAGTCTGGCGAGTTGGGCTGTCCGGTGGGCCTCAAGGATTTCAGGGATGGTGTTATGGATGCCTAGTGACATAAGGCGATTGGTAGGAGCCCCGGGAGGAAGGAGCAAGGCCGCGCGATATGCTTTGCGGATCATGGCATCCAGGGCGTTTGTTTGAGTGTTTGTGATATGCATGTAGGGGAGGTGGTAGAGTATGCGGCTGATCATAAAGCTGTGTAATAAACGTAGTCGGTCCAGTTCTGTTAAGCCATGATGGCGGTTGGCGACCTGTTTAATGAGGTGGATAGTTTGGGCTGTGTATTTCTTAATGTACTTGAGTGTGGGAAGTGTAGATCTGTTGTGTGTGATAGTAAGCCCCAAGATTCTTAACTCGTGAGTGTGGGGGATGGGGTTTTCATTCGCAAATAGTCGTATTGACGGTTGGGGGGAAGGGCGGGTTTTGGGAGGTGTCATGATAAGTAGGGCAGATTTGGTGGGCGAGCATGTTAGGCCAAGAGGGGTGATGTGTGTGAGGATGTGGTCAAGCCCAGCTTGTAAGGTGTCTTCTATCTGGTTATCACTGCCACGTGTCACCCATAGGGTGATATCATCTGCGTAAATGGTGCTGCGAAGTGCGGGGATATTGAGGAGTTGGTGAGCGAGTGGAATGAGAGTAATATTAAAAAGTAGGGGTGAGAGAACTGCCCCTTGGGGAGACCCGCGATTAGGCATTTGGAAAGGCATGGATTGTATGGGGCCGAGTTTGATAGTGGCTGTGCGTTGGCAAAGGAAGTTGTGGATATAGATATAAAATCGGGTTCCCAGTCCGAGGTTGCTGATGGCTGCGAGGATTGCCTCATGTGATAAGTGGTCAAAAGCCTTTTGCAGGTCAAGTGAGAGTACCGCAGAGTTATCTTTGGCAGGTGGGTGTTTTATTAAGTCGTGGTGGAATTGTGGTAGCACCGGATTATACGACGCCGTTTGCGATCGCAGCCCTGTTAACGACCAGCTGAGGTTTAGCAATTAAACCTCTTGGAGTGGAAATACATTCAGATGAACAACGCTTCTAGCTATTCCGAAGCCATTTCACTATCATTTACGTAACCAGGGGCGGTATTTTCGTAACTGTCCCCTTTGAAAACGTACCTTTTGAGTCCCTTTCATCGTGACGTAATTCCGGTTAAGCAGTGGTCGTTGTCAGTAGGTTTGCCGGGCTTGCGTTACGTCAGTTCCGGTTGTTTGTTTTTAGCCAATCAGGGTTCGCCAAAAGGGACACTTTTGAAAGGGACCGAAAAGGGACAAAACTCGGGAATACCGCCCCAGAAGTTTGAAAGTACGTTGTAGCGTGCTTATATATACATGGGCCACGGTGCTCCGGCCGAAGACGATGATGACGAAGCGCTTCAGCTTGGGGAGTCAGCGGTGGCGAGACGTGCCAGTGATGCACTATCCCGCTCCTGCCAAGCTGAGCGGCTGTTGTAAAACTACATTTGCGAACACCAGGCACCGATGCCTGTCCGGTTATTCTATGCCACAGTGTAAAACACTCGTAGATCAGTGTAATGGAAATTCTAGGCGTTCCTACGCATTGTGAAAACTGCAGCGAGAGCTTCTGCTTTTGGAGAACACACAACCGCCACGTACAGCTGCAGTGAGCGGCGTATGCGGAAACCCGCCCACTATCAGCGCGCAACGAGCTGGTGCCTCCCGCCTGTGACAAGGGTTGATTGATCGAAAGACCGCTTCTGCCTCTGCGATCACTTGGGAAACGATTGAGCTGTAGTACAAATCCTGCTTAAAGTTTATTCTCTCTCTCTCTCTCTCTCTCTCTCTCTCTCTCTCTCTCTCTCAGAAACAGAAGGTTCCGGCTTCGAATCCACTGGGAGAAACCAGTGTCATCCAATTATAAAATTTTTTTCGGGTTGATACACCCTCATGAAAATGATTACCGAGGTGCATTAAACTTGTTATAGAGATTGCTGAAAAGAACCCTATAAACATATTGTTGACAATTTATAGAGTATTTCTATTGAGTTTCCGTTATAAATTTGCCATAAAGTTTCAATTGACACGCTATAGAACAAAGCCAATCGACCGTAACGGTTTTAAATATTGTTTCTTATGAGTTTCTTGTAGGGTTTGTATAAAAAAATTAATACGCTTTCTACAAAATTCTTATTGGGTATAGCCGTAACCTCCCGTTGCGTGCGAGTCAAGTTCGAATAGAGTTTCTGACGGGTTTTTGTTAAATTTTTTTCAATTAGATTTCTATAAAATTTTTGTTGAGTATAGTCGTAACATCCTGTTGCCTGTGAGTCAGGTTTTCTGGCGAGTTTTATCAGTGCAGCTTTTTAGGGGCTCGCAACGTCCGGCGGGGATGTCCGTCACACCAGGTGCCGCCGCTTCCGAGTACCAAGTGCTCCCATGACGAAATGACGGCCGTCCATCGCGCGATCTCGGTTCATGCGGCGGGGCACGAGGCGCAATAGCACCCGACATATACGCACCGATCAACTACCAAACCTCCATGGGTCAGCTATAGAAATGCAATATAGAGAGCCTACTGAAATACAACATAATGAAGGCAATAAGATGCTTGCTGCGTGTTCGTAATAAAAAGTTTATTGCCTGGCTAACAACCACATTCTGCAAATTAGCAGCTTGATTGACCCTATAGAAACGCAATGCAGAGTCTGTTAAAACTAAATATATTGAAAGCAATAAGATGCTTATTGTGGTTTTGCAATACAAAGTTTTATTGACTTTCTATTGGCCGCTCTTTGTAAGGTTGGAGTTTGGTTCGCTCTATAGAAACGCAATATGAAGTGTATTAAAACTCAATGTCTTGAAGGCAATAGATTGTTGGTTGAGTTTGTGCAATAAAACGTTTATTAACTTCTTATGACTTCAGTCTATAAAGGGAGGTTTAATTGACTTTTTAGTAACTTTGGAGAACCTCAATACAAAGTTTAGAAAAATTCAGAGTCTATTTTCGTGAGGGCGCAATCAATCAATCAATCAATCAATCAATCAATCAATCAATCAATCAATCAATCAATCAATCAATCAATCAATCAATCAATCAATCAATCAATCAATCAATCAATCAACCGATCGATCAATCAATCAATTAGTCAATCAATTATTCACTTTTAATATATACAATTCCTTGAAAAAAATCTTGCAAACTTGTAGGTTCCACAATAAATCCTGGGGAAGCCGCACGTGCTGGCTGTACCGATATTAGCATTGTCTAGAGAACGTTGGTTCTTGCCGACAGACCTTACATCACGGCTTGTTATTAACCATTATTTATTTGAGGAGTAGCGACAGGTGACGATGTACGACGCGCCAGCAAATGCCATTCGTGTTCACAAATGACCACACTTGGTCTTGTTGCGGCTTACGCCAGGGTTGGCAGGTCCAGTTCTGGTAAGAAATACCTGCATTGTGATTTTTCTTCGAAGCTAGATAGCTGCGCAGCCACAATCGATGTATCAACGTGCCGCCGCCCACTCCATTGTAACGCGAATATTTCAGCAATCAAGTTTCTAGAGGCGTTTGCGACATGCTTCGAATAACGGCATGTCCCAAACTATCCACCCTTTCACTTTTCGAAGCTAGAAACTAGGCCGCGAGTACCTTCTTATCAAATATCGCCTATCTTTTTCCCTCACGGTGAGGTAAACATTTCAGCCAGCCGGTATCTGAGGAGTAGCAAAAGGGAACGATATACGGCAGGCCAGCAGCTGTTTTTTTGTTGTCGTTCAAATGAAAGTAGGTCAAGTGTATGTCGACCAGGCAGCCCTATGGATTACACCGGCCCTGATAAAGGAGAGTGAAGCTCACAACGGAACAGGTCTGTCGATATGAACCACTTGTTTGCACCTAACTAATATCCGTGCGCTCAGATTAGGCGGATCATTCCAGAAAAACGCTGCCACATTCCATAGTTGGTCAAACGAGCGCTGAGTACAGTTTCAGAGAGGACCCTGTTACGAATCGGCCCGCCGCCGTACTTTCCCGCATCACTCCTCGGCTGTGCGGCGAAGCCACTGCGCGCCTTTCAGGCAGCCACCCCCCCCCCCCCCCCCCCTCCCCCTCCCCCCTTGTCCGTGATTCATGTTTACATGCCTCGACAAGCCCGGGCCAGACGCTTCGCTTTCGGCGCGTTTCAAACTTCGGCAGTTGGCGGCGAGGCGCGCCGAGACTTGTTCAAGGACACAGAGGCCCCGCGAGTGCAGCGGAGTCCCCTCTCTCCCCTCTCTCGGACTCAACGTGCACCGATGCTATCGACTGTTCACGAACTCTGGAAAGCGTTGTGTGTGTCTGTGACGTTCGTGGCGTGTTGCCGTTTGTTGGCGTTTTGACCGTTACCGTTTTTGGGTATACAGCCGCCCAAGCGCTGTAGACCATTCTTGTTTGAGCAGTGAATCCATGCTGTCACTCTGCTCGAGTCCTGTACTGTTATCTCGCCCGTCGGGGTATTGTTCTTTGTCTTCAGCTCACCTCTAGCTATGAAGTAAATAGTTACGCTAGCGAGCGGCTTCTGGACTTCTTCACGGCTGCAACAGCGGCTGGCCGCTCGTCACACCACGCTACCACACGCATGCCGGAGGCGACAGAGCTCGGATCGGCTCGGCCCTCCCGGTCGCAACAACTGGTGTCAGCGGTGGGATGGCACGGTTGCAACAACCCACAGCAGCGATATTTTCGAGATATGCGCACTCTGCGCCCAGCTGCTGAATAAAAGCTTGGTGCCTGATCGACATTACATGCTCGTCATTAAAGAGCACACCAATATTATCTGTTATCACAATTTGAGGCAAATAAAATCTTGAAGTGAGCAGGTGGTCAGATTTTCGCCGTTGTTGCTGTCGGTTTTCTCTGCTGTCACTAACGACTACATGCGCCTCTAATAATTGGAACAATAGTAATTTTATTGGCAGCTTCACATGCATCGGGTTTTCACTTGACGCTTAAAGTGGCCATGAAGACAAAATGCAGGTTTGGTTCATTCAAGAGACTGCCTCGTTAGAATCATACTGACACCACTTTTAAGGAAAACTTCGCACAAATAAGCTGTATAATTAGGAAAAAAGGAATGAACATGCGACCCACTAGCTATTTCCCACAACAGAACCTATGATGCCATACCAGTCAGCTCTGCAATTGGCGGAGGCCGGAAAAAGCAAACGCAGATTAGGCAAAGCTTATAAGCTTGCCGAACGAGCTATTTGCGCTTAAATTTAGGGCACATTCTTTTTATATCAGTAAGAATGGTGGGACAAACAGTTGAAGTTACGAAAGCACACATAAACATAGAAGTACCGATGCGTACTGCGGTTGGTACTACGCGCTCTATGCTTCGTTTAAATGCACACCAATGCGGGGCTTTGGGGTTGTGTCAGACTACACTGGCCGATTGGCGCATGCGACAGTGTCTTACGGGACCATATTTGTCGAGCGAGCACCATGTTTCACGAAACGGTTATTTTCTTGATGAACAAAAAAGAGTCAGGTTTAAATACGGTCACAAACAAACCAAAGGCAGAAAACGGCTAGCCGCGGTGTGGTGGCGCCATCTAGGTTGACTAACAGTAAGCAAGTCTCCGCTCGACACAAAGTTTAGCTGAAAGACCCGGTCTTATGATGTCATTGCAAACGTCGTTCAAACACGTTTTCGTGCGATAATCAAAATTTTAGCATAAAATGATTAATTTCGCAGTGAATAAAGCATCGTTTTCTTCCGAACAAGCGCTGGGGGCACTATAGAACACGAAATCTTTGGAATAAAACAAACTTGTATTTTGTCCTCATGGCCCCTTTAAGTGTGTAGTGTTTACGTACCGGAAATGTGGCTAAGAAAGCCTTCTTTCACGCACAGGTGGCTGCGAAAGACGTTTACTTTTTGGAAAGGCAAAGGCATCGTGTACCTCGGCTTCTGGGAGTACATGCGCTTCTGCTACGAAATTTACACGAAGGTTGGTCTGCTCTACACGTTCACGTGTTTGCGGGAAACTGCCGAAATTGTGTTTACGGGGTAAAGGGTGGGCTTTAGTTCAAAAGGCGATGCACTTTTAAACCAGAGGGAGAAGTTGCGGAGCTCCCCATAGGCCCCACGTATTAAAAAGATCCGCTGTTGGCTGGCTGCGGTCGGCAAACCATTGGCAAACAGGGGGAACTAGAGTTCCTGTATATAGCTCCCCTAGGGGAGCAGACCTCCATGGGAGCAGAGTTGCGCGTCCATACGCCATCTTGAGTTCCAGGTCGTGCGGGAAAGCCACCCGTCTCGCATGTAGTACGAGCTGTGGCCGGGCCGCCGCGCTAGCGGCAGCGGCGGGGAGCAGTGGCGAGGAGCGGCGTGTATACAAAAGCTGGCGCACGATAGTCGGCTGCTTATCAGCTTAGCGGCCGCCGCTATGGTGGCTAGAAGGGGCCTTCTTCTATGGTGGCCTTCTAGCCACCATACCGCCGCTGCCGCAACCGCCGATGCTCATCTAGTGGAGCAGAACTGATGAATATGGGATCTTGTGCGCAGCACTGTAAGCGGGCTTTCGTGTCGAACCGGAACCCGCGGCATGCGGTAATCAGACGCGCAACTCTTGCGCAACGCGATATACAGGGGGAACCGGAATACCCTGACATCTGTCGACAGAAAAATGAAATAATTGTCAGCTGCCCGCGGCTGCTGCCGCCAGCCACAGACGAAATTCCATACAATGATAAGTAAGCGCTGCACAAATTAATGTAAATTATTCTCTGCTAACTTCAAAAGATTTATTTAGTAATTCTTGTTGTTTAATGGGAATGTTTAGCGAAGTTCACTTTGTGTCCCCTAGATGCCGCGCCAATACACTTTCCCCAAAATGATGAGGTATGCGTGGTCTGCGGAAAAGAAACAGAAACTATATGCGGCTCGTAGTGTTACAATGCGAGGGTATCCATCCAAATTTACATGAGGGAAATATTCGGCTTCCAGAAGCACTAGGATTTAAGGGTAGCACAGAGGAAGTTAACTTCAAGGCTGTCGAGGCGAGGAAAAGAATATTAGAATGCTGGTGGACGAAAAGCAGAGAGGGGAATATTGCCTAGGACAGTTACCACCTGTAACAGGAAAAAAAAGTATTTTGTGCCCAATAAGCTTTTTGTGCCTGCCCTAACCAGCGCTAGTATTAAACCAAGAGTATAAAACATAGGTATATTAGCCGTTTTTGGTAAGATGACACGTCATTATCCCACTTCAAAGCGGAAACCCACAGCAATCATCATCATCATCATCATCATCATCATCATCATCATCATCATCCCGAATTTAAACAAAGCAAGGGGGCTTGTAAGGACCAAATGCTGAAGTGGGCTTTAGCAACTGGTGTTTATGCAGGGACTCTGCCCTTCCACGTCGTATATATGTCACCGCGGTTAGGTTTAAATTTAGTGCCACTTCCCTGTAATGCATCGCTCTATATTAGCGTGCGCCACAAATTTCTGTAGAGGTAAAGGTGTGCCTAAAACAACGCATAGTGATTTCTACGCAAGCATACCATGTTTCCAGTTTAATATCTGTTTTGACAATTTTTCAGCCTCTTCACGATGTGGTTATTCGCTACCATGCGAAGTACGGCCGTGCATATGGGTAAGTATACAATGAACGCTTTTGAGCATAAAGCTACACTGAAAATTGCTAATTTGAACATGGATGCCCTGAAAATTTTTGCTTGTCCCTAGCTTTAGGTATTGAAACTTCTAAATTCTGGAAATTGTTCGTGTCGCAAGTGAGCTGTGAGCCATGGTGGCCTGTTAAGCAGCATACCGTTAGTTCAATTGCATTCACAGTACAGTATTTTTAGTTTGTTGATATAGTTAGTGAATTTTATTATGGCTGTGGGCCACTTTACGTCTGCTATATGATTATAAAATCTGGCTCGGGCGTTCATAAAATAGCACGGTCACACACGTGTGTGCAAAATAAATGGTCCATCGCTCAAATGTCTCCTTTCAAAGATGATATGGGGAGCAAGAGGAGATTAGCTCCGTTCTTGTTCATGATGCAAATGGTTCGGTGAGATTGTTTAAATGAGAGTAGCGTTGTGCGTCCTAGTATTGCAGTACAAGCCTTAATCGGTTAAATGAAGCAACAATTTAACCACTTAAAGCTGATGTCATTCAGAGTTCGCAGACTCAAGTAAAGGAATGTCGCCGTGCCATCGGCCCCTCATAATTAAATGCGCAGAGGAAGACGCCCGGTGCATATAGCATGGGAAATACTGCATATAGGTGAATACATGAAACTGAAAAGATCGCGCACAGCACGGGAACATTCACGAAATGCGCGCGATGAGTTAACAAACCACCTATATAATTTTTTTTATATAGGCCGTTTTTGCGTAGCCTTCACTGTGGCAGACGTCATGCCTCGTGTGAAATCAAGCGTGAGCCATATCTTCGTAGGTCCTATCAAGGTACAGTACCTACGCTCGTGGTCGGAGACCCGGAGATTCTGCGTGAAGTCCTGGTGTCCCAGTTCAAGAATTTTGCTGACAGATCGGTGAGTGCTCAAATATCCCTCATGAAACCTTATGGCTTCAACTAATCCCATACTATAGGCTTTAGATAAGCAAAAGCGAACACCGCTTAATGGTAGTAGTAGTGGCATTAAAAGTAATAGTAGTGGCAGTATTATTATTATTATTATTATTAGTAGTAGTAGTAGTAGTATTAGAAGTAGTAGTATTAGTAGTGATATTAGAATTAGTAGTAGCAGCAGCAGTAGTAGTAGTAGTAGTAGTAGTAGTAGTAGTAGTAGTAGTAGTAGTAGTAGTAGTATTAGTAGTAGCAGTAGTATTAGTAATAGTAGTAGTAGTAGTAGTAGTAGTAGTAGTTGTAGTAGTAGCAGCAGTAATAATAGTAATATGGAACAGGAGGACCCGTTGTCCAAGCAGAGGAAATTGGCGATTAGGAACCGGAGATCAATACAAGGCAAACAACATGCTCCGCGTTCCCATACGTGCAAAGAACATGCGGGTCCCATAGTGCAACGAGGCTATGGGCCAGGAGAGAACCCAGTTTTTGGTGCCGTATCGAAAGAGTTTTAGGGAGCTCCCACACCCTGTGTACCCAGTGGTCGAGTCTACAGCCGCTGCCGAAGTAGCCGACACGAATGAATTATCAAGTACTTGCCCTTCACTCGGAACTGCGAGAACCCGACGCTTTGTAGGCACAGGCCTCCGCCCTGGAAGACCCCTTGAACACCAGGGGAGGCTATCGGGACCACACCGCTGCTTCCATCTGACCTTTCTCCGCGAAACGGAGGACAATTTATAAAAACACGCTAATTTGTGCTAGGCAGCGTATTATTAGATTGAAAAAAAAAATATGTCGGTGAGTTCCCGACACGAGGCCAGAAAATTGGTCGGCAGGTGTGAACGTTTCGCACGTAGGCCATACACAGCGTGGAGTTCGGATGAGGGTCAAGTCATAATCATGTGAGTGAGGAGGGAGGGGATGAGACCAGCTATGCCGGGTGCAAAGAATACGGGATTATAGGAACTTGGGTAAGCAAAGCGACAAATCACCTTCCGCCAGGGAGGAACAAGTAGGTTCAGTGACAGGATGGACGCCACATACCAGACAGTGGTGCGTGCCCGAGAGAGAAGGTTTATTCAGACAAGCCGGACTCAGCCAAAAGATACAATTATTTAGACTGCTACAGCAAAACTTCGTTCACCTTGCGGGAGAACAATATGTGCTAGGTAAAAAGTTGCATACCTCGACTAAATCGTAACCACGAAACAAATACATGACCCCTTCTTTACCGAAGATGTCGGGTTTAGCTGCTGAGTACTACCAAGGGTTTTACCGTGCTTGACAGTGAGACGGGAGGACGCAAATGCCAGAAAAAATGGTAAAAGCATTTTGAAAGCTGTCTAATTGTACTTGCGCAATCTTTCCAGCCACTTTGCTTTACGCCAACTTTTTTTTTAAGTCGCCTTTGAAACTAAACGCATTGCCGGGGGATGGTGTCAGACGTTTCCATTTTTGTCGGTAACTTAATCCTGTCTGACTGATTCGCAAGTCGCCAGCTATCTAAGCGTAGCGCGTACAGGTGTTCTTAACCAATTACGCATTCATTCTCAAAGGTAACGTGTCACGTACTTTGGCGGGGTATGGCCACAGAATGCTTCCGCATTGTAAAAGAGAATAGCACGCGCACACAACCGTCTGTGCTAGAACAAAGTTAAATACTTGTGGCATTCCGATTGTTCTACATTAAGAGGGCTTAAATAATAGCGCTAAAAATGACCTTATTCTTCTTCATACATGTACCGGTTTCGACGGGTTTCATCACTCTCATCGCAGGAGTCCCAGAGGGTCGGCAGCGAGATATGGCGAAAGTCACTCATGAACCTCTCTGGCGACGAGTGGAAAAAGGCCAGAAGCATTTTCGTACCGACACTGAGTCCTTCTAAGCTCAAAAAGGTGGGTGGACGATGCCCGACTGGCAATGTCGACTCCCAGAGAGAAGGTCGGTACACTGGGTCCGGACAGTTGTGGCCCATCGAGCCAAAAATCCGGCGCAGGCGTCGGTGTCTATAGAATGGGCCCAAATTCGTATGGACTGCGACTACGGAGCGTGCCCCAGAAAAGAAAACAGTAAGAAAAAGAGCGCGTGCGCATAATCTCTTTAGCATTCGTTCGATTGCGTCAAGCACAAGTGTGCAATTGCGAAGTCGGTAACGCATCCGTTGCTCTGGCGTCAAGCGTAGCTTTGATTCCCATCCCAAAATAATCCTCAACACGTGCGCTTCCTTCAGGAACAGTTTCTCATTTGCCACCTTTACTCTTCCTTTAAGTGTTCTTTTCTCCTTTAATTTTTCAGTCAAACAATACCAAGCATAGAGCAAGGAGATCTTAGTGTTGACCAAGCACACATAAAAAGCGTCAGCTGACTGACTGACCGACTGACTGACTGACTGACTGACCGACTGACTGACTGAATGAATCACTTATCGATGCCCAGCCGAAACCAGTGGACCAAGAGACATGAAACTTCCGGGGGGCTCACTAAGCATAATTTCCGGGAGCATAATTTCCGCAAAAAGAGAGGAACAGGAAGAAAATTCCCCGCATTTCCCCGAGGGGAAGAATGTGAAAGTGCGAATGCACGAGTTGAATTTGCGCGGTTCGGTAATGTTCGCGAAAGAGAGATCACACACACACACACACACACACACAACTACAAAGAAAGAAAGATGCATTTATTCACAGACACCTATTTGTGTTGTCGTTGTACTTGATTGCTAGAGCGGATCTCAGCTTTGAAATTTCGTGTCAGTACTCCTTTAAGCAGGTGCATTAGCCCTTTTCACGCCCGATTCTTGGCCAATCCCCCACGTGGGTATGTGCCATGTCAGCGGCCAGGCAGCGCGCGCCCATCTCCCCCCGTTGCCAAGGAAGACGAGGAGATTCCTGGCCAATCCCCCACGTGGGTATGTGCTATGTCAGCGGCCAGGCTGCGCGCGCCCATCTCCACGTGCGCGGACATCGCCGGTGGACGCAGGTTGAGGGTCGCTTAAGAAGTGCATTGCACTTAAAATTGTGTTTTCCCTAACTCGGGATTATCTCGCTCATCCGTTCAGTTATCGAAGTTATTTTTGCTGATATATTGAGCCCGTAAGATTTCCTAAAAAGAAGTTTTACAAAGTTTTGACCTGACACTAATGGCGCGAAACTGTATTTAGGAGAAACTAGGTTTTTAAAGATCCTGCAATATACGTTTCACTGCTTGGTACATTCAATTGGCTTTTGCTGATCAATCTTGCTCCCACAAATGCACAAACCAAATTTTCAGGATTTCGCCTGTACGACGTCGCTAAAAGGGCAAAACAGATTTTTTGAAATTACACCCATGACGGGCTTTAAAGGCTTAACATTTTATGGGAACGCCAAGCCAGACTGCTGGCTATAGAAACTTCAGATTTCACGAGCACATTATTATTGTAATGTAAAAGCTCAATATTACTGAATTTCGTAAAAATTACACCCCTGATAGAGTCAGAAGCGCTAACAAATTGTTTCACAAATTTTTGTTTTTATCGCCGGTCCGTGGAGATATCGAAGAAGTGTTTCTTAATATAGGTAACCAATACAACTGTACAAAAACTGTTTTACAAAATTTTGCCCTAACAGCCATTTAATCGGGAGAATCAAGATTTTCGGTAAATTACCTGTTTTTACGGATTTCTCAATAAATGTTCGGCCCGTTTATATATACGATTTGTTCTTGCTTATACGTGCTACCAATAAAGTTGTGCAAAAAACTAGTTTCAGAGTTTTGTCCCATCAAGCGTATAAAAAGGCGAACTGGATTTTCTAAAATGACACCCCTCTCGAAGTGGAATTCAGCTCAATTTTGCCGCGTAGCATAGCGCTCGCCACCTGTAGGGAATTTCTGGAACCACGAGATTCCCGTCGGAGCCCTTGTGATTTATTATAAAACTGTGACTGGGGGGTATTCCTCACAACTACCACATAATACATCCCATGAGTAAGTAGTCTGTTGAGCTTACCATCTTAATACAGTTTGTTGCGGGATAGTTCGACTAAAGCAAGAGTTCCAGTTGTTTCCCATTGCCACACCCTCCTGGATGGGCCCATGTATCGAGAGCAGGTACGAGTTCGTAATTGTGTAAACTCCAGGGTGAAGCACCCAATTATGACGAGAGGTAACTTAACAAGTATTATACCCATTGGTACAATTAGTACAGTGGCCCACCTGGGCACTTCCGGTTACTACCGCTAGTATGTCATTTAAAACGCGCCCAATGGATCATGCATCCAATGCGACACGTTTATACCCTAGTTAGACTTGCGCCTTTCTAGGATATTCGAAATTTGCAAATGTATCTCTCGCACATTTGTCGCATAGAGAGGTAATTTTTGTGTGCTTCTGTTAATGAAACATAATTTCTCCATCTGTCGTCGTTCTGATATCAGAGCGTAGAACATGACGACTGTTTCCTTGTCCCGTAGATTGCGCTCAAGGTCAAAGCAACTGTGGAGAGAGCAACTTCCAAGGTCGTGGAAGCCGCTGCCAAAAATGAGCCTGTGAACATCTACGGGTGAGCTTTAGTTTTCCGAATGATCGCTGCAGGTCACCAAGCTCGCATTCGCAAAGCGAGAGAGAGAGAGAGAGAATAGTCTTTAATGATACTGGTGAGGTTAGCCTGGCCAAGGCGCCTAGCTTGCTACACCAGATGTATAAAAAAAATGAAATCGATGAAGAGATGATGATAATGAGTGTGATGAAGATGACGCGCTCATTAAGAGAGTCCTGTTTAAAAAGTCTGGTCAAGTCCTGTGCTTCGCAAGAAAGACAGACAACACACACACACTCATACACACACATGCACACGCACGCACACACACTCAGGCACACACACGCACTCACTCACACACACAGACACACACACACACACATATGCACGCGCACACACACGCACAAACATGCACACGCACACACTCAATTGACGCTCCCAACTTTTCGCAGCGGAGTTTGCAGGAGCAGATTTCCAAACTGTGAGCGCCGCAATTTCCCGGTGCGTTCCTACCACGTGCCACAAATGAGACACATATTGAGGGAGCTACCGCGAAGACGTGCCTACTGTAACTCTCCTGGCTGTGCGCTGCTGGGTTTCCGGCACGAACCGGATGATCTCCCAATTACAGCTGTCGCTGTAAAATTTATAACTGACATGTTATCTACGTAAAAGCACTGCCGAATAACAGCACGCAGCCTGTGCTCTTTTTTGAGTGTTCACTGTGACCTAATTTGGCACGCAGTAACGTGATGATATGAATTGATTTTGGGTGGCATGAGACGTGTCAACGCGATATGCTAGTAAAAAACGAGCGTGCTAAACCACACTCGATATGGGCCCGAAGTTAGGTGAAACAATTAATGATGTCGGATCGCTTTCGCGGATTTCACAGACTGGCTGAACAATCGGCGCTTTGCTCGACGGCAGCCCTGAACTACAGCGTCGACTTGGAGACGGCAGAGAGGGACCATCCACTCGTTAAATCTCTTGAAGCCATTTCCATGAATATGGGCGGCTGGAAACTGGTGATGTTGTGTAAGTGACCGTCAGAATTGCACACGGCGAGACCTTGTTAGAGTAGCTATATTTGCACGATTGCAGAGCACAGTTGTCATTATAAGTCGGAGCTGCTTGAGAAGCAACTTAAGTCATATCACAGGGGTGTTCCTGGTGCGTAGTTTCGGAAGATTTATTAATAAATCAATACGATATATTTATGCATATATAATATGTATAATATAATATGTATATAATATGTATGTTATTATGTTATGTGTATTATATAATATGTATATAATCTCCCACGATCCATGCATTAGCCTTGTTTATGTTTTTGCATTTACCAAGGGGCTGCGCCAGGCTGTGTTATCGGTGTCACGAGTGAAGCGCATGCTCCATTCTTCCTTTTTAATTCCGCACAGATTATCTCACTGGATAGGGATAATGTTTCACCCTAACGCCACTAGCCTAGAATATTCTGTTTTTATCTTGTGTTCTGGATGTAATTCGAAGGTTCGAGAGACACTCGCGCCCAAAGATAAATTCCCGCAGAGCAGCATACGCCGCGGCATGCTTTTCGCCGACACTCGCCTGCGCACGTCACTTTGTTGACTGCTGTTTTGGCGCTTGTGTATTTTTTAGTTGTTAGAGGAGCACAAGTGCGCTCCAATAAACTTGTTTTCCTTCAAGCCAACTGCGTCATCTCTGGCTTTGTGACAATATGTATATGTTTATCTGAAGTATCTGTTAAGAAGAAGTGGTGTTTAAATTATAAACACGCATAGTGAAATGCTTTGTTTGTTGCGGTCGCAAAAAAAGAACAATGGCTATAATTTATACAAAATTGGTTATGCATTAGGACATGCATACTGCTTCAAAGCCTTCCTTAAAATGTACACGAAGGGAAAATGAAGAAATTGGAAATGAAAGAGAAAATTAAGCACCACCTAAAAAAGGGGATGGTTGCCAACACAAGCGCAAAAAATGTTTCGAGACATTTGGAACCTCGCTCGTGGAGAAACGTTACACTAAAAATGCCCCGTCCTGTCAACATGCACAATGGCTTAGTGTGTGTGTGTGTGCACGCGTGTGTGCGCGTGCGAGTGTGCGTGCGCGCGCCAATAGAGCCAGGCTAGGGCTTAAAGAAGAGCAGCCAGCCATTGTGGAAAGCAGAACGTGACTGCTTCCCCAAAAGAAAAACTTCAAGCAGATTTTAGGTTACATTTTGTATACTCTGAACACAATTCATGCGTGATATAAATCCTTTTATGGGTTGATTTACTTGCAGATGGTATAATTTTCTTCCGCTCACCCAGATTCAAGGAAAGAAGACCTAGAAGCATCGTGAAACTTACGATGGCATTTGATGTCTTATCAGTGTATGTGTGCTGTTGCGACCGGGCGGGGGCACCCGAACCTTACTCCGTGGCCTCCAACATACGATGGGTAGCGTGTATGAAGCGAGCGGCCAGCCGGTGTTGCAGCCGTGAAGAAGTCCAGAGCAGTAGGGTAACGTAACTGTTTACTTCATAGCGAGAGGTGAGCCGAAGCCAAAAAAACATACAATGCCCCGACGGGCGAGGTTACAATACAGGACTAGAGCAGAGCGACCGCATGGATTCGCTGCTCAGGCAGGAATGAATATCAGCGTTTGTCCTGCTTCTTTTATACCCAAAAAACGCCCCCAAGAGTAACACGCCACGAAATCACAGACACACTCACGCACAGTCTTTCCAAGATCGCGAGTCATCTTCGCCCCTTGTGGCGTCCGAGAGAGGGGGGAGAGTGTCCTTGAAAGGTGCCGGGGTCGCGCTATCAACTCTGATCGCGCTGATAGCGAAACGTCTAAGCCGGGTAGGTCAGGGCGGGAATCACCGACGCGCAGGTGCCTGAAGGGTGTGGCGCTGGCAGCCGCCGAAGACACGTGCCAAAGCGAGGTGACTGACCCGGCATGACGAGACAAGTACGATTCACCGACACGCGGGCGCACATGGTCGATTCCCACGTGGTCGCTGATGCGGAAAAACACGTGTTGCTGGCCGATTCGTAACAGTGCTTATGCGAGGACTATTCACGATATGAAAGCACGATCTTAGTGTTTCGTAATAGTAGTTTTCAGCAAGCAGAACTGATATCTGTTATGTGCTGTTTGAAGCAGGTGTCTGAAGCTAATCATTTTAATCATAACGTACTTGCGTAGCAAGAATTCTGTGTGTTATACCCCCGTGCTCACGTCGCAGAGGCAGATAGGTCTGCCATGTCGTCGCCGAATAAAAAGGCCTGTTTGAGAATTCGCGCTCAAATCTCCCTCTCGCAATCCTGAAGCTCGCTGCTCAAGAGGAGGTGAAGTGAAGGAAACCTTGCTCGCGGATGCTTCTTCTGCGCATGCAAAACAGCGCAAACTACAAGGAATAGAAGCGATAAAAAATGGTGCCGTCACTTCTTGCCCCTTTAGAGTTTTTTTGAATTCTTGTTCATCATCATCATCATCATCACCAGCCTATCTACGCCCACTGCAGGGCAAAGGCCTCTCCCATTATTCTCCAGATACCTCGGTCCTGTGCCAACTGTGACCAATTTATCCCCGCAAACTTCTTGATCTCATCTGCCCATCTAACTTTCTGCCGCCCCCTGCAACGCTTGCCTTCTCTAGGGATCCACTCTGTTACCCTTAATGACCAGCGGTTATCTTGCCTTCGCATTACATGCCCTGCCCACGTCCATTTCTTCTTCTTAATTTCTACTAATACGTCTTTAACACCAGTTTGCTCCCTGACCCAGTCGGCTCTCTTCTTGTCCCTTAATGTTAATATGTTCTTGTTAATATGCACCAACTATCCCAAATCACCACCCAAACTTATTTTGCTTTACCCGTGGCGGCCTACATGTGTTAACTTTGCATTGTTTATGCAGTTCTGATGCCGAAAATATACAAGCTGCTGCAGCCTGACTACCCGAAAGAAGAAGGCATCAACTTATTCAAGGCGTTTGTTTCACACTTGATTGATGAGCGGAAGTCCAAGAACAAAGTAAGGATGAATTGGACTGCATTCATCTTTATGTAAGCTTTTGGGATAGTGCTGTAGAACGGGCTGCAAACATTTGAATAAAGGACCTGCCACACCTATAGAACCTGTCGGAGAGCCAGCATAAGTAGCACGCGTTGCATGCAAGTTTCAATTCATCCCCTCGACGATTTGAATCCAACGTGAGAAATCCAACAGTAATATTAGAATCAGTAAGGTTGTATGTTCTGCGTCCGTACTACTTGCCATATTGGTTTCTGTCTGTGTCAAACTCGACTTCGGTGCCGCCGATAATTGCGGAAATCTTATCACATACATAAGATATTAATGTAAATGAGCATAAAGGTTAATACACTCGCAAATACTTGCTGAATACGCAGAAGAGTTTGCGTCTATTCAGGTGGACTGACAAGCGTAATGCTGCATACAAAGGCTTCATTCCACCTCTAGAAAAAATGGTCGTAGATTTCGGGTGTATACTCAAGGATTTCAACACATCAACTTCCAGGAAGAAGAGGACTTTCTTCAAGTATTCATGGATGCCGAATATGATATGCAGAACGGCGCAGATGGAAAAGCAGATAAAAAACAAAGTGAGAACTGAGTTTTTGTTAGTTTGCCGGCAGTGATTGCTATATGACAAACTTGGATATCAACCTGTTTACCATGGATTGTTTTGTTCCCTATGTACCTGGATTGCATTTCAGGGCTTGTAATTGTGCCCTCGGAAAAATCAGATTTCATTTCAGATGCCTGTAGAACTTTTTTTGTCTTCACATAGAACACAAAGTAATTTAAGAGCACGTCAAATTTTTCTCATAAAGCTTTATTCAAATTTAACGTTGGACATGCTTAAGCTAGTTTTTGGGGAGTCGTGTGGAGGCCATGTCGTCAGCCAAGTACCTGAAGCAGTCAACGCTGATTGGCTGATGGCCTCAACGTTGAGCAAAGCGGGGGAGGGAAATCGAGTGGAGGAAGAAGAGGAAGGAGCCGAGGAAAAAATGAAATAGTATGGGATTGAATCGCGTTAAATTGCACCAAGGCATCGGATTGAATTGAATTGAATCGTACTGAATTTTCTGGGCAGAGGGAGTGCAAACGAGGCTGTAAAGAAACTACGTGACGCCTAAGTGTAGTGAAGGAGGGAGAGCGATAGTGGCGAAACCGCTCTGATATCAGCTGTGACATGGATACCTGGGAGACCGGGGAGAGCAGGCCCCTCGTAACACTTCCGCTTCCTGGCCAACTTCCGCTTCTCTATCACCCGCCTCCCCCACCTCCGAATAAACAATGCTGGCTACTCGCGCCAGTGGTGCCTTCCATCAAGCGCTTGGTTTGGATATCTTTGCGTCGTTACCTCTTAACCAGGCCTCGCCAAAATTTTCGATAGCAAAAACTTCGCCAATGCTCTATTCCCCTGTCACATCATATCTAAATAGGCCCACCCAGAAATGCACAGCCCTCACATTGCTCGAACTGTTAAATGAACTTTATCCCCAACTTAAATCAATAATTGCTCGCTATTTGCAGACCATCGATAAACGTTCGGAGATACAGTTCCGGTCGTTAGTCATCAGATGATCCCCACTACTACGAGCCCTATTTGCGTCGCCATTTTGTGCCATCGTTGGGTGTCGAACAGCTTTGAGAAGCTGTGCTACCAGTCGGCACAGGTTTGCAGCTCCGCATTATTTTATCTTGGCATGCAAGGAACGTTCCTTTAAGAACCGACAATTCAGTAGACGAACAGCCAGCCGCCGTTATTCAAAAATCTCCGAAAATAGAGCTGTACATACTACAATAAACTACCTCTTCTGCACTCTCATGGGTGAGTTTGTGAAAACGTTAGTTTGCGTTTAACAATTACTCTAGTTATTTGAATCCTCCGTTACGGCAAAGGGTTGTGTTGCACATGGTACGTATTGTGTCCCAATCTGCAGTTAAGGCCTAATCGTTTAGGTTAATCAATTGTAGCAGTTTTTGGTGGCAATTAGGAATAAGCTGCAGGAGCACCGGTGTCTTTCGATTGAATGCTGCCAGGGGAAACGGGCATATCATAGTCATACTACGCCGAGTAGAACTAATATACAGTTTGTATGAGTGGCGTGGCTGGATGTTATTAGTCGCCGAATAACCAATAAAGTTTGTTCTACATAGATTTGGGAAGAATTTATACAGCAAATTTTCAAATAAAACTTCCAGAAAAGGCGGAAGCTTAGTTGCAACCTGTGGCGTCACATCGGAGAACAAACCGAAGAGCCAGCAGTCTGGCTGTGTCTTATTTGTGCTTTATTACTATTAGCCAATCAGCGTTTTTATTCTTGTTAAATATACCAACTTACGAAACTTGCCGTGGAACTATCTTGACAGTTTATCAGCTAATTTTGCTGCGAGAGCCCAGATGACGTAAAAAATCAGCTAGAAAGTTCTAAAACGAGCAGTCAAAACGGGTGAAAATGACCCATTTATTTAAGAAGGCGCTATCTTGTATGACGCCCCTAGATCATGGCACCATAACTTGGCAGTACTAATAAAATAACTTCGCTTTTGTAGAGATTCCAGTGGAGGAGATCACGGCCCACGGCATTATTTTCTTCGTTGCCGGCGTAGAAGGTGTCGCGACGGCCTTGACTCATACTGCCTACTTTCTGGCAATGCATCCTGAATTCCAGGAAAAGGTCATTGCTGAAGTGGACAAGGCGATTTCGGAGGTATGTAAGATCTGGCACTGGGCATCTCTTTGCGAACCAGCTCCTAAAGACATTAACCGTTATATGACACAAACGAATCGTGTGAAAAAAATGTTCGTTATTGCGGGAAGAAGATGTCAAGAGTGATTTTAATAATAAAAATTCAGCTTTTATTGCGAAACAACATTCGGTTGTGAAGGCGTAAAACCACAGCACACTTAGATTCATGTGTGCAAGCAATGGTGAAACAGAGCTAGGTGTACAGGATGGGGTTGGGAATTGTTGAAGCAGTGTGACTTGTGCGGCTTTTAGGAATAGCGGACCTGTACGCATGAAGCGTCTTTAGTTGCACCTGACGAAGTCTTTATGGGTGCGGGCATAAGTACACATTTTCAGTAGAGTTGTCAAAAAACAAGAAAAAAAATTCCCGACTGAGATCAAACCCCACGCGTCAAGGTATGATAAAGTCAAAATCGGCCATTACGTCACTCTTTATTTTTTCATTTTTATTTTGTGGTCCCGGCACGAAACACCACAAAGCACAAAATAGGATGAACTTAGTGGAACAAACACAACAAACAATACAATTCGATAAATCTCTGAGGTGAAGGAGAAATCATGCGAAGCCCCTGAAGTTTATTTCTACAAGTCAGTCATTTGACACGGAAAGTTTGGGCATCGTGAAAGAGATTTTTTCTCTCTAAAGTTACGGCAGGAAATTCCATGAAGAAAAATAGAATCCTCAGCCATACGACTTCACTGCCCAGAATAGAGAGCAAAAGAGCAATAGAGAGAACGTCCATGTGGGAACGTTTTACGCGCTCACTTGCACTCAGTTTGTGGCTCCAACTTTCGTTTTCAAAGTTTGCTCAGGCGTGTTTGAGCTGACACCTTATTTAATACTCGACATGAAAATAATGTTTCTCGTTTCACTCCAGGGAGGATTGACGTACGACGCCCTACAAGAAATGCCCTACCTCGAGGCTTCAATCAAGGAAGCGCTAAGACTGACCACCCCCGACTCCGTGTGAGCTTTTAAAAAAATCGATGTCTTTCTCGTTTCCGGCTCTGCAATGAAAGCTGGTTTGTAGCGAAAGCAAAGATTAACATCTTTTTAGAAAACAGCAATTAAGCCCGAAGGCTGTGAATGCCGGCGTGGTGTATCAACATTTGAGTTTGAGAAGCTGTCTGCAAGCCACGTTCACTTGTCTCATGGCTTGTGGAATTTAAGCGATATGGCTGGGCGAGTTGGTGGCTAATGTATGCCTCGCACGGAAAGAACTCAAATACCGTAATTACTCGCATAATGATCGCACTCGCGTAATGATGGCACCCCTGAAGTTCGTCGTCAAAATATTACTTTTTTTTTATTTCCCGCGCAATGATCGCACCCTGAACTTGCCGCAACCATATGTCGTATGTGGACCAAGTCTAGACAACGATCGTCGTGCTTACGTTAGTGTCCTCCTCTTTCAAAGCGAAAATGGCTACGTTATTGCCGCGGACTTGATGATATTAGCGATATCGGCAAGCGTGAGTTCATTATTGGTGCGGAAGAAACTCTCACTAAATGCACATACTGTACTCACAAAACATATAAAAAATATAAAAAAATCTGCTCCTTTCGTTGCAAATGTCGACAAAAGACGATAGTTTTTGTAGACATTTGCCAAGGAAATGCCCCCCTTCGCTTTCCCGCTCACCTCTCATGCTGTTCCTGTTCCGTCGCGCTCATCCCAAGGTAAACGCACTAAAGGTTTGCTCAAGGCGATTTGAATTTACCGCGTTCCACTGCTACAGGCGGGGTTCCTCGATGCCAGCGCTGCAGTACGGCGGAGACGCGCGTGAATCGAGGCGGCCGACTTCAAGGTTTACAGAACCGCGTTGTCGTGCTCCACGTGCGTTCCACTGGTGCGTTCCAAGCAGAACGTGAAACTTAGCTAGTGGAACCTTTCTTTGCTGTTGCCGCATGATTTCTCATATGCCGCCAGGAGGTAGCGCGGGCAACAGCAGGCGGTGCGCGTTGTTCTGCAGTACATGCAGAATATCATTTGCTATCGAAAAACCGAGCATCCGGGATTTTTTTAATAAAGGAACACTGTAAATATCCCTTGTGTACTAATTTCCTGTCTTATATTTGCGTAATGTTTTGTTTTTGTTAAACAAAGTTGACAAGTATGAACATATAAACCAGGCTTAGACGTTTACTGTTGGCTGTGAGTATATAGGGCTATTGCGCAGTAAGCATTTTACTTTGGCCTGGTGGCTGAATTGAGTTACAGACAGACCAAAATTTCTGGGTTTAAGTAGCCCAAGAAAGACTATCGTTTTTAAAAAATGCGCTCGGCTTGCTGCGTCGGCAGCCGTGTGTTGATGTCCCACACTGTGAAAGCAGCAGTCACTTATTGGTCGACTTGTTCTCACCTCACAGCAAACTCGTTCCGGCGCGTTCTGTAATTCCGGCGCGTTGCGTAATGAAAACAATGCATTTTGCATCACTCCGTCTCATTCTGTGGTCAGTGGTGTTTTTATGTTTTTATTTGTTATGTTTATTATGCTCATGAGACTTATCTTAAACATTCTGACCTGCAACTTGCGTTTTCTGCGCTAGAACGTTTTTCGGAAAAGTTTACCTCGCGTAATGATCGCACCCCTAACTTTGCATCATATTTTTGAAAAAAAAAGTGCGATCATTAGCAAGTAAATACGGTAATACGAAGCATCAGGGCAAAGCTAAACCGGCCGGCGCTTGCATAAATCGCTGCATGAATTCGGGTCACAGTTTTACAGAAAGTATTTCCTCCTAATCAAAGTGTCCAAAACGAGCGGAAAAGTTCACGGGCCACAACGCCTTGAAGCGAAGTCTATTAAAGGACTTTGCACCCCTTCGTAATATGTCCAATGAGCCAGTCCAGCTTAGAATATGTAGCTACGAACATTTCTGCACAGATATTACTGCAGTGAGCCCAAACGAATCATCCGATCTGCGCGCCCAAATTTTTTTCCAGCGTTCTTAAAGGGACCGGACCCTAGCTGCAACACTTTTTTTCATCTTTTTTTGAATCTTAAATGCTTGCAGAATGTAGTCACCTAACACACCCACTACTTAGATTAGGGGGTCGCAAAGTACCTCAACCAAAAATTACTGCTCTATGCCTACCAGATAACTTCTAAACTCTGCTGAAAGGATTTTTTTTCCTTTCTCGGTCTTGACGTTCTTTGACGGCTCGAATTACGTCACTAAGGCCCTATAGCGGCTGTTGGCCGGTTTTCGATAGCAACTTAAAAAAAAGCCACAAAACAAAGCAGAGATGGAAGGCGTATCTGGTGCGACGATCAAATCACGCAGTGCCGCTCCGTGCTGGCGATAACTATAGCTTTCGCCGTGGTTCCATACGCGAAGGAAAGAGCGAAAGCGCCTATCGAAAATGTTTCAGGGTCCCTTTAAACACTCAGCCGCCCTACGTGCATTTATGTGACGTCACACAGACGTCACAGGGATTCCAGACACAGAATAAAAAAAGACAAATTATGAGCACCGCTGCAAGCCCGTGTAAAGCGGTAGGATGCCTTTAAGCGTGATGCTTGCCTTTGTTGTTTGGGTTTTGCCTGTCACTAGCGGAGCTGTTCATCTCGCATCTATAGTCCGGAGTGCGATTAATATTCTTATGATCCGTAGTCCTTTAAATACTCCACGTTTTGTGACTTAATAACAGCGAGGAGGAAGATTGGGTCCGGAATAACGGGGCTCTCCGGCCCCATGCGAGTACAAGAAAGGAAGGGAATGAAGCTGGTTGCAATCCACCACCTGGACGCGTCATCTCTTTTTAAATAAACGGGGTTGCCACCTAAGTACCTCGTGACAACACGAATTAACACAGAAGAATGTGGAGTTGTCAGCATGTTGTCATGGTGTAACCACATTGTGAGAGGTTGGCGTACCTTTGAAAATCTTTGTAATTTCAGTACAGCGATACTGTCCTAAAGCAATGTACGACTGAGCGTAATTACTTTCCCAGTTACGGAGGCCTCTCGCATAGATCTGCAACTACTCCTGGGTTCGGGCAGCGCAATATAGGAGCGGTTGGAGATTTATGGGAGAGGCTGTCGTCCTGCAGTTGACCTAGATAGACTGATGGAGCTGATGATGATATTTTACGATCACGTTCAATGCAGAGGCATGCGGCTTTGCACCGAGGAGACCACAGTGGCTGGCATCCACTTCAAACCAGGAATGTGCGTGGACATCCCTCTAGCGGCCATGCACCGTGATCCCGAGTACTTTCCCGAGCCAGAAAAGTACAATCCGGAAAGGTATGGGCTAAGGATTCCCACCCATAATTTTATTTTGCCCCTTTGGCGGAGTTAGTTATTCCGCGCCTGGGGTGAAAAGAACGTACAAATTTTTAATGCAAAAGTATTAAATGATTCAATCAGGTCGATTGGTAAGAAGTTTTATTGAGCTTCCATGGCTTCCAGCCGATCGATTGTGATTCAAATTCAGACCTTGTGAGTTTCAGGGAGTGTGGAGGGAGATGGGCTCTGGTTGCAAGACACCGGGTACCCAAATGCTGAAGCGTTGTCCGAGTTGGTGATCTGACAGCAACCGCGATACCAGGGTGAGGAATAGTGAGCGAAAAAAACGCAGCGTCGGTATCAGAAGTCGTGAAACGGCTGTGGAGCGTTCTATAGCTCGAGGTTGGCAATAATATAAACGCAAATAAAAGACGGCGCTGCTAAGCAGCGCCCACGTCTGCGCAGGACTACGTGAAAGGCAATGAGCGCCGCTGTGGCTGCAAGTGCAGTGGTCGGCGGCATATCAAGCGCGCTCTCCGCTGACCTCGCACAGCGGCGCAACAGCCCTAATTGTGGGCAGTGCAAAACTGCAAGGAGCACTCTTCGGCGTGTGATTGGGAAGTAAGGCTTTCGCGCTCTCGTAAAAAGTGTTTTGGTGCCCTCGAAGATTTTACAGTTTGTCGCTGTTGTCCCCCCTCACAAAGTGTTTTACTTGTTCGAACTAAAATAACCTGCAGCCAAAACGGCAAGATTTTTTTTTTCATTTTAGTGATATACACTGCTTTTCTTTACAGTATCACGAAATACTATCTTAACCGGAAGTGTCGAATAGTTGTCCCTGTGTTCACTTCCCTCGGCACGCCACAGATTTCTGCCGGAGAACAAGGACAAAGTCAAGCCTTTCTCGTTCATTCCCTTCGGCGCCGGGCCACGGAACTGCGTTGGCATGCGACTCGGGCTCCTGCAGACCAAGACCACTTTGGCCTCTATGCTCAGCCGGGTCCGGTTTGAACCCTGCCCCGAGACAATGGTGGGTATACTTAGCCCCTGCTCGGGAATCTCACATGTCTCTTGCGCGTTTGCCTGGTAGAGACAGGATGCTCTTCTTCAGCGTGCACCACGCGTATTAGCAGGCTGTTGCCCTGACGAGGACGGTCTAGATCGAGCCAAGCCGCGGCACCACCTCGCTAGTAAATCGTAGTGTAGAGGCACGTTTTCAGGAAGGGTTGCACCTGCTAAAACGGGAGGACCTTCATTTTGAAAGTTAAAAGCTAAAAACAGATTTGACCTTTGCGCACTGCACCACCGAGAAAGAAAGAAATGCGAGACAAAAACAACACGCGGAATTCGCGACAGAAGCCGTTCCCGCACTGCATCAGCATTAACTCTATGTCATGTTAGCCGTGTGACTTTCTGCGCACGGCTTGGTTTTTTGTAAACAACGTGGCTATATGGGGCGGTATTCTCGTAACTGTCCCTTTTGAAAACGTCCCTTTTGCGTCCGTTTCATCGTGACGTACTTCCGGTTAAGCAGTAAGCGTTGGCAGTAGGTTTGTTGCGCTTCCGTTACGTCCCTTCCGGTTGTTTGCTTTTAGCCAATCAGGGCTCGCCAAAAGGGACACTCTTGAAAGGGACGCAAAAGGGACAAAACTCGAGAATACCGCCCCTGGTTTAGCCAACACAGAAGACACAACGGCGTTGTGGAGGAAGCCGACTGCAATTACCGCACCGCATATTTCAACCTCGGCCAATGGCTCGCGAGCTGCTGTCTTGTTTCGCCTTTTCTTTTCTGCTTCCACCTCTCCCGAGGTTGCAGTAAATGCTCGTTAAAGGGAAATCACTTTACCGGAATTCTCCCGTTTTTAGAAAAGCTTTTGTGGTCCAAACTTCAGTGCGGGTACCGAAACTAATCATAACGTTTAACGAGTTACCGCTTATAACCAAGCCAATTGCTCGCTTCGAGGACTTCGTTGTAATAACGAGGCCTTGATGTTCGTATGCTTTGTTTGGGGAGCGAGGGGACTGTTTTGTCGTCTGTTCTTTAGCTTTTTTCCGCACTCTCGGTTGCGGGCACGATGCCTGTTTGACAGCCGGAGTCATCCCGCTAAACGTTGCGGGCGGCGTCGCTGCGACCGGGGGTTAACTTCATTGGTCCTTTGGGTTACGCGTAAATACTTCACTTACTTTTCGGTCCCCATTTTTAAAGCGAAGGCTTAGTGTTGTGACGTATGGTGTCTGAAACGCGAGAACGCCCTACAGAAAAGCCAACTTTCTCAGGCGATGATGAATGATCGTGAGTGAGGTGAAAGGAAGAAAAAAAAAAAAAAAAACGTCAAGGGGCCGGTACCCAGCCTGTGACCCTTGCGTTATGAAGCCGGCGTATATCCGACTGCTCAATTTCGACATGGTCGAAACCCAGTCCAAACTCTGACAACAACTAAAGAATCTGTCACAAACTTCGCGTTCAACCATCGTCGTCTTTAGACAGAGGGGGTGCTTGATTTTTTTTGGGCGAAGCACCTTAGGGGCTCAGGCTGTCGGCATCTCATGTAGTCACGGTACTAAAACACCAGGACACTCGTTTTCGAATGCCTCGCGCTAGAACGCTACGCGTACTAAGAGAACATACCGGGATACTCGTTTTCCAACGCCTCGTGCTAGAGCGTTTCGTGCTTCAACGACATGAGAATTTTACATCAAAGCTGTATACCTCTACCCCCAAGGATTTCATCGCCGTGGGCAAAAACGCCAAGGCACCAAGGCCTAAGACACCGGCGCTCAGAATCGAAAACGCACCATACACTTCACCATAACTTCGAAACCGTGTCATACATCTAAACCGCATCATTGAAACCTCATCATACATTGTATGCATTGCATGCTTTGCCCCTCCCCAGGTTTCACGTTAGTGGAGATGGCCCGGTTTTTGTCGTTACTTTCAAGGGGCGGGCGTATGCATCTGCATATATGGTACATGTGACCACAAAAAATACCCATCGCATTAAGCTCGAACAACACCTCACAAAAATCAAAACTGGTACTGACAAAAGAAGAGGGCAAGGCGACCGAACGATCCTTAATCTACAAACGAGATAAACGAATAGAAAACATCCCATATTAAGTGAAATATGCGATTTCACTCGCCCCCACGTTGAAACCGGAATTATCTACTTACCGAACTTATCTCGATGTGGCACATGCGCATAATTTTTCTATATTGTTCTTTTGCTGCAGGTTCCGTTAAAGTACAAACCATGCCAACTTCTTCCCGTCCTCGACGGCCCGATGATGCTTCGCGCTGTTTTACGGGACAGCCCTCTGCCAAAGAAAGAGCTCCTTTCGTCGTGAAGATCTCTTGTACCAACACAACACGATGATGGATGATATTTTTTTTCAAGTCCACGACAACTGCAGATCGTCGATGATTTTAAGGAGATAAATGCGAAAGCCAATGTTAAGAACATTTGAGGGTGTAATTAATAGAAAAAAATCACGAGCCGTCCACTCTGTGAAGGCGGATATGACCAGTAAAGCTTTGTGTCATGGAATTTAAATGAACCTTGGTATGGGCAAATCGTTAACGATGGTCGACCTTTAAAAAGACACATACATACACGCGCACACCTTTATTTCCCCTCTACTGCTCTTGCGAATTCGCCTCTTGATAACGTATCTATTAAAGTGCACATCCCAGTGATTAAACGTATAAGCTTGAAGTTTCTACATTGAATATTGTGTCTGTTCATAAATAATCAAGCCAAGATAAAAATCGAAGTGCTCAGACCTGCAAGCTTTCGCTAGAAATCATATTTTGAATGACGTGTGACTTTATGGTGACACGCATTATGACGTTGGTTTTCAACGCGTCGCGCTTCAAAGACTCATGGAGCGTTTTTGTTTCCAAGCATAAAAAATACATGAACCGTAACCATATAAACTTCGCTCAAAAGAGATGGTGCATGCGATGGAGCTCACAGCTGTACTTCAATTGCGCAAAAACTAACGATGACAGGAGAAAGACGACACGAGACAGAGCGCACTTTCAACAAACTTTCAACAAAAGAGACAGAGAAGGACACATAATCTGTCTCTTTTGTTGAAAGTTTGTTGAAAGTACGCTCTGTTTCGTGTCGTCTCTCTCCTGTCTTCGTTAATTTTTGCGCAATTGAAGTACAGCATGGATTACCAACTCGCCCCATCCTACAGCCTACGGAGGAGCTCACAGCTTTATCTAAAGAACTTCGAAGAAGAGCCGCCCCGCATTCGTCCATTGACAACATACTACTCCCAAAAGGACTCTGCATCACTAGGAGGGACATCTGGCGCCTTGTCCTGACTTTTTGAGGGACACAAATGTCTGTGAATTTTGTTGATTGCTCGTGAATAGTTTTAGAAGGTGCCACTGGGGCGGAGTGATTGCTTACATGCCCGTTTTTTTACAACTCACTCACTCACTGTGTACGGAGGCGCGAAGTAAAACAGGATGCACCCGACCACGTGTGAGTCATTTCTGTTTTTGTTCTAGCTGCACTATTTTTCTCATCAAGTCCAGCCGCTTGTAGGTGTAATTTTTGGTAAAATGAATAGAGATAGCTCAGATGTGTTCTTTGGCTCGTCATGTGGGGAAATATTTGCTTGTACACATTGTACACATGCCGCCATTGAACTGTACCCAAGAGGGCTGGGACCTCTGTCACTCCTTTGTAGCCTTTAGACCCAGCCTACGTCTTCGTATACTCCTGAGAAAATAAAATATTTGAAATCTTTGAACATGATTCCTAATAATGACTCTGTGAGAAATGTAATTGCTGCACCAGAACGGGCTACGTATCACGCACATGAGCCAATAGCGTTTTCCATTTCTTTCCCTGACTCCCCCGTCCCACGCTCACGCAGCTATATATAAGCGATATGAATATACGACCAGTCGATCATTCCTTGATCAGCTACGTGTCGCATGGCTCCGTTACTGTAAACTCGACGCAACTGTGGCAGCTATTAGAATACTGCCGGACACAAAATTTGTTTCTTCTGCCCGAATGTTGTGCGTGAAAATCAGGCGTTGTTTTTTAAATGAGCCAGATCGAGATCCACCTGACCCGAATTCGAGAAACAGGCGGTAGCGGTAGTTTGTTACTGGACCTACATGCAACGCCGCCATAGCTATTACACGATATATTTTACATGTCATCTAGGAAAAGTTTATAACCACAAGTACTTAAAAATTATATCGTGAGGTTGAGCAATATAGGGGGATTTGGATTTGGATTTGGCTGATATTGAAGCTTGGATTTGGCTCATATTGAATTTGAACACTCAAGTGGATGCAGAATTCTTATGAAAACATTATTTAAATTGACTTTCAAGCATGTTGCGATTGAGTTTTCGTGAAAAAGGCACTAAACATATGCAACGGGGCTTCACGAACAGTGGAACTACACATGAGGAGCAGGTGAGTCCTCTTGGCACCGTTTGCAGCTCTTTTAGAATTATTCCCTAGGACAATTGTCTTGGGCACTCCTGAAGGCACTCACGAAGTAAGCAAGCTCTGTTGTTGTTGTTAAATCTTTTGTTCAAAAAGGGAAGGCCGGTGGCCTCGTAGGGGTGTTGGAAGGGGAGGATTCATAGATGAAAGGGGTTCGTATGAGTTCGTGGTCGTCGGGAGGCGGCATGAGCTTTTTCACAGGAGCGTTGTCCAGCATTGGATCATCTGTTCACTAGTGTAGGCCATCGCTATATAACTCGCGCTAGATCGCTCTTAGTGGCGAACTGAATGGTAAGGTTGATGCTGTGTTCATCTAATGGGGGGGGGGGGGATCGATAAGGGGGGAGGGATCTGGGTTTGGAGAAGTGAAATTCCGGTATCGAGAGTATTTGGGACACATCCAGACCAGGAGGTCCAAGTCAGCCTTGACAGCTTGCTGACGGTGTGGATATTTCGGGTTGATGTGGGGAAATCAACCCATCTGCGAATTGTTTCTGGGGAAAATGATGCATCTGTATAGAATTTTTTAATAAATATTTCTTGGTTTCTTGTAACGGAAGGTTGGTTGGAAACATGATCCCTCGGCGTAAGTTGCTTGAGTCGGAGTTTCTTTTCGTGTTTGTACCGGTGTATGCGTATGGCGAGGAATATGCTGGTACCTTAGGTCGTGTCCAAGCATTCATGAAGGTCTGAAGCCTGGGCGACTGCGGGGTCAGCGGAGGAGAGAAAAGAGCAAGCCTCAGGCTGCTTGATTCCCGGGTGCCGGCAAATCATGGCCGGGAGTGCAGACTATGCGGACTTGAATGCCATACAGCTGATTAATTTGGTTTACGGAAGGGTGCGTTGAACATGGTCGTCGATGTTCTTGAAATGCTTCCTAGCAATCAGTTCATATTCCTTATTGCGTTGCCACGAATTTCCAATACGCTTCACAAGAAGGCTTGAAGAATGAAGTGGTTCGTACCATCACAGAAGGGGGGATTTAGATTTGCCATGTCTTGTAAGCGGCGGCAATTTAGGTAAGTACTAAAATGGCGAATATGGGAGTAAAAAATAAATATAACCAGAGTGTTTGCGTACAGGCGGGTGAGACTAAACGTAATCATTGTTTCACATCTCTCAGTTTCATTTCATTATCTCCTTCTTCCGTTCACTTCGTCATTGACATCTTGGGACAGATCTTTCGCCGATCTCTTCATTGTCGGCTGAATTCTTAATAAGGCAGCACTGAAAAGCGAAAAAAAAAACAAACCCAGAAAACTCCCACGAAACAGTCTGAGCATTCAAGCCAAAAGCAAACTCCCATTGGGCAAATGGATTTGGCTCATTTTGATCCGTGAAACAGCAGGATGTTGCTCATTTCCGATACGAACTACGATCTGTGTACACGTTTTCCGGGCGTTACCTCAGTTATTTTCTTGCCACCCCTTTTTAATGGGAATGTTGCCCAGTTTTTCTTGTCAGTGCAGTTTTATCCCACTTAGTTTCCGTTTCTGGATCTCGCTCATTTTGAAAAACAAACAAACAAAAAAAAAAACGACTGAAATATTCGAGCTGTACTGCACCAACGTAGCTGTCAAAAACGTAAACTCTGTGTGGAACTCGCAGCTCTAAAAACTAGTACGTAAAAGAGCATAAGGAGGACACCTTGAAAACGCCTTACGGGCTTAGGTCTATGGCAAAGATGCTTCGTTTACTTAGAAATAACGGAGCAAAGCTGACGTTTCTATCCATTATATTTCATTCTTGCGTGAGTGAAAGTAGCCTGTCACGCATCACGGATGAAGAGGGACCGTAGTACAATCTCATTCCCGCAAGAGCAAGCTCCATTTTATAATTACACTTTTTTACCTAGCTGAGATGTGGTGATTTTAGTTGGTTTTTGTTACTGGATAGCCAGGGTATACTTTAATTAAAGAACAATGCTGGCGTAGGCTACATGTACGTGTTTCGCCTCTAATGTGCTAAAGGCTTCATTTTAGCTCTATTATGGCGACATGTTTGAACCATCCCACCAGCGAAGCTACTGGGGAAACGTGTTTACTGTCATGTGCCTGTGAAAGTAGACCAGCGAGGCCATTAACACCATGGGTAAAGGTAAAACACAGCGTGTCTATACGGCGTAATCTCCCGCATACAGTTAAAGGGAGCCTGCAACATTTTTTTCAACTTTTTTTGAAATCCTACATGCTTGCAGAACGTAGTGACCCAACACGCCCAGTACTTATATTAGGGGGTCGCAAAGTACCTCAGAGTTATCTTTGCGATGTTCTTTTCCCCGGGGCTTCTCCTCCAAGCCGCAGTAGCGCTGACGATCTGACCCCGGGTATCCTCAACCGACAAACTCAGCTTCCGATACAAAAACTGTACATTTATTTACAGCCCTGTGGGCGGCTAAGAAACATTGCTCGGGTGGAGCCCGCAGACCTCGTCTGTCTGTCTTCATCTTCCCCTCCCCCTGCCGCTGAGGACTGGGGGAAGGAAAAAAAGCAAGTCCTCTTCGTCGGGGTCCATCCCCATGTGGTGGTCGTTAGGACTTCCGGTGCGAGCAGGCGCGGCCTTTCTCGGAATAGGCTCCGGAACGATCGCCGGGTGGCGCTGCACTCTCCCCTCCGGGGGAGTACGCCGGGGCGGCCGCCGCTTCGGCACGTGCTTTTTTCGCGGTGCGCGTGCTGCATTTCTCGCGCTAGGAAGAGGGATGGGTAAAATTTTCTTTCGACTTATGAAAGCATACACATTAGCACGTGTTCAGCAAGTTCGGTTTACACGTAGAGTAGCTACTGGGCCCATTTTTGCCGGTGCTTGTCTTGTCGTCTGCTAGAGACGCGTCGTCTGCTACTCGCCAGTCGAACTGCCGAGCGCCCCGGCGGTTTCACGGGATAAAGAGTGCTCTTGTGGGCGACCCTTGGCTGGTCTAACCACCTCAGTCATCGCGAAACGACTGCGTCTGGTGAACGGCTTTTCAGCGCCCTAAGCAGACGCCCCGCGGCCCGCTCCTCCGCGCCTGGCAAGTGCACGCGCAGCTCGCGCTGTCTCCCGCACCGCCTGAGGCATCCAGCCTCCTACTCACGAATGCGAACAAAGCGACCGCCGGCTGCGCGAGCCACTTAAGTCAGCACGTACAAAGAGAGGCGGGAACACTCCTCACTAGCTCGAAACGAAAAGATGAAACTGAAAGCGAAGCAAACCCCCCATATTGTTGCATGGTCAGCTGTCACGACAGTAAAGAAGAGGATCCATTCGTTAAATTCTGCATATTCCCCGCGAAAGCGCACCAAAAGGATAGACGGTAAGCATGGATCACTGGGGTTCGAAAGGTGAAATAAGTTGACACATTTCTGTTTGTATCTGTGTGCTTTCAGTTTACATTACCCGGCTTTGAAAATGCGTACTAGTTTTCTAACGAGTCCTCCCCTCTACACTTTTTTTAATGCATGCTGCCAATAATTGTTTTCCGCTATAATAAATGAACTTTGGAGTTGTTTAGCTGGTGCCGTTCGATATCGTCCATATATAACACAATAGGTTGACATTTTGCATGGGTGAAAAAAAGATAGTTTCTAGCGATTTACCTGGCTGTAGTAGCTCTGGTCCGTCTTGTCATTGTGACGTGTTCTGGACGGGATTGCTGCGTTGTTCGTTTTTTTCCCACATTTACAAATACTGGTAATTAAAAGAGTTATACACCAAATTCTGCGTATTAATAGTAATTAAAAGTTATACGCCACAAGCTGTTCTGTTGTTTCCGGGAACTGTCACGCTAACCCATACTTGTACTCCAAGCGGGTGACAAACGTTGCGAACAAAAATTTCTTCAAGGACAAGTAAAATGGAAATGCGGCGCTGTCAGCGCACCCCTTAATTAGCGTGTGCCTTTCTAATGCGTTTTTATAAGATGCAGCTGATTGTTTCAAGAGTAAGAAATAACCTATTAACCATAATCAATCACGTTTATCTTACATTTCTTGCTAGCTTCAGTGTTTCTGCAGTCCAGAAAGTATGTCCGAAGCGCGAGCACGCGAAGGGAGTAACAAACAAGAGAAAAGTACGCTGTGACAAGCTGAACAGCTGTCGCCTTGCAGAAGAAAAGAGCAACCGACGACTGCCGAACAACGCGTTTCCACCCTTAAAATCGTCGAGCGGCGGGAAGCAAGCGGCGCGTCTGTAGCAGACGACAAGACAAACGTCGACAAAAATGAACTCAGTAACTCCTCTACGTTTAAACCGAACTTGCTGGACACGTGCTGACGCGTATGGTTTCATAAGTAAAAAAAAAACATTTTGCCCAGCCCTCTTCTTAGCGCGAAAAATGCAGCACGCGCGCAGCGGAAAAAGCACGTGCCAAAGCGGCGGCCGCCGCCGCGTACTCCCCCGGAGGGGAAGAGGGCAGCGCTTCCTTCGCCCGGAAAACTTCAGCTTCGCCTCCCTATGTGCGGCGTTTGAAAGTGTCACGCCACACGTTCTTTCCGTTTTCGCGCTGGTCTTCCCAGGGACCGCGCCAGTGAGTGCGTCGAAACGCCCGACACTCAGCCAAAAATTACTGCTCTGTACCCATTATCTAGATAGCTTGGAAACTCTCCCAACAATGTTTCTCTATTTGCCGGTCATGACGTTTTTCGACCGCTCGAATGACGTCATTGAGGCCATGTAGCGGCTGTTGGCCGGTTTTCCACCAATTGCAGCAATGCACGCTTTTCGATCGCAACTTTAAAAATAAAGCCACAAAAACAAACCAGAAATGGAAGGCGTATCTGGTGCGACAGCAAATCACGCAGTGCCGCTCCGTGCTGGCGATACCCATAGCTTTCGCAATGGTTCCAGACGCGAAGGAAAGAGTGGAAGCGCTTATCGAAAGTGTTGCAGGGTCCCTTTAAATGGAAGAAGCTCCACCAGTCCCTTTTCACCATGCATGATTCCGGCCTTCACAACTTATAGTTCGCTAAAGCGGATGGTGTTGCGATGTATTCACGTTTACCGCATACTCTGTGTCTGTCTGTCCCTGCAACATTTTACATGACTGCTGGAGTCATGTAAAAGAACGCTCGCGCATACAAGTTATTGCCCATTCAGTATTTGATCTCGAGTTTGTATCCATTTCGTTAACCCTTGAAGTAAGCGTTGAAGAAGGCATTTCTGACCACCAAATGCTTTCACTTACATTTGGTAACCAAAATCGCAATGTCAGCCGCAACGATAATTTCTCGAGGGTTCCAGTCAAGCAGTATAGAAGGGCAAACGGTGAAATCGTTATCGATCATCTAGAAATCATCTGCTTCCAAAGTACATATACTAAAATTGGAACGATACAGTGAATATTAGCATTGCCCCTGCGCAATGAGGACACGCAAAATCGAGAAGCGTTCCACATTTTTTGCGGGTAGAGTTACTTTCTGTTTCTCTTCTACATCTTGTTGCTTTTTATGTAATTGAAATCTTTTATATGTATTGCGATAGGTTCTGCTGTATCCCACCTGCATGGTCCTTCGTGAGCGCAGTATACTGTAAATAAATAATAAATAAATAAATAAAAACAAACAAACAAACAAACAAACAAATAAATAAAATAAAATAAATAAATAAAAAAATATCTCTAAAGAATTTTTCTGGGATTATGATACAAGCATTTATTCCTTATGGTTAAAGTATAAACAAGCAATAGAGCTTTGGAAAGCTAACTTTATTCCTACTAAATGGAAATGTGCAGAGCGGACAAAACCTTGGATTACACGTGGTATCATTCATATTAAAAGACAGTTACAAAGAATGCGCAAAAAAAGAGAAATAATTCCGCAGACATAAGTCAACTCGCTCAAATATTCATGGCCTAAATGAAAGAAGCCAGAGATAATTTCTTTTTAACAATGTTGGCAAGTTTTATGATAAATCAGCCACAGAAGTTTTGGCGATATTTGTGTAAGCCAGTTGCCACCAACACCACATTGGAAGTAGCAGGGGCTGTTGTAAGCGACGCAATATCCATCCGGAACCGCTTCAATAAGTACTTCCAATCTGTTTTTACACGTGTTTCTGCCGTAGCAGCACCGGCGACGACGCCTCTTTCAACAATGCCGGGGATAAAGATAACTTGCGCACTCTAAACTTGCTTTTGCAGATTCCCGCCAAAAAAAGTGCCGGTCCTGATAATATATGAAGTGTTTTTTTGACGATATGCTGAACAGCTAGTTCTATGCTTGCATGAAATCTTTACGGCGTCCGTAAACAGCCACCCTGCCCGGAGATTGACTTTGAGCGAAATCACTACCATCCATAAAGGTGGATACAAACTGCAGGCATACATGTACAGGCCAATCTCACTAACACGTTGTTGCAAATTGACGGAACATATTCTCAACAAAGCAATAATAAATCGCTTAGAAGAAAACAGTCCGCTTTATCCAAAACAACACGGCTTTGCAGGGTTTGCTTGACGGTCACTCAACTTATTGAAGTAACTCATGATTTTGCTTCAGCAATAAATTCCAATGTCCAAGTTGATACAATATTTATTGACTTCTCTAAAGCCTTTGACCATGCCCCGCATAGCAAGTTAAATTGAAAAAGTGAAGTCAATTGGCATAAATTCTCAAATGCTATAGTTGGCAACAGCTTATTTATCAAACCTCAGCCAGTACGTAGCCATCAAAACATCGGAATCTGATCTTCTTGGGTTTGATCAGGCACACTTTGTTCCGTCTCGGGCCCCTTACTTTTCTTGCATATGTTAATGACGTTGCTGACTGCGTTGGAAATTGTGTTGGAAAACTGGACGGTTTGCCTGCGATTCCGTTATTTGTTCAATCGTGCGTGATATCTCGGATAAATTAAAACTAAATTCTGCGCTACTTACTCTATCTCGTTGGTGTGACAATTAGAACTTAAAAATAAATACTAGCAAAACAAACTGTACTAGCATAACTCAGAAAAGATTGATTGATTGATTGATTGATTGATAGTAGGGTTTAACGCGCCGACGCTACACGGGAGATGAGGCACGCCGTAATGGAGGAGGTGGAGGAGGAATAGACTTTATTGAAGCCATAAAGGACTTCAGGTGATCAACCTGGGTTGGTCCCTACGTCCAGGGTCCCATTGGTCCTGCAGGCCTCATCCGCTAAGGATATCAGCTGGCGCTGAACCTCCGCGTCAGAGGCCCTGATAGCCGTCTCCCAGCTGTTGGGGTGGTCTCGCAGTCGTGCAGCGTCTTGTGGTGCCTGATGGTTGGGGCAGGCAAGGACCATGTGGTAGATGGTGCCGCGGGCCTGTTGGCAGTTGGGACATATACGGGTGAGGGGTAGAGCTAGGGGTAGAGCAGGTTCATTCTGGCTGGTGTCGGGTAGGTGTTGCTCTGGAGCAGACGCCACTTGACTTGCTCCCCCTTGTCAAGCAAATGATGAGGTGGTGGTAGAGTGCGCCGCTGCTCCCGATAGTGTTTTGTAATGCTCCTAAAGGTGGTTTAGGGGGGTAGGTGGGTCCAGCCGCTCTTCCGGATCTTCGTCCCCCGAAACCACGGCACGGGCGCTAGCTTCTTCGCGTGCCAAGTGATGGGCTCGGGCATTGCCTCTCACTTCGGTCTCAGTATGGGGCGGAGTCCAGATGATGCTGATGGTCCGCTTCCTTTCTGGTGGGTAGTGGGTGTCGAGGATGTGATGAGCATCAGGGCAAATGCGACCACGTAGGTAGGCACGGCAGGCGTCTTGGGAGTCGGTGTAGATGTAGCGAGGATGCTGTATGATGGCCAGAGCGATGGCCACCTGCTCACCGATCAGAATTTCTTCACTGACAGGGGTGCGAAGAGAAGCTACTTTCGAGTTGTCGTCCCCAGTACATGCCACGGCTACCACTTCACCTGCACAGACCAGGGCTGCGTCTGTGTAGGCTACTTTGTGAGGGGCTATGTACTGAAGCATCTTGCTGAGTGCTTTGGCGCGTGCTTCTCTCCTGACCTTGTGCTTCGTTGGGTGCATGTTTTTTGGTATTGGGCGGACGTCGATAAGGGACCTCCAGGCAGGTGGTATTTTCCGGGGTGCTTCACCAACGTGGATGGGCTTGAGGTTAAGTTGAGTAAGGATGGTCTTTCCTGCTGGTGTTTTACCAAGTCTAACCAGTTGGTTAACGTTGTGAGCCTCAACCAATTCTGCAAGGGTGTTGTGGGCGCCCATCTCCATAAGTATATGCGTGGATGACGAGGTTGGAAGATGCAAGGCTGTTTTTGTAACTTTCCGGAGTATAGCTTCCAGTCGGGCTTGCTCAGTTTTTAAAAGATTCATGTAGGGAGTCAAGTAGACTACTCGGGAAATGGCGAAGGCTTGTACCAGGCGAAGGTTGTCCGCTTCCCTCATTCCGCGATGTCTAGTCGTAACTCTCTGTATCATGTGGCCTAGTTGGTCTAATTGTTGCTTGAGGAGGTTGATCCGATGGGCCCATCTGTTGTTGGCTTGAATGTGGAGACCCAGAATCCGGACTGGCTTGCATGCAGGGTATACCTTTTGGTCTTCTATGGCGAGGTAGACTTGTTGGATTGCAGGGTCTTGAGAATTGCCTCTCTTCATAAACAGCAGTTCTGTCTTCTGAGGTGCACATTTCAGGCCCATGACATGCACGTGTTCAGTAATTATGTTTGCGGCTTCTCGGAGTGCATCTTGTAGCTTGCCCAGGGCGTCCGGTTTCGGGGTCCTTAAAGGCCAACTGCACTCAAATTTCACCTCGGCCAAATTTGTTTTTAATGCGTAGTAAGTACCCCCAAATAAGCTGAGACACAAGTGGTAGCCCCGTGAAACGCCTCGTTAATCAGTCAGAAGCGTTTAAAAAGGCTCCGCCGCAGACCACTCTGCACCTGCCGGCGGATCGCGTAAACAGCCATGACGCGCCTGTGACGTTCCAGCCTACGGTGGCTTTTTCCTCTGGCCAGCCACGCAGCGGGAGAACCGGTCGAGCTCTGCTGCCCCGTGCGCGCGTAGAGCTTGCGCGCAGACATTCTCCCGAACTGGTGACCGTCCGGCCGCTCGCTGGACGGCTGCAACGTCACTGCAATGGCCGCGCTCTCCTCGGTTTCGGTTTCAAAATCGCCGATTTTTGCTGGCCGCTTGCGGCGTCCACGTGCGTATTTAAGCTGTTGTATTTTGCATGTTGCTTTCTTTCTAAGCCGACTATACGGAAATAGGGTTTTCAAGAAGTCGAAATTTTGCGTGCAGTTGGCCTTTAAGGTAATGTCAGGGCTTCGTATTAATTTTGACCACCTGGAGATCTGTAAAATGCGCCGAAATCTCGAACACACGGGCGTTTTTGCCCTGCGCCTCCATCAAAAAAGCGGCCCCCGCGGCTGGGAAATAAACCCTCGTCCTTGTTTTCCGCAGCACAACGCCATAGGCACCCCTTCGGTGGGTAACTCAGAAAAGGTCTTCCCCGGAATATAAATACACATTCACCGGCTCTGAAGCGTCGCGAACAAATTCCACAAAATATTTAGGCTGAGCTTTCACGCATACGTTGAAATAGGATGCCCATATTGAAAACCCGTGTACCAAAGCATTCAGGCAATTGTGCTTCTTCCGTAGAAAATTGTCGGCAGCACTATTTCGCGTCAAATTAGCAGCATAAAAAAACAATTGTAAGACTGACCCTCGAGTATGGCAGTATAGTTTGGAGCCCAAATCAACAATATATTGCAGACAAATTAGAATAAAATTCAGAATAATGCACTATGCTTTATTTACTTTAAATATTCTAGACACGACAGTGTAAATTCACTGAGCATTAAAGCATTCATTCCAACCTTGTCGTCACGTCGTTGTGTTGCTACTACGAAGTTCAGGTACCTTTGATATCAGGGAGCTATAAACATACAGAAAAGGGATTACAACCAACCTCCAAATCGGCATCTGACCAGGACCAATCATGAACAACATATAGTGCCATTTAACACGCGTACAAATTACATTCACGTATTCTTTTTTTCCGTGCTGCATTGAAACCTGGAACTCACTAGCACTCGACGTTATCAGAAATCAGAAATCTGTAATCTTTATTTCTTGAAGAAAATCAGATACAAGAATAGGTGAGAAGTCATCTGGATCCATAGCCGACATGGTTAGTAATGGATCCATAACATAATATACTAAAAAAACACAATCCAACACAATAATACAAAGATAATATACAATGTGCACGAGAAAAATATATTGTGCAAATTTAACACGGTGAAGCATAAAGTTCAGACATGAAGTATTTTTTTAACGAATGAGTACTATGTCTGTTTTGTTTTAATTCGACTGGTATATTATTTAATAATTTGGCTCCCAAGAAGGAAATGGTGCGGCGACAATATACATTGTGTATTTTTGGTAAATTTAAGTTGCATTGGTGGGCGTGTCTGGTATCTAATTTGGGTTGTATGAAATTGAATGACCAGTTAGGTGTGTTTAGCATTTTTTGGGCCAGTAATGTTGCCTTGAAGTCTCTTGCTACAATAAATGGCATGATCTTAAGTTTTGAAAAAATCGGGGATGATGGTGCAGTGGTAGGGGCGTACGTCAATATTCTAATCGCTCTCTTTTGTAGTTTCGCAATAATGTCACTATATGACGCATATATGAATCCCCAGGACTCTATACACTACGTAAGGTGAGAGTGGAAAATACTATAGTACAATAATCGTAGTGTTTTACTGTCAAAGTGTTTCCGTGCTTGAATTAATGTGTAGCAACCAAACGACAACTTTTTGCTAAGTGCTTCTATATGGGGTGCCCAGTTTAGCGACTTGTCAATTATTACTCCTAAATATTTATGTTGCTCAACCTTACTAAGTGCGGTATTTCCCAAGAATAATTTGCAAACTACTGTTACGTTTTTTAGATTAGAGCAGAATACTATAAAATTTGTTTTTGCAATGTTGAGAGCTAACTTATTACTGGTAAACCACTGTAATATATTACGTAATTCTAGGTTGGCTAGAGTTTCGGCTTCTTTTAAATTGCGATCAGAGATGAGTAAGGCTGTATCATCGGCGGGGATAGTAGTTTCGGCGTGTCTTAGCGAATTTGGGAAGTCATTGATAAATAAAGAAAATAATATGGGACCGAGTACAGACCCCTGGGGTACCCCAGCTTTGACAGCTTTTAAGTCAGATTTGCTGTTAGCTATCTGCACGAACTGTTTCCGGTTCGTCATGTAGCTGCGAAAAAAGTGTAATGCTGGCCCTCGGAACCCATAACGGTCGAGTTTTTGCAACAGAAGGTTGTGGCCAACGGAATCGAAAGCCTTTCGAATATCAAGAAATATGCCTATTGTAACACGATTATTATTTAGGGCTTGGTTAATTACTTCTGTAACTTGACTAACTGCCGTTGTAGATGAGTAATTTTTTCGGAAGCCGTGTTGTTTCGTTGTTAAGATATCGTATTTTTCAATGAATTCCATTACCCTCTTTGCTATTAGCTTCTCAAACAACGTATTAATACACTACAAAATTATTATAGGACGGTAGTTTTCAATTAAGTTAGGATCACCTCCTTTATATAGGGGCACTACTCTGCCAATTTTTAGCTGCTCGGGGTAAGCTCCAGTCAAAAAAGATTTATTAAATATTTTTCCCAGTGGGTAGCACAAAGTGTCTATGTTATGTTTTAATATGTTAATCGATATTTCGTCATGACCCATTGCCTTGTTTGATTGCACATTTCTACTCCCATAGAATATTTCTGAGGCGGTTATCTCTCTGAAAGCGAAGCTGTTAATAATTGGCGGAGGTGGCATGGGGGTTTGTTCATCGCTGAAGGTATTAGTTATCTGGTTGCTTATATTAACAGAGAAATCATTGAACTGAATAGCAAGGATAGCATGGGCGCCGTTTAAAACGCTCAAATCAGGAAGTGTGCTAAGCTTGTGCGAAGGCCTTATAACCGAGTTTATGATGCGCCAGATTTCTTTTGAGTTGCCGCTATTTTTTAGTATTAATTTACTATAATAATCTTTTTTCTGCTTTCATATCAGTGAAAGAGACAGGTTACGCAGAATTCTATATTGTTCTTTATAATAATTATTGTCTTTGTGTTGTTTCATTTTACTCAGCCAGTGATCTCTTTTTAATCACTTTAAGTAAGTCAGTTGTCATCCAGGGACAAATGGGAGTTGAGAAGTTCAATGCTCTACGCGAGCTGTTCGCTGTTTTGATGCAGCTTTGTTGTTATGTTTTAGAAAAACGTTCATACAATAAGTTAATATGAGTATCGATATCTTCGTTAAAACTTCTTTGTTGCATTATTGTTCTTAATTTTACATAGTCCCATCGTTGTGATTTATGTATTGTAGATTTAATTTTCGAAATTCGAGTGTTTGGGGAAATGATGTAGGTAGGATAATGGTCAGCGACATTTTCTGCAATAACGCCCGCTTCTGTTGTGTCCGGACAAAAATTAGACAGAATGTGATATATGATCGAGGAAGAGACGTCAGTCACTCTAGTAGGGCGTGTAATGTGGTTGGCAAAGCCGTATGAGGAAAGCAAGTTTTGATAATCAGTACTTGAACAATCTGCTGTATTAATGTTGAAATCACCGCAAATTATCACCTTTGTGTTCATGGTAGCAAAGTGTTGCAATATTTCTTCAAACCTTTTTAGAAAAATCTGTATTCGAGAGCCAGGTGACCTGTAGATCACACCGATTGCAATCGCTGTATCGAGCTCGACAAACATCATTTCGTATTCACTATTTGTTTCCGTTATGTCTTTTAGTTCCTTAAATTTAGTTCCTTAAATTTTATTGCAGTAGACAAGTAAACTGCGACACCACTCGAATCGGTTGTTCTAGGTAGTGAAAGGAAATGATAATTAAGCATGTTGATAAATTCTTTTTCTTTCAACCATGTTTCCGTTATGGCTATTATGTTGCATGGAAACGTTAGCCGAGGCACTAAGGTTACTAAATAATCAAAATTTTTGTTAAGGCTCCTAGCATTGCAATGAAGAAGGTTTAAAGCGACCCGCCGCGGTGGCTCAGTGGCTAAGGCGTTGCGCTGCTGAGCACGACGTCGCGGGTTCGATTCCCGGTCGCGGCGGCCGCTTTTCTGATGGAGGCGAAAAGCAAAAACGCCCGTGTGTACGAGATTTCGGCGCACGTTAAAGATCCCCAGGTGGTCAAAATTAATCCGGAGCCCTCCACTACGGTGCGCGTCATCGCCTGCGTTGCGTCGGCGCGTTAAACCCTACAATCAATCAATCAATCAATCAATCAATCAATCAATCAATCAATCAATCAATCAATCAATCAATCAATCGAAGAAGGTTTAAAGTACTGCAGCTAATGTTCGCCATAGCAGTTGTCGGTTTGCCGTTAACGCTAAATGGGTGTTCACACTATTTTGGCTAAGTCGGCCCGAGTAGCAATGTGAACTACACTGGAGTTTTCTGTCTTCCTGGCGAGTATCTTAGATTCAGCCACCCATACGAACTTCCATTTCTTTTCTTTCTTTTTGGCGATGGCCATGCCGAGCAGAACTTTGTATTCGTGACACAGGTGCTCGTTTACGGATATTGGACATGTTTCGGCGAAACCAATATCGCTAGTCGTTAGCCTTTTCTTCCTTGCGGCCTGCAGTAGCTTATCTCTCGCTGACCGTGACCCAAACCTAACAATTATGTTAGTCTTGGTCGGCTCTTTCGTGGGCACGCGGTGAACTACGTCTATGTCTGACGGCTCCAGCTTCGCTTCCACTTTGTCTCCTATTCTCTGGATGATTTGTACTAGCGATTCCTTAGGTTCCTGTGGGATGCCCTTTATTTCAATGTTTTGCTTCCTAGTGAACTGCTTTAGTTGCGTCATTTCTGTTTGCATGTCGCTCACGTATCACTCAAGTTCTTTCTTTTATACTTTGAGTGTGGCGTGCTCTTTTTTCAGTGAATCAAGCTCCTGTTTCGTTTTGCGCAGCTCCTCAAAAGTCTTGTTCATGTTGTCCATACCCCGCACTACGTCATCAAGTTATTTTTTTGACGGAAGCGTTCTCGTCTTGCATTTCTTTTCTTAAAGCCGCATTTCCGTCGATAACAAATTTCAACAGCTCTTTTATCGACGAGGGTGCCTTCTCCGCCATTGCAACAACGAGCGATCCAAGCTTCTCTAAATAAATAAATAAATAAAAAAAAAACGTGCTTCACAAACCTGCAAGAGCGTAGCAGAGTGATTAGCGCTGTCCGCAGCGGTGCTTCCTAGCTTGGATCGCTCGTTGTAGTGCCGGCTCCCCGGTTCGGCATACCCTTTTGTAGTCGCCTGTCGCCGCTTGTCCTCTTGTGCGCAGCCGCAGATGCCTCACACGTGGCCAGTTGAAGCCACGCAGTCTTGCAGGATCCGACCGGTGTCCACCTTATGTCGGCACGTGTCCGATTTCGATGACGTCCTTCGTTGCCGAGGCCACGATTCCCGAGGCCGTGCGTCTGCAAGAGCGTAGCAGAGTGGTTAGCGCTGTCCGCAGCGGTGCTTCCTAGCTCGTTGTAGTCGTTGTGGATTGGAACAACGGCGCATTGGTTGACAGCTTTGTTAAGAAAGCAGAGTTGCGGTTCATTTCATCCCTAGAACAGTAAAGGTCTTTGGAAAACGTGCACATTCTTTCGTCCTGCTTTTGTGCATAACCGAGCCGGTTACAAGGCAAGCACTTTGTCACCTGTTCTTTAGCGCATGCTTTTGATCAATTTTACACTTTATCGCCTTGTTTTACCGCATTCTGTGTTGCGTTTAGAAGTGTCTGATTGCATTATTTGTGTTAGAAGAGGCTGTACAATATTATTATAAGTTGTTTTTCCCACAGTAGTGTTGTAACTAAACTCCACAATTGAGAAAGGGCATGTACTTTTTTGCGTGTTTTGGCAATAATGTGGTCAATTTGTATTGTCTTTTTTTTATCAGTAGGCACCGATGTGTCTGGAGCGGGGCTGATACCAGAGGAAGGTCGCCATGGAAATTTCCGCACATAGAGTATGTCCGTCCAGGAGAGCGCCTTTTCAACAGCGAAGCTGTTTGGTAATCAATGAATGCCTGCATGCGAAAAAAAACCCGAGAGACCAAAAAATACCGAGCACACGTGAGCGCGTGCCTATAGCAGCGACCGCCTAGCGTGCCCGGCGGACGTTTGTCAAACCAGGCGCCGGCCAACATTGGCCAATATTGGCAAAGAAAACTTCACCGTTCACCGCAATTGTACCAACACTTCTAAGAAAATGAAGGAGGCGCACAGCTCTAGCAATAAAGAAGGAGTAAAGGTCGTTGTGGCCTGCGAAGAAGAAACAAATCGGCTGCAATCGTGGACTTAAACCGTCGTGATGCTCGTAAAGGTTGTTGTGAACTAAGTGGATATCCATCTATCGTGCCCCACTATCATCATCAGAAGTGTGTTCGATTAAAGGCATCATCGGGAGGGGTCTCCGCGGCTCGTCCCTTTCTCCACATATTTTGGTGCCGTGAAGCCCGGGAGAAGGGACCTCCAGATGTGAGCTACAGCGAGCGTACTCCGCTTCTGTTCGACCGCATCCTCACCTCTGGAGGTCGGGATCGGTGCGGGTGAGGGATGAGGACTGCCTTCCTTGCCGGATATTAGGTTTATTTACACTATTTACATTACTCCAAGTTTACATCAGGTCAGAGTGACGGTTACATTGTCACTGACAGCAGCAGCCTGTTCGGCCGAGATCTATACTGAACTAGATCCCCTCTCGACCGACCCCGGACCAAACCCAACCCTCCTGTTTTGATACCAAAAACCCCGCCTCCAAGAAGGGGGCGTACAAGAAAGAGAGAAAAACCCTTTAAACAATAATAGAAACCATTGATTGGCCACGGGAACCAGGCAATCACACATGTGTCCCCACCTGCGGTCACGTTACCCAACCCTCTCTCTTATGCACTCATAGTGCGTTTCCCACGCACGCTGTTGCACCCGACCAGCAAATACAGGACATCTGTGGCCTAAAGTGGACACCCCATTACGTTCAGCTCAAAAGCCAAGCCAACGGCTTGGAGCGGTCTTCGCGCGGTGACCTCCCCCCGCGTCCTCGCCTTGGCGCCTTGTCTGCGCGCGCGCCGGGACAAAGAGGGAGTGGGGGCTAATCCCCTCCCAGACTAACGGGGCGCCGCCGCCCGCCTGAACAGCCCACGGGAAGAGACGCTGCCAGCCCAGGCGACCGTCATCGAGGCGAACTACCTGTCAACGGAGCGCGCCCGGCGCCGGCTTCGCAGATTCTCAAAAACTTACACCGTGCGCCTTTCCGACACTATGAGACACACCATCATTCAGCTTCCCGTCAGCTTGTCATGCCGAATGACCCAGCCACCTCCGACGCGACAGAGATACTCAGGCTAATCGCCCCCGTCTTTTGACACACAAAAGGACGGGCACAAAACCCGCTCTCCGCGTCTCCGAACTTGGCGTCCGTGCGGCTGCATGAAAGGGACACGGGATAGCAGCTACCAGCGCAGGCGACGCCAATACATCAGCGACCGGCGGCCTTCATTAATTACATGAGGAGCCCGAACTTAACACCTCCGCACTAAGAATGTTGTCCGTACACTAGCTGTACGTACAACATTAACTCTCACTGCAAGTTATGTCTTACTGCAGAGCCAGAACTAAAAAAACACACTCAAGCAGTTACGCGAGTACAATACAACATACAATACAATACAACTATCCAAAATTACCCCGGCACACACCAACCTAACCAGCACAACGCGCCGGTAAACTGCACCAGAAACGGATACAACACGGCATGCTTAGTGCCCTGGCCTGGCCGTGCCTTCCGCACCCCAAACAATAAACTAAAGCGCTCAACTACCGGACCCGTGAGAACAAACTCGTGAAACCCTCTACCATTAAAGGCAACCAACCCCACGAAGGGTGTAATGTTCAAACTTGACAACTGAATGAATGACACCATCCACTCTTAAACGTTAAGCGCATGCAGGAACATTTTTTCACTCTAAGGAAAAAAAAAACACCCGAACAACAATACCAAACGTACCAAATGAGGCTACTCCTGTACCAATAACAAAACGTTTAAAGAAAGTTCTCTTCACGCATTTGCGGACGCCGGTTCTTTCGGAATGCGACACAGATTGTTCGTCCCGGTTGCGGTTCACTTGTTGTCCACATGCGATGCACTGAAAGTTCATTTTTAAGTACTTCAAACACTAGTTCGCACACAAGCGCCACAAGGGGCCCTACTTGCACATTCCATGGCCCACCATGACCACATGCCAACGAGCGCAAATAAAGGAAGGCACTCGCCATTGTACCCAGAGGTAAACTCCCTACCGTGCTGTAACAGCGGCTCTACTCCTCAAGGAGACAGCGTTAAAACCTCCCAGCTGCGCTACTTGCAAATCACACGCCTTACGACAGCTGAACGCAACCAACACACGCACACACCAAAGAATAACAACAAGGGGAAGAACGACAGTACAGGTAAAACTAACAGAAATCCTCATCTGAGCGATCCCTACACACCCAGAGAAAAAAACGCTAACAACTAAGTGTGCGGAAAACAACACTGAACCGTTCTGTCTAGCACTGCACACTATTCAGCGCAAACACCCCTTTCCACGGCGGTACACACCGACCGTCGCTCGGAAGCCGATTCCGTTTCATGCACCACCAGCTGATTCTAAACAAACCCTGGTGTGGCTCGCGGTGTCCCGCGCTCCCGGGAGAAAAGGAACACCCTACGCGGCGGTAACGCGTACGACGATGTCGCACCTGCGCCGCCCCACCTGCCGCCGCCTTCCGCGTCCTTGGGCCCGTCGGAATTGACGTACGCGCAAGACGCCGCGGGCCGCCTGCACATTCATGCTTTGCGCACGGAAGCTCAACGATTCGGCGTGCCGTTCCGCTGCCCTTGCATGACCCCTGCGCTTCCTCTGCCTCCTCCGAGATGAGCATGCCTTCTGCAGCTTCGCTCGATCTCTGTATTAGCTCATCAACGAGGGGCTCCTCGGGGCCGGCCGCGGATTCCATGTGGGAGCATAGAGCGGTGCTACTCTCAACACTTCCTTGTGCTGCCTCGGCAACAGACAGCTGTACATTGCCCGCCTCCACAGAAAGAATTTCCGAAGCTGGGACAGCTGTCTCGCGAGATCCCGTGATCACATTTGTCGCGGTGGGAACGTTAAGGGGTTTCTCAACAACTGGAGTGGTTTCAGCCCCCTCAACTGCATTTACACTCTTCTTATCCCATGGCGTCCGAAGCGCCCACGAGGGAACAAACACTGTGAAAACATTGGTGTCCTCTTCGAGTTTACCAGTCCTACGGAGCTTCGCTTTTTCGTAAGCGATCTCCGCTCTTCCTTTGGCTAATTGAGCACTGAGCTCCTCAGCCGTCCATTCGGACGGGGTACCCGCGCCCCGGTTACTCGCTAGCCTGGCTTTTTGTAAAGCGTGCTGGGCATTTTTGAGAGCTAATTCAGCTCTCAACTCCTCAATTTCGAGCACAATGGCACTAAACTTCCTGTCGGTGCCGCGACATCCCGTTAGCATAGTGGCCATGGTGAATCCGGAGAAAACAAATCAGGGCCCACCTGTGCTCGCTCCGGGTTCGGTCGGGTCGCAGTGTCGCTGGTGCAGCAGCTCGTGCACCCGATGCGCCGCTCTCGCCGCTGGGATGGGGCCGTGCTCCCTGAGCCAGAGCTCACGAGGCATCCCACTGAGGTGTCGCCTCGTTCAACCGCGGCTTCCGCCGCCCTGACCGAAACCCACGAGGCCTCCCGCTGAGGTGCCGCCTCGTCAAACCGCGGCTTTCGCCGCCCTGAGCCAGAGCTCACGAGGCATCCCACTGAGGTGTCGCCTCGTTCAACCGCGGCTTCCGCCGCCCTGAGCTGAAACCCACGAGGCCTCCCGCTGAGGTGTCGCCTCGTCAAACCGCGGCTTCCGCCGCCCTGAGCCAGAGCTCACGAGGCCTCCCGCTGAGGTGCCGCCTCGTTGAAACCGCGGCTTCCGCCGCCCTGGGCCGGAGCCCACGATGCCTCCCGCTGAGGTGTCGCCCCGTTGCCGTTGAATCGCGGCTGCTACCGCACTGAGCAGGAGCTCACGAGGCCTCCCGCTGAGGTGCCGCCCCGTCGATGCTTGGAGTCTGTCTCGTCGTTAGTTGTAGCCGAACCTTGCGTTGGAGGAGTCTCTCCGGAATGCCCCACCAGCTCCAGTCCATGGTCGTGGTCATCCTGCCGACTGCGCCAGTTAAATTTCGCCTCTCCATCTTCTTGGCGAACTGACGGAGACGAAATAGTGATGTTCTTTTGATGCGCGAGCCGAGAGGACGATCTCGACTCGCTCCGATGACCGACGACCGATGCTTGGTGCGGGTGAGGGATGAGGACTGCCTTCCTTGCCGGATATTAGGTTTATTTACACTATTTACATTACTCCAAGTTTACATCAGGTCAGAGTGACGGTTACATTGTCACTCTGACAGCAGCAGCCTGTTCGGCCGAGATCTATACTGAACTAGATCCCCTCTCGACCGACCCCGGACCAAACGCAACACTCCGGTTTTGATACCAAAACCCCACCTCCAAGAAGGGGGCGTACAAGAAAGAGAGAAAAACCCTTTAAACAATTAATAGAAACCATTGATTGGCCACGGGAACCAGCCAATCACACATGTGTCCCCACCTGCGGTCACGTGACCCAACCCTCTCTCTTATGCACTCATAGTAAGTTTCCCACGCACGCTGTTGCACCCGGCCAGCAAATACAGGACATTTGCGGCCTAAAGTGGACAGCCCATTACGTTCAGCTCAAAAGCCAAGCCAACGTCTTGGAGCGGTCTTCGCGCGGCTGACCTCCCCCCGCGTCCTCGCCTTGGCGCCTTGTCTGCGCGCGCGCCGCGACAAAGAGGGAGTGGGGGCTAATCCCCTCCCAGACTAACGGGGCGCCGCCGCCCGCCTGAACAGCCCACGGGAAGAGACGCTGCCAGCCCAGGCGACCGTCATCGAGGCGAAGTACCTGTCAACGGAGCGCGCCCGGCGCCGGCTTCGCAGATTCTCAAAAACTTACACCGCGCGCCTTTCTGACACTATGAGACACAACATCATTCAGCTTCCCGTCAGCTTGTCACGCCGAATGACCCAGCCACCTCCGACGCGACAGAGATACTCAGGCTAATCGCCCCCGTCTTTTGACACACAAAAGGACGGGCACAAAACCCGCTCTCCGCGTCTCCGAACTTGGCGTCCGCGCGGCTGCATGAAAGGGACACGGGATAGCAGCTACCAGCGGAGGCGACGCCAATACATCAGCGACCGGCGGCCTTCATTAATTACATGAGGAGCCCGAACTGAACAGAGGGGATTGGGTTTTAGGATACACGAACAAGTACAGCTTACAGTGCATATCAAGGAAACATGCAAAAAGGATGAGTTGCGCGAGAGCACACCTTAAAAAAAGTTCACAAGTTCTGTGCACAAAGGGTCAATAACTACGAGAAGAAGCCAACATTGCTTTTACGAGAATCATCGAAACAACACAAGAGAAAATAATCATTCATAGTTATTGGAGTGGTTTTGATTGGTGATAACTGATCGGAAAGCGTCATTGCTTACGATGGTCGCAGTTGCTGCCGGAAGGCCGTTCCAGTCGCGGGATGTTGTGGAATGGATGAACATGCGTACGAACGCGTGTGACTGATAGGGATGACAACTTTGTGGACATGATCACAATGTGATGATACGTAGTTTAGTGGCGAAATTAGGTTGTTTCTTAATGTGGTATTATAACATATTTTGTGGAATGAACAAAGTCGTTTTATTTTGCGACGGGTTGCTAAATCAGGCAAATTGAGGCTAGCTTTCATAGACGATATACTGGCGGTGCGATGGAAGTTGGAGAGAATGAAACGAGCAGAGTTGTTCGGAACCATTTCAAGTCTATTGATTAAGTATGTTTGGTCTGGGTCCCATATCGCGGCTCCGTATTGAAGTTTGGTTCTAACTAGTGCTTTATAAGGAAGTAATTTTAAGGAGGAGCGGGCCAGAGCGAAGTTTTGCCTAATGTATCCTAAGGTCGATTGATTGTGGGGTTTAACGCGCCGACGCAACGCAGGCGATGAGGCGCGCCGTAGTGGAGGGCTCCGGATTAATTTTGACCACCTGGGGATCTTTATCGTGCGCCGAAATCTCGTACACACGGGCGTTTTTGCTTTTCGCCTCCATCAGAAAAGCGGCCGCCGCGGCCGGGAATCGAACCCGCGACCTCGTGCTCAGCAGCGCAACGCCTTAGCCACTGAGCCACCGCGGCGGGTATGTATCCTAAGGTCCGGTTAGCGTTATTATTATTGTTATCAATGGGGACATTCCAAGTTAAATTGTCTAATATGTGGACTGCAAGATATCTATAATTGTTTACTACTCCGAATTGTAGTCCTTTAATGAAGTAAGAAGGTATGGTGCTCGATGTACGTGTTATCCTCTTTGCCTTACATTTCGCGATATTTAAATTCATGAGCCAGTTTTCGCACCAAGTGGAAATGTTATCTAGGTCTGATTGTAGTGCATGCATGTCATTGTTATTGGTAACTTCTCGAAAAAGAACGCAGTCATCAGCCTACAAGTCAATATTGGATTTAACGCAATTGGGAAGGTTGTTAACATATATAAGGAATAATAATGGGCCAAGCACGGAGCTTTGGGGAACTCCAGAAGTTACAGTGATTGAGGGTTAGTCATAGTTGTTAACGGTAACAAACTGCTGTCGATTAAGTAAGAAGCATTCGATCCATTTTAAAAAGTGGTGATTTATATTAAAGCAACTGAGTTTATGGAGTAGTAACTTATGACATACTTTGTCGAACGCCTTTGAGAAGCCCAAAAAAATTCAATCTACAGTGGAATAGTTATCAATAATGGCGTGTACTTTGTGTGTAAAAGATACAAGGTGCGTTTCACAGGAGTAGTGCTTACGAAATACGACTTGTGCTTCAGTAAAAAATGAGTTTGAATCAAGAAAATTAACGAGGTTAGAGAATATGACATGTTCAAATATTTTACAAGGAATGCTTGTGAGGGATATAGGTCGGTAATTAAGAGGAGACTGTTTGTTGCCAGATTTAAATACTGGAACGACCTTCGCAATTATCCAATCGTCGGGGAGAATTCCTGACTGCAAAGACTGTTGAAAAATTTTTGAACGAATTATTGATGAGTAAGAATTATTGATTTCAATTAAGAATTGAGAATTTGAATTGAAATTGATTTGAATTAAGAATTATGAATTTGAAAGAATTATTGATTACATAAAATAATACGTAATGAATTGTTTTAAGAAAATAACACAGGGATCTTACTGATTCTTCGAGAAATATATGCTCCATAGAGAGGAAACCTGCTTGGTTCTAGCAAGCGTGCCTGGCAAAGTTGACAATCTCCTAATGCCATTTTTTTCCGCATGTCGACCACGCATCTGGCGATAAGATAGACAGCCGCTAAGTGCATCTGTTTGAAGGAGTTGGTAACCCTAGGAAAGCCGCTTATTTTGTGCGTGTTGGTCCTTTGGATGCTCTCTGTTGTTTGCTTGTTCTCGCAGTCCCCACAAGTGGATGACTCTTCGTGTTGCTATATTGGAGCCATGGGTTTCTCCGAACTGTTTTTTCCAAGGACTCGCACTGCGTCGACGCTGTGGCCGTCGATATGAGCGCGAGCGTGGAGATTAAGTACGTACATTCTATTTTAGGTGCCTGAGCAGATTAGACTGTCGAGCGCCGTTGGCCAGGTGAAGGATTATAAGGCGGCTGCCGGCACTGCGGCACGTACCGTAGTCTCCGCCCTTTTCTAAGGAGTCACTTAACGCAAAAAAAGAAAAAAAAATGCAGCGAGAAGCCCGAGTGACCGTCGTGTCGTAAATCTTCGCAACCAAATTTAGGTCCAAGGATTCCAACCGACCCGACATAAAAGTATTGGCGCAAGAACGGGTGAAGTGATAGCCTTTCGACAACAGGCAGACACGATGAATGAGGTGTTCTTCGCAGTATGGGTGCTTGTGGCATCTGTTCTTTTTTGGTGAGTACGCTTTACTAATGCTTTCGCCGTCTTATGTAGCGAGAAAACTGGGAGGTGTCCCCCCCGCATGTCCGCATGTGGCTGAAGTCCAATTACAAAGATGAAGTTCCTTCTTCGGTAATGAATAGTTCATTAAATTCCTTTTACTTGTCAGTACTGAAGTAATGCGATCGTCTACCATTGGCAGTGCACTTATTGGCTTCTTCATTGGTATCAATGATTACTTACAACTAAGTTTTTTTCGCGAGTTTGAAGAGTGAAGCTGTCAATATCTCGACTTCCACACAGCTTGCACACCAGAACAATAGCTGAGAACAGGTTTTCTTTTGTCTTCAGAGCTAGTGGTTTGTGTCAGCTTCTTGAAAGGCCCTAGGAGCGACGTTTATGGCCGGTGTCTGTCACGTCTAAGCACGCACAAGTCACCGGTCGCCTCTTTATGCGTGCACGGGTTACGTGCACTCGCACTCCGAATTCACGCACTCACTGATATCATGCCGTAGTGGTGGCGGGAGATCTAAACGTGGTTGTTTCACGGCCCGATGCGACCTGTCTGCTGTCCTCTTTGGTCGAGCGGTTTGGATTAATGTGTTACACAAACAGTAAGATGCCTACGACGCGGGGGGGGGGGGGGGGGGGGGGACAGACCGCTTTATGTCTGTGCGCTAGAATAAATTGATCGCGTCTGTCCAAGTTTTATTCAGCCAATTGGCTAGGAAGCATGCTCAATCGCAAAGTAGAGAAATGTGTTGTGTTTCGCCTAATTTCGCTGGTCATCCCTCTCCACAGAAGAGTGGAAAGGCACTGGCGTCTTTTTTTGATTGCGAAAAGCGCAAAAAATAAAACACTGGTTTGATTTCAAGAGTAGCGGCAATGCTTAAGGCAGAAACAAAATGCAAAGGCTTCCGCGTACGCGAGCGCGTCCTTTACGGTAAGAAATAATTGAACATCTGTTGGCAGGTCTTCAAACAAATTGGCTCCAATCCACGCTGTGAAGTTGGTTGGAAAGCAAAGCTGTAAACGACACCGCAAAACAATTCGGCATGTGAGCTTAGTGATTCCCATTTATACCGATTGAAACTGGTTAGTTTAGTAAGTTTGAGAATTGCGAGAAAGCTGAGGGAACTTTTATAATCGCTATTTATCAGAACCAGTTGTTTCTTTCGACATTTGTATTATTACTCCTTAAAACACAACCAAATTGGTATTCACCAATTTAGAAAACGGAGTCCCATTCGTGGCAAGCAGTGCGCACAAGGTGGCGTTTCTCCAGCGGCCAGATGTCTGAATGTGGTTTGTACGTTTTGTTTTCCCGCCCTGCAAAGCAATCCTTACCCCATCTGTGTCGTACGGCCACCTAATTCCGTCGTGTCCGGGTTACCCTGGAGGTGCAGTCCAACAAGTTAATCAAGCCGTGAGCAGGAAGCACGTAATGGACGCGAAGATGCGCCAAAACAAGCCCACAATAACCGTCCAATCACAAAGCGCAAGAACAAATTTTTTTCCAGTAGAAGGGAGCGTATAGCACCAGGCAATCCGTTCCAGTGTTCAGCTGTTGAAAAGAAAAACTAACTTTGAATGTGTTTGTTCGACAATGGTAAGGCTTGATGTTAAGATGGTGATTGCTTCTGGTAGTGGATGGTGAGGCAAATGTGATATATATATATATATATATATATATATATATATATATATATATATATATATATATATATATCATCGGACATGCCATATGCTGAATGAATAAAACAGTGAATCAATTTCCTTGAGTCATTGACACGGTGCGTGCGTAGAATCGTAAGTTCCAGGGAGTGTTTGAACCGGGTTCTCCCCCTTTCCAGTAGAAGCCCCATGGCGGTTCTTTCTCCCCACGCTGCAATCAGTTCAATAAAAGTTGTTGTTCTGAACAACAGGCCAACTGCTATTTTGGTAAAATAAATTCAGTCCAATGGAACGATCAAAGAAATATACTGAACTCTTTTGTAGTAGGCCATAACAAAGGGATTCTAAACTGCACGTGTGTGACCTGAAGAGATGGAATGAGCTGCTGAACAGATTAACAGGTGAAAAAGCAGTTACTACTGTTATTCAACCTGAGAAAGTGCCTTTTACATGTGCTGAAAATACAAAAATGGTGCACTTTGTTTTCATTTTAGCAGGGACGCATCTGGAGCTGAGAAAACACTTCTAGGCAGCTAATTTCATTTAGATCACGTTCAATAAAAGGGCACAAGGTGACCTTTATCACACCTTAACCTTTGACGAGTCAGCAATCGTAAGTACGGTGGTCCTGAGTCAGAAGGGGGAGGCTAACTAGGAAACCGATGTCTAAGTGTCGACAGCTATTTATTTTGCACTTCATCAATAGCCGTGTGATTAGATAGTCACGTTAAACTCCAGAAAACCGACGCAGGCTCCAGAACGAAATTTTGGACAGTTTATTACCGTTTCAGGAGGGACCCAGGGTTGTGGAGTTTCATAGAGATCCTGCACACTGCACCGAAGTGCCGAATAGCTTCGTTTGATACATAAAAAATGTGGGGTGACGGTACACTTCTAATGAAAGACAGCACCAAGGACATTAATTGTCGAATTTCAAATCACAGCAAAAGCTCGACAGTTCCTACAGAAAGTAGGATGTCTGTTTTGCGCGTTCATGAGAGTATTTTGGTTTACACCGCGTTTACCCTTTACTCCTTGCAGCAGTGAGTGAAAGAGTCGATGTCTCTTCTCAAATACCTACGACCACTAAGACAGAAAATGACGTTAAAAATCTTGGTGTATCAGCATAAATTAAAAAAATAAGAAACCTCTTGGCGGCAAAAACAGCAGAAACATTAAAATAAAAGAGAGGGAGTAGACAACTGCTCCCTGCGGAACGCCACTCGAGGCGCAGCAACGGTACGACAGCTGATCGCGTACATTGCCATAGCAGGCTCACCCACACAACTCATTTAATAAAGGTTGAGCAAGAGGAGAATTTCATCCATTAACAAGTGGTGACTGACGACGTTAAAGGTCTGTCTGAGTCAGCGTATGCTTAATAGAGATGTCTCTGACAATTAACAGCTTTGGACGCTTGTTGCATAAGAAAACCGACACAACACAGTTGTAGAACGGCCAGACTAAACCAATACTGCTCAGAAAGGAGAAATTCTTTAATACTGGAAAACAAAACATTGTTTAAAACCGGCTAAAAAGATTATACAGTGCACAAAGAAGGGAAATAGGCCAGAAGGTACTAGTGTTAGCGTTAGCCCCAGTTTTAAAGGCAAGAGGAATTTGTTGTACTTTCCAAGTACCTGTGCGTGTGACAGATGGAATTGAATTAATAAATCTTGTGTTTGGCATACGAATGAACCATCCCCCTTAAGCTTTCACTATTGAAAAAAAAATGCCGTTAGGACAAAAAAAAAATGACGGTTTGAGGCGCTTCTAAACTTTGCATCCGCCGCCGTCACTTATTTCGGTAACACTAAATTAAGAGGACAAATTAGAAAAGTTCCATAAGGCGATGGCGTACGCCATCGCCTTATGGAAGACGTCTTATAAAAATGGGCAGCTGAACAGCTACGCAAGGACATTAGCAACCTCTCAAGTCGGGATGTCAATGTTCTCTGAAAGGTTTACGGTTTCTGTAGTTCTAACAGCCGATTAGAGCGAACGTATACCGACAGAACAAGCTCTCTCAGCTATTCGTAGCGCTCACTGTAATCCAGCAATGTGGTTGGACCACTCGCGAGTATACAGCTCTTTACACAGCGCTCTCCAATACCTAAACTCCTGTTTTCCAGCTTCGACAGTTGGCTAGAGTTTGTACGCTAATGCGTTTTATGGCTTCAGTGTGCAGTTGCTATGAAAACCAGCTGGGAAGTAATGATTTCACAAAGTTTTTTTTTTGGTGCAAGCATGCACATCGCTGAACAAGCGTGAGAGGTTTATAAACTTGGCCATCAACAAAGGGAAGCTACAAGAGAGACCAGCGATGTTCGACTCGTATATATAGTTGTTAAAAAAGTCAGGCGAAACTAATCCACGATTATTGTCGATGTGATGCGATTAGCATTCTTCGGATGGGTTAGAGATGTGTGCAGACGAACTTAATTGCTATAATAATTATTTGCATTACTATTGTTCTAGTTATTCCAGCGACAGCTTCACTGACGTCGTCTTTACACTTCGGAAATTTCTCACTATTCTTAGGTTTACGTATAGAATGTCTATATTCATTTTAAGTGGCTACAAAGCCTTATTTTACGTCCAGGTGGCTGCGAAAGACGTTCACCTTTTGGAAGGACAAAGGCATCGTGCACCTTGGCTTCTGGGAGTACATGCGCTTCTGCTATGACATTTACACAAAGGTTGGTCTACGCGTGGTCACGCATTTGCCATAAATTGACGAAATTGTGGTTACCTCGGTGGAAAAAAAGTTGAGGTCTTGTATCAAAAGCGGGTCTGTACTTAAACAGCAGCTGCCCACTCAGGATTATCGTCCTGGTGCTGCTTGTGGCCTACAGCTCTGTGCAGTAGCCTACCATTTCAAACCCGGGCCTGTCCGCCCTTCACCAAAATAGCCTTAACGACTCTTCGTTAAATTGACAGCAACGTCACCATCGCTCGGACACAGTTTGTGTGCGAAACCTTTTGTGCTCCCCCAGACTGCTTAGAATCAATCTACATCCCTAAACAGGATAAAACATGTGTGAGCTCGGACTAGTTAAAAGGGAGTCACTTATTCCTCGGTAACGACACTGCGCGGGAGTTCTTTTAGGTATGGGATGTAGAATGTTTCCTCGGCTCCCCTAAAAAAGAACAAAAGAAGCAGTGCAAAGCCAAGAGCGAGCGAGCGATAGAGAGAAAGAGAGAGAGAGAGAGACCCTTTAATAAAAACTGAAGAGGTCAGCCCCATTAAGGGTAGGGCTTGCTAGTACAATTGTGGGTGAATACAGTGAGATGACAGGGGAAAATAGAGAGAGAGAGAGAGAGAGAGAGAGAGAGAGAGAGAGAGAGAGAGAGAGAGAGAGAGAGAGAGAGAGAGAGAGAGAGAGAGAGAGAGAAATAAAAGGAAAATGCACACATATATAAAATGCATATGCTCATAGGGTACAGAACCTCATCTAGCTCTGTTTTCTCAAGAAAAGTAATGCAAAGCCAAGAAAATTGTGTTCAACCATGCGACTTAACTAGGCTAAAAATGCTCACAAGTGTGGTAGAGGCACTTACCCTCCAATTATTTGCCCCAACTGCATAGTGGGCAACCCTTTCCACAGCCTCTTTCTGCTCATATTTTCAAGAAAAGGGTGTTTAAATTAAGAGAATACGTAAAATTATTCCCATTGGATAAGAGCGTATCAAGATCATACGTCTTCCGTAAATAGCTCAATTCGTAACTTGTTGTATTGTGAGTGGATCACGTTGAATAGTTGGTATAATTTGGTCGGACCTCATTTAGGAGATGCCCGCCGTACCTCTGCTTCAGTATTTACATCCGTTAACACAACGTTACCGTACCAGATTACCATACCAAAAATGAGACGTGGAAATAGTCATAGAAATTTGCCGCTGGGCTATTCAGCTGCCCAAGATTTGCACGAACATAGAAAACATGGTTGGCCACAAGACAACGTTGCGGATGGTTTGCATTGCTACGAGCAGATACGTAACAACTCTGTGGCAAGGTTCACAGAAGGAAGCAATAGTGAGTATGGCACCCGCTTAGTAAGTTTACGGGCTAAACATTTATTTTAACCCTTTTGCAGCCTTTGAACGAAGTGGAAATTAGCTACTACGAGAAGTACGGCCGTGTATATGGGTAAGCGCACCAATCTTGAACGTTGACCAAGAAAAGAAATACACAGGACAACTGGCTACTGCCAACTGGTAATATTTTTAAGAAACCGAAATATATAGGAAAACCAACCGACAAAAGCAGACTGATTAACACTTACACAGCTATTATAAAAAAACAGACATAAAAATACAACCTATCAGGTGTAGTGTGCTAGCACCGCAAGTGTCGCCCCAGAAACGATAACTCCGCGCGTGTTGTAGACTGACCGAAGGATGACTCACGCACATCGACCCATCCCGGCTGATTTTCCAAGCTTCCATAATCGCCCTCTGCGTGCTTCCCCTGTGCCATCAGCCCCGTGCCTGGAAAATCAACCGGGAGGGGTCGGTCAGTCGGTCAGTCTACCTTCGGTCAGTCTACCAGACGCCGAGTTAGCGTTTCTGGGACGACATCTGCGCTGATAGCACGTTACACCTGATAAGTTGTATTTTTATGTGTGGGTTTTTTGATAATGTCTGTATAAGTGTTAATCAGTTGGGTTTTGTCGGTTGGTTGCCCAATATATTTCTGTATCTCAAAAATATTAGCAGTTGGCAGTAACCATGCAGTCGTCCTGTGTATTTCTTTTCTTGGTCAACTCTTTTCCGCGCCTTCAGCCGCATTCAGCATTGGCTCTTCAGAAAATTGGGAAACTAGAAAAGCTATTGACTGCCAGCCATGTGAGCAGTTTCTGCTATTAGCACGGGAATAGATAAACAAGTAATGGGCATTCGGAAAGCTTTAAGAAACGATGCTACTCTAAAAAAAAACACAAAATAAAGAACACTAAAAATATAGCAATGGCTTAAGAATGATGATATTGGTGCAATATCCATTAAATTAAATTTTAATTATGAAGCTGTACCTTAACCATTTATAAAATTCGGCTCCAATCCACATTACATGTGAAGGTGGTTGGAAAGAAAAGCTGTAAACTACACCCAGAACAATTGCCCATGCGGAATGACTTGAATTCACACACGTGGCTCTACAAAGAGTGAAACCAGAGATTCTGCCAGCCCTTACCTGGGATTCGCGGGGTCGGTGTCCCGAACGCAGCAGCGCTGGCCACGGCCTGGCTAGAGCGGCGGACGCCACCGCTGTAGATCGGCCGTGCGCCGGCAGAAAAAAAGAAGAGGAGCGTCTTTCGAATGGGGGGGGGGAGACAGCGGAACCTAGCCATCCTGATATGCTAGCTCGTGGTTACACCACCGCGCGACACAAGCGCGGAACCGAAACAATTCGGTATGTGAGCTTAGTGATTCCCATTTATAGCGATTTTAACTAGTTAGTTCAGTAAGTTTCAGAACTGCGAGAAAGCTGTAGGAACTTTTATAATCGCTATTTATCAGAACCAGTTGCTCCTTTCGTCTTTTGTAATACTTATTAAAACACAACCGAATCGGCATTCACCAATTTAGAAAGCGGAGTCCCATTAGTGGCGAGCCGTGCGCAAAAGGCAGCGTTTCTCTAGAGGCCAGATGTCTGTATGTGCTCTCTACATTATGTTTTCCCGCCCTGTAAACCAATGCGTAACGTATCTTTGCCATACTACCACTTAATTCCGCCGGGTACGGGTTACCCACGAGGTGCTGTCGAACAAGTTAATCAAGCTGTGCGAAGGAAACGCGCAATAAACGCGAAGCTGCGCCAAAACAGGCCCAAAACTACCGTTACTAAAGCAGATGACAAAGCCGACCTAATGGCCCTGCCGACGCACCCGCCAAGGGTGAGCGCTCTCCGGCGCGCGGGGAGCGCTGGGTAATAGCGCCCATTCGCCGCGCCATCTACACTGTGCTCGTTAGTGCAAAGGGTCCTCCGCATCCCCGGCCGCCGTGGGAGTTTCTTGCCGCGTACGCCACGACGAGACCGTTGGCTGGTAGAGGTGGAAAGCTTTGCTTTAAAAAGTACTCTGAAAGACGGTCGTTCTACATAGCGTGCGAAATATTGTGTACAAGTAAATAATTCACACTGGCAATATAATGGGATGCGATACGAGTTGTGCCAAATGCACGCTGCGATCCAACAAACCAGTTGTACAGATCAACCGTTTTTGCTTGGGAGGTGTTATACCTGGAGCGGAATTAAACCTAGCCATTTTTTTGTAGGTCGTACCAAGGTACGGATCCAACGCTCGTTGTCGGAGACCCGGACATCCTACGCGAAATCATGGTGTCCCAGTTCAAGAATTTCTCTGACAGATCGGTAAGGGTGCAGGTATACTTTATAATGTCACCGGGCTGGAAGCGATCCCACCCGAAACCCTTTTATCGTAAATAAGAGGGAGCTACAGCGCATAACAGAAAAATAAGATTGAGCCGTACTTTTCCGCTCAATGCTTACCCTGGTTTCTGAATCCTTCCTCCATTCGAGCGTTCAGGGGAGCAAATCCTTGAAATTGATTTTCCCATGCATAAGCAATACAGCATCCTCCCCTCATCCGAGTAGAGGGAGCAAGTGGGGTGGAGGAGGGACTTAAAATACGGCTCTCAGTGTGTTTTTCCGTAATAATTATTATTATAATATCAGGAATGTTTAGAATGTTGCATACCACTACAGTTACCGGACACACAAAGATATTATACTAGTAACTTCGGGAGGAAGTGGGACAAGCAGCCTTCCCTTTGATGTACCACAACTTTTAAGTGCAGAGCACTTTAAGCGCTCGCTTGTCGTCGTAGCTCGCTCGCTGGAACCAAGCATATCGCCATGGCGTTACGGTGTAGCTTGTCACGATCCGTTCGCCGCGGCGTAACCCAGAGGCTTCGAAGTCCAAGCAGCTATGCCAGGAAATACGTAGCGTAAGCTAAGGTTCAGCTGGTTATTCTTAGCTTTCCTGGTTCTCTAGGATTAGGTGATTATCATGCTTACTGCTGCTTACCATTCAATCCAAATCCAATCCAATCTAATCCAATCCAATCCAAAACCAATCCAATCAAATCCAAGTCACGCCAGTCCAATGCAATCCAATCCCAACCAATGCAATCCTCTCGCTTGCGCAGCACGGCTCTCCAGGAGCTACGCGAAGGTGGTCAACCTCGGCCAGTGTAACCAATCCAATCAAATCAAATCCAAGTAACGCTGTTGTTCGCGGCGTACCCCAGAGGCTTCGAAAGCAAAGCGGTTTATATAGTCATTAGCGTTCGAAACTCGCGAAACGTTGGCGATTGTCATACATCTTCCCGTTCCTTAGCGCAAAGGAAACTATAGGTACATTTGAGGAAAAATTTACGTAATTAACCGGCAGCGCCCGCGTTCCTTTAGTTAAAAACGCCAGTAGGGTTGGTTTTTACGATAGTTAACGCAAAATGTAGCAGTGTAACGCCGGCACGTTCGGGCAGAAAAACACAGAGAGCAGAACTTCCGCTTGCGTAGTTTCAGGCAGGGGGCGCGCGAGCACTGCGAAGGCGGGAAATTTGAATTGCATGGGGTGGTAGCAGTAAGTGGATAACGGCGGTACAGCCCATTATGGCGAATCCCTGCTCTGCACTTCCGACAGCTTTCACATTGAGTAGAACGGATTTAATTTTGTCAGGAATGTTTAGAATGCTACATTACACTTCAGTTACCGGACACACAAAGCATATTATACGAGTAACTTCGGGAGAAAGTGGCACAAGTAGCCTTCCCTCTGGTGTACCACAACTTTATGTAAAGCAGGTCCGCTGATTATCGCAACAAACCCTGAGTGATCCCGAACGTGTCTGTCATCAAATACACCCGGAAATAAATAATCCCCACTTGCCGTCGTGTCCACATTGCGTTTATTTCACTTGGCGTCGGGCGCGCTAACAAAAGAGGGAGCCTCCCGCACCAAGTGCATGCGCGGGTATATGCATTTGACAGTAGTGTCAAAACAAGAGTGTAGCATACGTTTTCGCCTGGGCACTGAGAAAAGGTATCAAGAATGCATATAAAACCAGAAAAAGGAAAGTGTGGCAGTTCTGATACTGGTCTCCTCATGCGTAAGCATTACTGCGCCGCGTCTCTTCATTTTAAATCGTGTTCCCCCGACAAGTAATGCACATTTACTCGATTGCAACGATTAAAACTACGCAACTACGCATCTTTTGTGCAGATGCAGGTAGTAAAACGGTTAGTGCTTTTCTTGATTTTTTTTTTCATTTTGGGGTTTGTTTGTAGCGGCTGTTTTTTTGTTGTGTTCGGTGTTTGATGGCAGTTAATAGGATCTGTATCTTTGATATTGTCAGCTTGTCTTGTTATATTTTGTGTTTTGCTAGTTTTAGGGTTTCTAATTTTTATCACAAAGCACACTTGATTTACACCCTTTTCAGTTACAGCATTGTAACCAGTAAGTGCGCATCTTTTTTTGGAAATGCAGGGTGTTGGCTACGGTACTCGGGAAGGGATGCTTACCCTGTAAAAATGAAATGGATGGGTTGGCTAGATGAAAAAAAAATGGACTCCATCCAACCCTGGGAAAGTTGATGTGCAGCGCAAGTGTTGCAAACCTCTAGGCATCCTGATGGGGAAGTGTATGAACTGTTCCTCTGCGCCTCGGCGAGTAACTTGCACTCAGCATCTCTGGCGGCAAATACTGGGCCCGGCGCACGCACTCGGTGTCTTGGGCGAGAACTGCTGGGTCCCGCCTACGCTGGCGCATGCGCTAGCCCTCGAATGACGTCAACCGCCCTACCCTTTCGAGAGTAGCTGCAAACCTAATATTTACCGGAACACATGCAGAGGGGTGGGGGTTCCCACAGTTCACCGGCGTCTTTTCATCCATGATGCGGTTTCGATGCTTGTTTTGTGCTTTTTTCTTTACATGAATACTGAGCTATATGCTGTACGCCTGATTAGCCTGACGGATGCGCTCGGCGTCTTGGGCGAGGACTGCAAGGTCCTGACTGGGTTTTTTTTTGTTTATGACACAAAATTTTCCCACCAACGAGGCGCAAACAACTTCGCTGTAAAATAGCAACCAGTCAAGCGATGAGTGTGCGTTCAAGCTACGTACACACAACCATCCGAAATGGCGCAAAATGAAATCCTCGCGACTTTTCAGTTTACATCGCGGCCGCCTGCGCATGGCGGCGAACGCGCATGTTTGCCGGCATGCGCAGCACGCCAGTGGTTACAATCTATACGTTCGTCGCCGATTCCGCGGTCCTACGAGTGCACAATTTTATGGGTTAGTTTTTGTTGCCTCGTCCGAGGAGTTTTAGGAAGTTCCCAATCCAGCGTACCCAGCTGTCGAGTCCATCTGGCAGGGGCCCGAAAGATTAGAGTGAAGATTTGCGAATCTAAGTGAGACGTGGGGACAGGTTATGGTCAAATGGCTGGGTAGTGGGGCACAGACACCCAGACCACCTAACCGAGGCAAAAAAAAAAAAAGGGAATGGTAGGAGTGAGGATTATTTGCCGCAAGGGTAGGGAAAGAGGTATGTTTACTGTTCAGTGAGAGTATAGGCGCCACTCGCCTGACAGTGGTGCGTGTCCTGGAGAGAAGGTTTATTCATAAAAAAGCTGACTTGGCCCACAGATGCAAGTCTTTAGAGTTATACAATGGAAAATCATTCATCTGTGCCTTGGGGAAGAAAAAAATGTGTACAGGGTAAAAAAAAAAACGACTCAATCGTAACCACAAATACGGGCTTTGCGCTCGACATGAATACTGCTTAATAAAGAGCGGCGAGTGAAGCGGTTGCGTTCTACCGACCCTTTTACTGTACTGCACACTGAGGCGAGCGTACGCAAACCACACACAAAAAAATTGTCAATTGAATTTTGAAAATTGTCCACTAACACGTCAGTGTTCTCGCGAGACGCCATGCTACGCATCCATCCTTCTAAAGTCGGCTTCACAACTATATACGAATTAATTCCTGGAAGGTGGTGTTCTCGAATTTTCATAACTCTCCCTCATTTATTCTGAAGGGATCAGTCATACAACTTTGCTCTATTACAACGGCTAGAGCTGTTAACTTGACCAGAGTTTCATTCAATCTCAAACGTAGAATGTGATGCTCTATCGGGGGGTACTCGCCAATTAAGGGTACCACATTAATCTTCAATAGAACAAACGTAAAATGTGGCGGTACTCCCGTTTGCAACAGATTAACAGGGCGTACAAAATCGCGCTACAAATGACCCGCTGGGCTCCTTTAAATGTGCCCGTCTCGACGAGTTTTTTGTCGGTCACTGCAGAAGTCTCAGAGGATCGGCAGCGACATATGGCGAAAGTCGATGATGAACATGTCTGGCGACGAGTGGAAAAAGGCCAGGAGCGTCTTCGCACCGGCTATCACATCAGCCAAGCTCAGGAAGGTAAGCGGCGCCCATTTGGCAATTTCGGCTGCCAGTCGATACACCGTTTCCGGCTTGCACTAGTGGCCAATGTAACGAAATATCGGGCATTGACGTCTCTTGTAGGCTTCTAAATTCCCATTGACTTCGACGTGTTTCATAGAGCATGCCCGAAAAAGACAAAACAAAAAAACTTCACCATCTTCCCCTAGGGGAACCCTGAGTAGTATGCGAAGCAGCCATGGGGTCGACTCGAGTTCTCATTAGTTTTCAGTTCGATCGCGGTGCAATTGAGAAGTCGATATCGCGACGCACCTATTACTCTGGCGTTAAACCTAGCTTTGATTGCCATCGTAATCATCCTCGACACATTTCGTTAAGGAATAGGTATATATTGGCCACCTTTTGGCTTCCTTCAACTCTTCTCTTTTAATACCAAGCATGGAGCAAGAATGTTTTAGTCGTAATCAAGCACTTATAAGGAACATCTGTGTCTGTTATCTCATATTTAACCGGTGGCCAGAGAATTCTGCATCCAAAATGACGCATTTATAGATGTGTCACACTTGCGTCGATTTAATAAATTTCAATGTTTCAAATATGCCCTTTATACATGTGGGGCGTGCGCAGTTATTTTTTGTGCTTTATTAGCGAAACATAATTTCTCGATATACGATTGGTCTGATTTCTTATATGGAAATTTTCAGTTTCCTTCGAGCAGCTTTCACGGTTGCATGCCTATAAAGAACGCGTATAAATGAGTCGCAATTAAAAAAAAGTCGTGAGCGTACAACATGATGAGTGACTTCCGTTTTCGTTTCCCATAGATTGCGCTGAAGGTCAAAGCTATTGTGGAGAGAGCAACGTCCAAAATGGTGGAAGCCGCTGCCCAAAACAAGCCTGTGGACATCTACGAGTAAGCTGTTGTTTTCGGAATGCTAACTGCAGGTCGCCAAATTCGCATTCGCCAAGCGGGATACCCCTTCCCCTTCATACACACACTCGCGGTTGGGCAGGGAGGGGTGGGAGGGGGAGGTTGCACGCAGACAAACACGTACGCACGCATGCACGCACACGCCCACACACATTTTATTGTGGCCGAGATCTAGAACTAAAGTTAAATATCCGAAACATTCGTCATAAACTTCTTAAACATATTGTTCACATCTTTGCATTAACTGCTATTGCGACAGCTTGCACAGGGGGTGCTCTGGCTATCATGAACCAGATTGATGGATTGATTGTGGGATTTACCTCACCGAACCTACACCTGGGCTATGTGTCGCCATAAGTGGAGGGCTCCGGATTAATTTGGACCACGTGGCGATCTTCTTGAACCGCGCTGTTTCAAAACGTTGACAAGGGAAGAGCACACAAGGACGGGACGAAGCGCGAAAGAACAACTGGTATTTTGTTACACAACACACGCAGTTATACATCAAATGACACTAGTCAGAATCAACGGTATAAATTGATAACAAGAAAATTTCAACCCGTCAAAAACACCCTCTCGTCTCAGCGCCTCTGCACAGGTGTAAGGAATTCTACTTAGCTATCGGCGAGGGTGACTGACGGCATGCTTATGCAAGCGCCTGTTTTCTTGATAGCGAAGGCTTCAAGAATCTCTCTCTCTATCTTCTCTCTGCCTCGGCCGAAGACGCTTGTCTTGGTGAAGTATCGGCGCTGTGTTTCTCGGCGCTGGGAAAACAACTGGGAGGTGATGTCTTGCAGCAGTCTTCTTTAGCCCATGGGCCACTTGATGGATATATACTAGTGTTTTCACAGCGCCGAGAAAATTGATAGGTCTTTGCAAAAAGGTCAAAAATGCACAGAAACCCCGAGACGCCTGTTCCACCAAGCACGAGCACAAGTTTGTAGAATGCAAAAAAGATGTCGTTTATCGTACCACCGGAGTCTTGCACTGAAGACCCCGACCACAAATATGCTCACTTCAACTGTGATTAAAGTTTCTCTCTCTCTCTCTCTCATGTAGCATTGCCATGCGGAAAGTGCTACGTTGGACAGTCGGGCCGCTGCGTCAACACGAGGCTCAGAGAGCACAGGAATAACTGCCAGCAGATTACTCACCCGGGGTGGCTTGCCGATCATTGCCATCATTGCCGCCAATGTCCCAGCGTTCCAGACTTCACCAAGACAAGCGTCATCGGCCGAGGCAGAGAGAAGATAGAAAGAGAGATTCTTGAAGCCTTCGCTATCAAGAAAACAGGCGCTTGCATAAGCATGCCGTCAGTCACCCTCACCGATAGCGAGGTAGAATTCCTTACACCTGCGCAGAGGCACTGAGACGAGAGGGTGTTTTTGAAGGGTTGACATCTTCTTGATATCAATTTATACCGTTGATTCGGACCAGCGCCATTTTATGTATAACTGTGCCTGTTGTGTAAAAAAATATCAGTTGTTAGTTCGCGCTTCGTCCATTCCTTGTGTGCTCTTCCCTTGTCTATGTTTTAAAACAGCGCGGTTCAAGAAGATGTATAACCAACTAGGCCCCGTTTTAGCCTTGCTTACACTTGGGGATCATTAACGTGCTCCGCAATATCGACACACTGGCGTTTTCGCTTATCTCCTCCACCATAAAAGCGGCCGCCACGATGTTGAGTTCAGCAGCGAGCCAGATCAGAAAATTATTTTAGCGTTGAATTTTCGTTCCTTTTTTTCTTTTTTTGAAGTTTTCACGTACTTGGTACCACCTCCCACGTAATACCCACTTCCGCGACCCGGGTACTTTCATAAATTAATGATTGGTTACCGCTTTTAGATAATTGCTGCTGAGTTTGCCGGCAGATATATTCTAATAGCGGGCTACGTAAGTGCCCGTTTCTTTCCTACGTACGTTTAGGCAGAGCTACCGCGGAGACGTTCCTACAGAAATTTTCCTGCCCATGCACGGATGAGTTTTCAGCACTGACAGGGCGAGGTCTCTTAGGTATTCCAATAAAAGTTGTCGCTGTAAAAATTAATACAAACAACTGACCGATGTAAAATCACCGGAGAATAAAAGCATCAGGCCTGTGCTCTTTTCCCTTTGTTTACCGTGACGTAGTTTCGCACGCAGTGAGGGATGATATCAACGTCTAAAATGGCGATTCATTTTTGGTGGCATGAAACGTCTACACGTGATATGTTAGAAAAAAGTGAGTTCCCTAAACAACAATCGATATGTGCCCGGCGGGAGCTGAAACATTGATGTCGGATTGCTTCCGCGGATTTCACAGGCTGGCAGAACAATCGGCGCTGTGCTCGACGGCTGTGCTCAACTACAGCGTTGACTTGGAGAAGGCGGAAAAGAACCACCCGCTTGTTCAATCTCTTGAAGCCATTTCCATGAATGTGGGCGGATGGAAACTGGTGATGTTACGTAAGTGGCCACACGGATTAGTGCATCCGATGCGGACATGTTATACATGCTATCTTTCCATAATAGCACAACAATGTTATGCGTTTTAGTAGCGGGAGCAACACCAACAAATTCATGTCATAGGAACGTCCCTGCTGCATAGTTAGGGAGATTTATATGTAAATGTATGCACTATCTAAATGTGTATATATATATATATATATATATATATATATATATATATATATATATATATATATATATATATATATATATATATATATATATATATATATATAAGTATAGGGTTTGGAAATGAGGGGCTCGTTAGGAAATACAGAAAGAAATGCCGGCAGTCTACAACGCCAAAGAAGGCATAGGGGAGTGGTTAGACTTTTTTTTACCGTTATTGACATTACATTATTTTTTTTATTAATTACGTGAGAAAGAAAGAAAGAAAAACACGCGCCCAGAGTGGGGACCGAACCCACGCCTTTCGATTAGATCTCGAATGCCTTACCAATTCGGCTATCTGGGCGACTGTGTTCTGCTTCACTTTCTAGGGTATTTATATTTACTACAACTGTATCTGACGCTTGAGGGTGGTAGCCAGCGCCACTCAGACTACACGGGGAGAAGGGGACCTTCTTTTTCAACCCCCGGGGCGTGACGCGAACGTCTACAGCCTGTCATGAGCGGTTAACTGGCGGGAAACCCTCTTATGCTACCTTGGCATCAAGGCTGCCAGAACCGAGGCCCTCGCTAAGCTTTCGCACGATAATAGGGTTTGGAAATGAGGGGCTCGTTAGGAAATACAGAAAGAAATGCCGGCAGTCTACAACGCCAAAGAAGGCATAGGGGAGTGGTTAGACTTCTCCCCGTGTAGTCTGAGTGGCGCTGGCTACCACCCTCAAGCGTCAGATGCAGTTGTAGTAAATATAAATACCCTAGAAAGTGAAGCAGAACACAGTCGCCCAGATAGCCGAATTGGTAAGGCATTCGAGATCTAATCGAAAGGCGTGGGTTCGGTCCCCACTCTGGGCGCGTGTTTTTCTTTCTTTCTTTCTCACGTAATTAATAAAAAAAATAATGTAACGTCAATAACGGTAAAAAAAAGTCTAACCACTCCCCTATGCCTTCTTTGGCGTTGTAGACTGCCGGCATTTCTTTCTGTATTTCCTAACGAGCCCCTCATTTCCAAACCCTATTATCGTGCGAAAGCTTAGCGAGGGCCTCGGTTCTGGCAGCCTTGATGCCAAGGTAGCATAAGAGGGTTTCCCGCCAGTTAACCGCTCATGACAGGCTGTAGACGTTCGCGTCACGCCCCGGGGGTTGAAAAAGAAGGTCCCCTTCTCCCCGTGTAGTCTGAGTGGCGCTGGCTACCACCCTCAAGCGTCAGATACAGTTGTAGTAAATATAAATACCCTAGAAAGTGAAGCAGAACACAGTCGCCCAGATAGCCGAATTGGTAAGGCATTCGAGATCTAATCGAGAGGCGTGGGTTCGGTCCCCACTCTGGGCGCGTGTTTTTCTTTCTTTCTTTCTTACGTAATTAATAAAAAAAATAATGTAACGTCAATAACGGTAAAAAAAGTCTAACCACTCCCCTATGCCTTCTTTGGCGTTGTAGACTGCCGGCATTTCTTTCTTTCTGTATATATATATATATATATATATATATATATATATATATATATATATATATATATATATATATATATATCTATATATATATATATATATAATACACATCAGGGGGTTGAACCGGAACTGAACCGGTATTTTTTTGCCGGAACTGTACCCTAGCCCAGCCCAGACTGTTATTATTGGACACGGTGAACTCGAACCGGGACTGAACCGAAAAAAGAAATAACGGTTACCGGTTCATGCCGAAACGGTTCGACCCTCGGTTGTTGCTATTGCACAGTCAATCAACTTCGTACCCGCTCGCGCACTTTCCTCTGCAGACAATTGAACACTATCACGCTCTGTGTAACAACAGGGGGAATGAATGAACACCAATGTAGCAATGGTCTATTGCTGCTGGAAGCGCGAGCGTAGTGCAAGCTGATCAAACGAAATGTCATTCTCTGCAGCTTGCAGGGGATATAAAACAACTTTGCCCTTTCCTAGCTGCGACTTCATTGGACCAATCAGGCTTCAGGAGGGCTCCACTGCGCAACAGCGAAAGCCTACACCCGATGTGGGCAAACGTTTTGCATTTCATAATTTGTTTAAAAGGTCGGATACCTACAAATTGTTAACATTTGACAAGTGTGACCACAGGAACCCGCCGCGGTGGCTCAGTGGCTAAGGCGTTGCGCTGGTGAGCACGAGGTCGCGGGTTCGATTCCCGGCCGCGGCGGCCGCTTTTCTGATGGAGGCGAAAAGCAAAAACGCCCGTGTGTACGAGATTTCGGCGCACGTTAAAGATCCCCAGGTGGTCAAAATTAATCCGGAGCCTTCCACTACGGCGCGCCTCATCGCCTGCGTTGCGTCGGCGCGTTAAACCCCCACAATCAATCAATCAGTGACCACAGGAGCTACTCACTGGCTAAGCCGTTTGGTGCTGACCACAAGTGGCCTCGGTCTCCCTTCTCAACGACCGTTTTTTTTGAAGTAGATGGAAATCGAGAACATCCGTGTATCGAGATATTGATCCCCGCTTAATGTCACCAGCTGGTTAAAATCAGTCTGCCGGACTGCAACATAAGCCTGCGCCTCGGAGCAGAGAGTTAGCACGGGGCATTAAATGAGACAGTTTTTTTAAACGTGTTTACACGGAAAACAATAAAAAAGAAAAGCCGACTCACGTTCTCTTAAAATATTACGCAAAAGGTAAGTAAAAGCCAATAAGTAAAAAAAAGCACCAAAATGTGTATATTGCTCTATACTTTCCTTTACTTTTCTTTTCTGTACTTTTACTGGGAACAAAATTCTTTTCTGCGCAGTCAAAACATCCTCTTGCATATGAGCTAATTGATTGAGTGTAGGGTTTAACGCGCCGATGCAACGCTGGCGATGAGGCGCGCCGTAGTGGAGGTTTCCGGATTAATTTTGACCACCTGGGCTGAAATCTCGTCGAAATCTCGTGCGCCGAAATCTCGTACACACTGGCGTTTTCGGTTTTAGCATCAATCAGAAAAGCGGCAGCCGCGACCGGGAATCGAACCCGCGACCTCGTGCTCAGCAGCGCAACGCCTTACCCACTGAGCCACCGCCTCGGGTCATATGAGCTAAGTTTGAATAGAGTTTCTCGTGACCTTTTCTTAAATTTATCTCAATTAGCCTTCTATAAAATTCTTATTGATTATAGTCGTCATATCCTGTTACCTGTGAGTCAGGTTTTCTGGAAAGTTTTAACAGCGCAGCTTTTTAGGGGCTTTGACTCTCCGGCGGTGATGTCCGTCACCCCGGGCGCCACCGCTCCCAAGTGCTCCCAAAACGAAATGACAGGACGTCCATCACGCGATCTCGCTTCATGCGGCGGTGCACGCGGTGCAATAGCACGCCAGATATAAGCACCAGTAAACTACCAGACCTCCGGGGGTGGGCTATAGAAACGCAATACAGAGTCTATTGTAACTCAACATAATTAAGGCAATCAGACGCTTGCTGCGTGTTTTTAATAAAAAAGTCTATTGCCTGTCTAATGACAACAGTCCACAAATTAGGAGTTGGATTGACCCCATAGAAAGGCAATACAGGGTCTATTAAAAGTCAACCTATTGAAGGCAATAAAATGCTTATTGCATTTTTGCGATAAAAAGTTCATTGATTTTATATTGCTCGTATCTTTTTAGAAGTTTTGGTTCATTCTATGGAACAGCAATATGAAGTTTATTAAACTCCGTGTCTTGAAGGCTACAACATGTCAGTTTAGTTTGTGCAATGAAACGTTTGTTGACTTTCTAACGGGCACAGTCTATCAGTGATAAGTTTTAACTGACTTTTTATTGGCCCTATAGAAACACAACAGGGGGTGTATTAAAACAGAACGGGAATTATTATGAGGGTGAAACAAGGAGAGCCATGTTGGCGAGTGCTTCTTCTACGAATGCAGAAGAGCACGAACAGCAGGACTAAAAGTAACAACACATTGCGCTGTCACGTCTAGCCGAGTTAGCGCTGTGTTGAATTTCTGTAAATATAATCCAACTAGCCCAAGGCTCCGCCGCCTTAACCGTGTTCGATTCATACGCGTCGGAGAGAAGAACGGTGACTGTCTTCATGTCCTAACTTTGCATTGCTTACGCAGATCTGATGCCTAAAATATACGGGCTTCTGCAACCTGACTACCCGAAAGAAGCAGGCACCAACTTGTACAAGGCTTTTGTTTCGCACTTGATTGAAGAACGGAAGTTGATGAAAAAAGTAAGCATGAACTAGACTGTATTAATCTTGATGCTTACTTTTCTTGTAGAGCTGTAGAACGTGCTGCGAATATTTGATCAAAGGACCTAGGACCTGTCGGAGAGCCAAGTAGCAGGCATTGGCTCAATTTTGAATTCATCCGCCTCGGAGGTTTCAGTACGACGGGAGAAACACTGCAATAGCATTAGGCCGAGTGAGGTTGTAAGTTCTATGCACGTACTACTGTGCCAATCTGAATTTCACCGCCACTGAAAATTGTGCAAAACCTTTCACGTATATAAAATCAGAGGTGAATATAAACGCACGCTTGTAAAAACTGGCTAAAGACCCCGAAGAGTTTGTGTCCCTCCAATTCCATTGACAAGCAAAGGGCTAATACAAATTCACCATGAGCAAACGTGGTGGTAGGTTTCAGACATGCTCAATAATTTTAACACATCAACTTCCAGAAAGAAGAGGACTTTCTTCAAGTGTTCATGGATGCCGCATATGACTCGCAGAACGGCATAGATGGAAAAGCAGATAGCGCTAAAAAACAAAGTGAGTACTGAATTTTTGTTGGTATCACGGCAGTGATTATAATATGAAAAATTTGGTATTAACCTGTGCCCCCATAAAGAAATTGTTCTCTTCTCTGTGTACAGTCATGAGCACGAGTTTGAGGACCACGAAAATGGCAATTTTAGGTTATTTCTCTTGCGGTAGCTGCCAACAAACTGTGGTATGCATGTGATATCTCGTTTAATTACTTATTTATCGTAAAACTCGGCACATAATACGCCGGGCTCCCGTGCAGCAGAGAAATAACCTGAAATTGCTGCTTTCGTGGTCCGTAAACTTTTGCTCTTGGCTGTACATGGCTTGACCCTTGATTTGAGTTCCAGCCATCGTTACGGTTTGTAATCGTCGGCTTGGAACATCCCGTCTGATTTCAGGTGTGGGTACGACTTTTCGCCGTCTTCACACAGAAGCCAAAATAAATAAGCACGGCAAATTTTTCTCATGTAGGTTTGTCCTAATTTAACGCTGTGTATTGTTAAGCCACTTTTTCGTGTTTCGAGTGCAGGCCATACCGTCAGCCAAGGACCTGAAACACTCGACGCTGATTGGCTAATGGCGTCAGCGCTGAGGAAAGCGAGGGAGGGAAAGTGACAGGAGGGAGTGGAGGAGGGAGAGGGGGAGAAAAAAGACGATGTGTGGAGACGTGATTACATACGCTGTATTGGACTGAATTAAACTGGATTTAATGGGACTGCTTTGGACCACGTGACGCAGGAGCTTGGTGAGGGAGGGAAAGCGATAATGGCGGAACATTACTGATTTGTTAATGTGGCATGGATACCTGGACATATGATGAATAGTTATGGCAACCAGACCGCGCACTCCGCGACCTGGGAGAGCAGCCTCTTTTCGTAACCCTTCCGCTTTCAGTTGAACGACCGTTTCTCTCTCTCCCACTTCCTCCCGCCTTTAACTAAGCCTCGCTGGTGGTGCACTCAGAAAGTGCCATGCATGAAGCGCTCCCCTTGGATGTCTTTTAGCAGTAGCCGCTCGAACAGGCCAGATGAAATTTTCATTAATACGTAGCCTAACTTGTACTCCCCCCTCACATCATTTGTAAATACGTCTACCCAGGAAAGCACCGCCCTTTGCCCGCACTGTTACGAACGCAATCCGGGACTTCCATTGATTAGTTTGCATTATTCCACATTTGCAGATAATCGATATAGCATAACGATTGCACTTTCCAACGTTCGCCATCTGATGAATCCCTACGGGCCTTATTAGCGCCTCCGATGTTGCGGCACCGTTGCGCGTTGTCGAACAGCTTCGAGAAGCTGTGCTACCAGCATAGGTACATGTTTGCCGCTAAACATTATTTTAATTTGGCATGCAGGGAGCGTTTTCGTAGGAGCAGAGAACTAGTTAGACGAATTAGCAAGCCACCATTGTTCAAAGATCTGCGAAAGCAGAGAGAGTCTGAGAGAGTCTGCGAGAGCAGACCTACTACAATAAACTGTCGCATCTGCTCTCTCATGGGTAATTGTTTGTCGGTTTATATCGGCTCAAGTTGAGTAAATAACCCGTAAATACCTTCCTATCCCGCATTCCCGGTGTTCAGGAATGGTTTTATATATTCGGATCTCTTAGGCAGATGATTGCGTTGCGCATGACACTTTTAAAGCGAAGCTCTAAACCTCTCACTGGTGTCGCCTGTAGTTCACCCAAGCCCCCTTACAGGAAAACCAACTTACTTTGACCATGACGATTAATATTGGCAAATGGAAGAAACATTAAAACGTTGCCTTTCGTCGGAATCGAACCTGGGTTCCTCGCGTGATGATGGCGATGTCCATACGATTCCGCCATTGCTGTATGGTCGAAGCAGTTTGCCTTTGGAGAGGGGAGATGGACGCGCGAAATTAGACGCAGATTGCACCTCTGCGTCTAACGACTACGATGGGTAAACGCTAGGGAAACCCATGCAATGACCGCATCGGTGAAGTACCAGAAAGGACAATCGCAGTGCAGTAAGCCGTTCCGTTAAGAAATACCCGATGTGTATGGGAAAGTCGTGGATCCGCTCGCTTTTGGGTTGGTTCGTTTAGTGTGGGACTCGTTTTTGGAAAGCTTCGCGTGCCCCTTTCGATGTCGTTTCTACAGAGGTGCAGCTGATTGTTTTCTCATCATGTACAGTTTAGGCCTAATCGTTTGTTTTGTAGCACTTATTTTGTAGCGAGTGAGAATTAGCCGCGCCAGCACCAGGATCTTTCCGTTACATGGTCACATCAGGCATTGCGTAAAGCTGCAAACAGCAATGGCCATAACGTAGTTTAACGCCGAGCAGAACGAACACGCATTTCGTGGGAGTGCCGCGGCAGAGTTTTGTCAGTCATCGATGTACCGACAAAGTTTGTTCCCAAATAGTTTTACAGAAAGATTACATAACACATTCTTAAATACAGTTCTAGCCGAATCTAATGAAGTCACCGGGAACCGCGGATAAGTTCGTTAAATCGAAAACTTGGTAAAATCGAGTCTGTAAATTTTGTAGCAGTTGATTTCACAAATTCGATGTATAAAGGCAGGCGCATCCCAGCTGCTACCACGACATCGTAATCGTGGAGGCCGCGGTGCTTGCATGGCGATAATTTAGCAATGCGCTAAAACTACGCGGTGAAAGTATTAGCAATAAAACGCGAGGGGATCTGGTGGAAGGAAACGAATTTATTTCGTGGCAGAAAAGCCTGTGATTTTCGCCTCCGTGCTCTTCGTTAGCATTGAGCGAATAGATTTTTCGTAGCACGCAAACGTGTTCAAAATATCTTTGGTCCTTTCGTGAGACCCAGAAAAGCCCCTGAGCAAGTAAATAGCTTCGTGCACCTGGCATAGAGCGGGTACTAGAGCTTCAGCAGTTTCCCCGTCGTCAGCACCCTCTGACACCTCTTGTGCGCAGGAAACTAACTCTACGATTTCTTAATCGTTCAGAACCTCCGTCGTGTGTGCGTCTGCATCTCTGTCAGTGCTCAGATAGTCGTTAAATCTCAGTTTTTCGTGGCGTTCTGATGAAACATTCGAAATTGCTCCTTTTCAAAAAGTGTCTTTTTCTCGAAGCACTTCGTTAAATCGGGAATGGCGCTGAATCTATTTCGGTAGCTCGAGTTCATAGAAGCGTCGAGCTGTATAGGAACCTGCGCGGAGATCCGAATTTGTTCATTAGATCAGGAAATTTGTGAGATTTGGGTCGAGTTTTGACTGTAATACCGCCAAGAAAGGCTAAAGACCAGTTGTAATCTATGTGATCACATCTCAGGACGAATCGAACAGCTAACACTAAAAACGTGTCGCTTTGCCTTATTCAGGCTTTGTTATAGTATTTATTCACTGGTGAGGCACGCACGCAGGCAGCCATATGAGTGCGCCGTCACTAGCTACGTTGGGTTGCCTGGGTTGGCGGGATGCTAACGGAAGAACGACCGAAGCGAGACCGAAGCCATGGCTGCCCTTAGCGGGGATCACCACTTTACTGACACGGTCTATCTACATGATGATGATGATTATTACTGACGCATACCCATCGGGAGATTCAACACACTCCCGCGCGCAACGTTCACGTTTGCTATTAAGAGGTACAAGCAGCGTCCTTCAATGTTCTGGCAGAAGCGTTGCAGCGCGAACCGATCCTTTCCTGCGTCCTGTAACACGTTCCTTACGGACCATGCTTGCGCAAAGAGCCCCGTTGAGTGGCACCTTGAACTCCTCGTTCCGTTGCGAGCTGATGCACCGCTCCCGGTTCGTTTCGATCTCGCCTACGCTGATTTGCTGCCCAGCCTTGAACGCAGATTGTTCACCCTTCGGTTGTAACCACGCGGGTCAGTTCTTCCTGAGCCTCGTGACAGCGCTGCTTTTCTTGGCGACCCGTGGCCTCCGCTCAGGCGTCCTTTTCAAGGGCTGTCGCATCTCTCTCCCGCCCGCGAGAAAATCGCTGCGAAGATGTATAAGCCCACAATCCTATCCTAAAAGGTTGGATTCCGGTCCATAAGGGCAATCCTGAAAGAGCAGTCGGGAGATGCTGTCGTCTTGTGTCTCCAGCGGTGCATGCGCCGTCGTGCAGCTTTGAGCACAGCCTGGCGCCGCCAAAGTGAAGTGGACGTCAACAAAACCCTGTACCAAGCCTTGTGAATAGCTTGAAATTCCACAGTCTTGTAGCCATTTCCCGAAAGGCGTTGTCGCGCAACTGTCAGTGCCTTGGTGGTGCGGTGGCTCGTGCGAAGACAGCCGAGCCGTGTTCTTAGAAAAGTCTTGTAACTTCTTCGGATGAATCTTTCGGTAGTTTCGTCTGTTGACGAGCTCTTTTTGGTGCTCGTTTTCGGCTCACTGTATGGTTCTCGTTGTTCCCGACCAGTCCTCTGGATCTCCTCGCAGTTCAGAGAAGTAAACACAAGTGGGGCAGATTTTCTATCTCCACGAATACGGAAGCACTTATATCTATGTTCGGGTGAAACATCCCGGAGTACTGAGATTGGTGCTATTCGGCCTTTACGAAGGTCCGGTTACGATTCACTCTTTATGAAGTCTGGTGGAAAGACGTACTCGAACTCAAAATCAAACCGTAGCGGCTCTATCCTTTTGTTTACGTCCTTAAATTGAAGTGTTTCGTCGTCTAATTGAACGGGATCCACCAAGTCGTCGTTGTCTGCTGCCCGCGTGGACTCGCGTTCGTCACGCTTAGTTTTCTCCGGGACACTCGCAGCTAACTCGGTGCTGGCTCCCACCTGCATGTCTTTCCGCTGAGGATCATCTTTGGCATGTTGGAACCTTGAATCGTGCATTGCACCGATGGCTTGTTCCTGCACGGCTACTTGCGAGACGTTTCCGGACGAATTTTCTTAACTGTCTTCTCTTGTTGTCCTTGTGGCAATAACCTCTTCTCCGCGTCCCGCGTCACGTTGAACAAAATTGGTTCCTGCATCAACATCATGGAGCAGTTGTACGCCGACGGACTTGCTGGCCTCACGCTATCCCGAAACGATGTGTACGTCGTCATGTGCACAACGCGGTGGGCACTCCCCCTACGTTTTCTCGGCGTGATAGACGTGGACGACCGCGTATCTTTCAGCTCCATCTCAGACAAGTCGCTGTGCTCGCGCGTAGTCTTCTTGAAGATGCTCCCAAGCCTTTGCATTTCTCGTGGCTCAACCTTAAATGTGGGGACCTGGAGTGATAGCAAGGTAATCTTCGAGGTCGATGTAAGTGAGCGCACTTCAGAGGGTCACTTCTATGCGTTGCCGGCCGAACGCCGTTGAACACAGTAATCTATGGGCAAGGGCAAATTGGCGTGCCTGAAGTGCCGTTGGTAATGACTGTCATGCAGGGCGCCTTGGGAGAGTTCAAGGCAGAGCGCAGTTGGTTAATGGTACAATCTATGGTTTCTCGGTAAGCCAATGCATCAGAGTAATATCCCTCAACCTCATCATCGTCCAGAAGCTGTATAATTTTCTCTTCAACTTCATAAAGTGCAGTGTCCTTACTTTCCAGGAGGTCAATGGCGTCTTGAAGGTCGTGAGGCGTCGCTAAGACGGCTTCAATAGATCCGTTGCTGCCTTTAGCAGTCTAGTACTTGCGTCGCGAAGGATACGTTGATGCCGGCGCAGCTTATCGATCGCACGCATTCGGTCGGTCGTCACTACGTGGTTAGGACCAGCCATGCTGAACTCCGGCTGAGGGCGGGGCTAAGCAGCGTAGTAGCAGTCAAAGGAGTAGGGTTCTACGAACCTCATGCCGGAGGAGACGTCGGGGTCTCCTTCGCCGCACGTGTTCATTCTCCCGGGCTTAACGGCACCAAAATGTTAACGGAAGAACGACCGAAGCGAGACCGAAGCCATGGCTGCCCTTAGCGGGGATCACCACTTTACTGACACGGTCTGTCTATATGATGGTGATGATGATGATTACTGACGCCCACCCATCGGGAGATTCGACACGGGACTTGTCTGTGATAATCACATGTGTGTTGGACGTTACAAACTCTACCCCACCGAACGCGAAGTAATGCCTCGACTCCCATGTGAGTGCAACCCGTTGAGAATCGGGTTGAAACGGAGCAGACGACGTACGCTGGTGTTTTTTTTCTTTTGCGGCGCGCGCGCAGTGGCACAAGCCGCTCCATGTCAGTGGCCGCTTGCAGTGTTGCCAAGCGAAGCAATTGGGAGCTAAACTTTTCGGTGAATACCATCTATTATTAACAAACCAACGTTCTCTTTCATGCTCCTAAAATATTCCGTCTTACGGAAGCGGTGCGTGGAACCATCGCGATAATTTATCTGCTAATGTTGCTTGGAGAGTAAAAAATCAGGTAGAAGACCAAAAACCGAAAGCAAGGCTGGTGAAAATGACGTATTCCTTAAAACGTGCTGTCTCTGTATGACGCCTCTAGAACGTGACACCATCGTCGAGAGGTATACTAATAAACAATTTCGCATTCGCAGAGATTCCAGTGGACGAGATAACTGGCCACGGCATTATTTTCTTCGTTGCCGGCGTAGAAAGTGTCTCAACGGCAGTGACTCATACTGCGTACTTCCTGGCAATGCATCCTGAATTTCAGGACAAGGTCATTGCTGAAGTGGACAAGGCGATTTCCGAGGTATGTAAGAGCTGGCACCATACTTCTCTTTGAGAGCCACCTCTAAAAGCCGTTAACCATGATAAGACCAAACGGAATCGTGTGGAAAAAAAATTGTTCATGCGGGCAAGAAGGTGCCCAGGCTGACTTCAATATAAAAATACAGCGTTGCTGTGAAACACCATTGAGTTTCCAATGGTAAAAGCTCGGTACACTTAGATGCATGTGTGCAAGCAATGGTAATCCAGAGCTAGGTGTGCGTGAGGGGGGTGGGATGTTAACAGAGTGAGCATTGTGTGGCGTTTTGGAATAGCGGAGCTGCTGTACGCATGAAGCAGCTTCAGTGGCACCCGACCAAGTCATCATGGGCTCGTGCGTAAGCATACATTTTCAGTAGAGTTGTCAAAAACAAGATTCCCGACTGGGACCAAACCCTACCCTCAAGGTTTATAAGGCTGAAATGGGCCACCACGTCATTTTTTTCTTTTTTATTGTGTGGTTACCGCACGAGGCAACCCAAAACCCAAAAGAATGAACGCAAAAGGGATATACACAAAATACAACATGGCTCGATACATTTCTCAGGTGACTGAGAAAAACACGCAAAACACCTGAATTTTATTTCTACAAGTCCAGCCGTAAGTCATTTGAAATGTTCATGCTTTCTTGTTCGTGTCTCTCCCTTTTCGTGTTTTCGTCCAGTTTGTGTGGTTACCCGCCATTTAAAATGCATGGAAATTTTCGGCATCCTGGAAGATATTCGTTTTTCTCCAAAATTTAGGCAGGTAATTCCGCGGAGAAAGAGAATTCCCGGCAACACAACTTCACTGCCTCTAATGATGCGAAATAACAGAGGGACCGAAGATGAGGGAATGTTTTACGCGCTCACTTGCACTTGATTTGCGGTGTCAACTTTCGTGTTCGAAGTTTTCTGAAGCGTGTTTAAGTTCACTTCTATTTTATTTCTGCGATGAGAAGGCTCTTTCGTGTTTTACTCTAGGGAGGATTGACGTACGACGCCCTACAGGAAATGCCCTACCTCGAAGCCTCAATCAAGGAAGCGATGAGACTGACCACCCCCGACACCATGTAAGCGCGTAAAAAATCGATCTCTTGTTCACTCCCGGTGCTACATTGAAAGCTGGTCTGTAACGAAAGCCAATGTTTACATCTTGTTAGACAACAGCAGCTAAGCCCTGAGGGAAGTGGATGGCGGGGTGTGGTGTCGACATTTGACTTTGAGAAGCTGTCTGACTCTGCAAGCGACGTCTACTTCTCTCGTGGCTTGTGGAATACGAGAGACATACAGGGCGAGCTGGTGGCTAATGTGTTGTATGGAAAGAACGAAAATATAACCAGGGATCATGGCAAAGCTAAGCAGGCAGGCGCTTCCATGAATCGCTGAATGAATCCGCGTCATATTCTTATAGAAGGTATTTCCTCATAGTCCGTGTCCAAAACAAGTGGGAAATTCTTGGGGCCTACAACGCCGTGGAACGGAGCCCATTAAAGGGCTCTGCACTCATTTTATAAAGAGTTCGATGAGACCCGTGAGCTACGAATATGCAGTTAATAACTTATTGGAAGAGACTCTGCTGTGCACCAAACCAAAATTTCCGACCTGCGCATAAAGGAGTTTTCTTTTTCCAGCGCCGTTCTTTGTGCATTTATGTGACGTCACACAGGCGTCACACAGTCTTTTTCAGAGCTTCCAGGTACAGAAAGAAAAAGGACCTAATTACGAGCCCCGCTGCAAGACCGCTTAAAGCGGTAGGGTGCCTATGAGCGTGACGCTGGCCTTTGGGTTTTGCCTGCCACAAGCGGAGATGTTCAAATTGCGTGCTTGGTCCAAAGTGGGATTAGTTATCTTATGATCCGCCGGCCTTGAAATATTCCACGTCTGGGTAGTGAATAACAGCGAGGAGGAAGATTGCGTGCGGAATAATCAGGCTTTCCGGTCCTACGCGAGTAGAAGGAAGAGGATGAAGCTGATTGCAATCCACCACCTGGGCGCGTCATCTCTTTTCAAATGAACGGGATTGCCACCTAAGTAACTGATGACAATACGAGTAAACGCAGAAGCTGAAAGTGCAGTTGTCAGCATGTTGTTATAAGTGTAACGACAGTGTGTGAGATCCCTTGCGATCTTTGTAATTTCAGTACACCGACCTTTCCTAAAGCAATGTATGACAGAATGTAATTTTTTTCCTAGCTACGAAGGCCTCTCATATAGACCTCCAACAACTCCTGGGTTCGGACAGTGAAGGGCACGAGTGGTTGCAGACTGATGAGGGAAGCCTTCGTCCTGCAGTTAACTTAGATAGGCTGACGATGGTGATGATGAAAGCTTTGATGATGTGATCACGTACGACGCAGAGCCCTGCGGGTTTGCACCGAGGAGACCATGGTGGCTGGCATCCGATTCAAGCCAGGAATGTGCGTCGACATCCATCTAGCAGCCATTCACCGTGATCCTGAGTACTTTCCAGAACCAGAAAAGTACAATCCGGAAAGGTATGCGCTAAGGATTTACACCCATAAACTTGGAGTCGGTTATTCCACGTGAAGCTGCAGGAGCTTCGAGTTGGGGAAAGCGTTAGGGGTGAACAGAACTAACAAGTTTTTTGATGCGAAGCATCTCTTGCTCGGGGGAATGTACCGCGTCCGTGCTCCGTCCGCAGCGCCTCTGATGATGATTGTGGCAGGATGCCCCTAGCGATTGGTCAACCAAAGAATCCATCACGAGATATCTTCGCTTTCAACCACCGTCATCATCTTCCCGTAGGGGAACCACTGAAGAAGAAGGAGAAGACAAAGCTGCGAAGAGGAGGGCGTGTACGTTACTCTCAGCCGGTGCACAAACGTCAACAACGTTTACTTCACCAACGCTAACGGAGACTACCGATTCTACCACAGAGACGACAACATCGACGAGAACATGATGGACGAGTTTTGGCGCCTCGAGAACCACCGCCTACTCACCGTAACACAACAGTACTTGCGTGCCTTTGCCACCGATGTGGACCCGGACGCGGAATCCCCTCTGGCGCTAATAAACACCAGATCATTCAATATAACGGCAACAAAATGGAACCACACGGAACCCCCATGATGCTTCGCATCTTCATCAGGGTTCCCCGCGGGAAGATGGTGTAATTTTTATGGCAAAAGTATTGAAAGGCTTACTCAATTTGGTTGCTCGTCATTGAAATTCATACCTTTCGAGACTTAGGGAGGTTGGAGGGAGTTCGGATTTGGTTGCTAGGCACTGGATGCCAGATCCTTAACCGTTGCGGAGTTGGCGATCTTGCAGGAACCAGGATACCAGGGTGAAGAACACTGAACGAAAAAACGCTGCGTCGACATCGGAAGCCGTGAAATGGCTATCTCGCCGCTGCAAAGCATTCTATTGCACGAGTTTCGCAAATGAAAAGCCAACTAATAGACCGTGCTGCTAAGCAGCGGCCGGGTGTGTGCAGGGCCACGTGGAAAGCCATGAGCGCCGCGGTGGCTGTGAGGGCAGTGTTCGGCAGCGTACCAAGCACGTTTCCCGATGACCTGGCACACAGGCGCAACACCCCAACTGCACGGAGCGCAAAACTGCAAGGTGCAGTCTTCGGCGTTTAATTTGGCAATAGTGCTTTCGCATACTCATAAGAAGTATTTCGGTGCCCTCGAAGATTTTGGTTGTTCGTCACCGTTGTCACCTCTCTTAAAGTGTTTGACTTGTTGGAAATCGAAATACCCTTCAGCCAAAGATGGAGAGAGAGATAAATGTTTATTTATCTTAAAGGAAAAAGCAGTAAGAGCGGAAGTGGTCAGCCTCCCAAGTCCCGGAGGCCACGAGCCCCCGCTGATTCCAATGCCCGGTCGGCCAGAGCTTCTTGCTCCAGAGCCGACCTGGTCAGCGCAGACTCCCACTGCTCAGGTGATGGGTTGAAGAGGGGTTTAGGGTTGTCTGGGCATGACTGCACCAAGTGGTATGTAGTGAGAGGGACGTTGCAAGGGCGGCAGTCGTGTGGGAAGAGGGCTGGAAAAATGTGCGAGAGAACCGTCTGGTTAAAGTACTGGTCTGTAGCCAGCGCGAGATGTGTGAATGTTGGTTGCTGAGAGTAGGGTGGGGTGGCGGACAGATCCTTCTGGAGTGCAGGTAGTGGGATAGGATGGCATTGTATGTAGGATCGAGGGGTGTTAGAGAGGGCATTGTGGAGCTCGGGTAGCTCCAGGCATCTTGTCTTTAAGGATGGGAATTCCCGGAAGTGCTGATCGCGGGCTGCAGCGTGAGCTGCCTTGTTCCCGGGAAAGCCCGAATGGCCTGGGGTCCATACGATGGCGATTTCTAGATCTTCGGGCAAGGTCCGGAGGAGACGAAGGGCGCTTTCCGGCACGCTGCCGTACTGATACAGTCGGCAGGCCTGTTGGCAATGGGTAAGAACTGTGACTTGTGGTTGGTTCTGGTGGGTAGTTGCAACATGTGCAATCACGGTGGCCTCAGCCGCTGTGGGTGATAAACTACAATAAGACGCTGCTGTGGCCACCTCACCTTGCGGAGTAAGGGCCAGAATTGTGGTTCTTCGTGATGGGGGGGAGGGGGGGAGGGTGCTATGCAATCTCCGTGTACCGACCTTGATGGTCTTCGGAGTATTTTCTGGTCAGATGAAGACCGCGAGCTTCTCTGCTGCCCTTGTTAAAAGTCGGGTGCATGTGGCGGGGTATGGGGGCTTCCCGGATCTTGCAGCGTATGTTCGGCGGGATCGGGGCCGGGGCGGCGTTGGAATTGGGGGTTTCTCTCCCTATGAGTTGAAGTACTCTCCTGCCTGGTGGTGTTAGGGACAGTCGATTGAGTTGCGCCGTGTCCTGGGCTTCAAGAAGTTCTGAGAGGGTGTTATGCATCCCGAGTTGTAACAGTTTCTCGTTGCTGGTGTACGCAGGTAGTCCCAGTGCCGCTTTATAGGTCTTGAGTACGAGGGCATTTAATTTGGCCGGTTCTTGAGGCTTCAGGGTCAGGAGCGGCTTGGCGTACGTAAGCCTGCTGAGGAGTAGGGCTTGTACGACGCGTCACGTGTCCTGTTCTTTCAGCCCATAATTTTTGTTGCTGATGCGATGAATGAGGTGGGTGAGTTGGGTGGTTGTTTGCAGTTGGGGTAAGAGGGCCGCGCCGGACCCATCGTGGTGGAATGGGACCCCAATATTCTTAGAATCTTGACTTGGGGTATGGGTTGACCGGAGATTATTACTTGCGGGTCAGGCGTCGGGAGACGTGGGCGACCGTCGGTGAGGGACTTTAAGACAAGAAGGGCTGATTTGGAGGGCTCACAAGTCAGCCGTCCGGACTGGAGGTAGGAGATCGTGGTATCGACTGATTTCTGTGGGGCATCTTGTTGGTGACCGAACGTTCTGTGGTCCATAGGGTTATATCACCAGCATAATCTGAATGCTGAAGGTGTGGTATGGACTCCAATAGTGAAGGGAGTGGAAAGAGGGCTATATTAAATAGTGGGGGTGAAATTACTGACCCCTGGGGTGTCCCCTTGACCGAAGTGTTGAAGGTGGGTGATACATATGGGCCAAACCGGAGTGTTTCCGTCCGATTTGTGAGGAACGTTCTGACGAAGTTGTAAGCTTTACCTCTACTGTTGGTGTTAACCTGGTTTTCTAGGATGGCTGCATGGGTGTCGTTGTCAAGGCCCCCCTTATATCTAGCGCCAGTACTGTTTTGAGCGTAGAGCGGCTGAGATGATCCATGACTTGCTCTTTTAGTTGTATAAGAACACCTTGCATTGAGAGATTTTGACGAAAGCCAAACATGGTGAGCGCGAAAAGTTCTCGTTCTTCTACGTAGGCTATATGGTTGGCGCACTAGGTGCTGGAAAAGTTCTCCAATGCACGATATCAGTGAGATGGGGCGAAGCGGCGTTGGGGAATGGGCTTGTTGGGTTGGGGGAGTCAGAATGTTTCCACTCGGCCGGCAAGTTTTTCTTGTCCCAATAATGATTGAACAGTTCTAGAAGTGAATCTTGAGATTCATGGTCCAGGTTTATGAGCAGTCGGTTGGTGATTCCGTCTCTACCTGGCTGTTTTGCCTGTCACCCGCCACCCATACTAGCCCCATGGGGCTCAAATAAAGTTTATCTCTCTCTCTCTCTCTCTCTCTCGGGTGAGACGTGCTAATGCTTGCTGGAATTCTGATTCTGTGAAAGGAACATCTACTTCGCCATTTAGCTGCCCCGTGTATTCAGTTGAGATAGGGGCCGGTTGCGCCATAGGGTGACCGAATAGGTGAGTTTTGGTGGCTTGAAGGAGTTCTCCGGGAGTAAGATCACTGTTTCTGATTAGTCGATGGATCTTGGTTATGGAGATGGATCGGGATTTGGTATTGTCGATGAGGTGGCGAAGTATACGCCACGTGCATTTGGTACTGGCAGTGTCCTTCAACTGGTCACAAAACGAGCGCCAGTTTTGCTGTTGGAGTGTTTTGGCATAGTCTTGAGCTTGTTGGGAGAGTTGGGCTATGCGTTTCCTTAATTTCTTGTTGTGGCGCTGACGTTGCCATCTCTTGATGACGCCTGCGCGGGCATCCCAGATGTGGAGGAGTTCGGGTCTACGTCTGGGTTGGTGTCCGTGAGGGCTATTTCCTGTGTGTGCTTGCGTACAACTTTGTCGAGTGCTTTCGTCCATGCCGTGATGTCATCGTCGATGGGTGGGAGCGGAGTGGCGTCAGCTTTGAATTCCAGCTAGTCGGTGACTCTTGCCTCCTTCCTCCTGGTGGGAGAGTGGGCAACTGTAATTGTCGCAGACATTATGTAGTGGTCGCTGCCCAATGTGTCCGGCAGGCGAGTCCACTGAACGTTTGGTGTGTTGCTCGCAAAAATGAAGTCGGTTGTTGTATCCCGTGCCACACTCGTGCCCAGTCTGTTTGGTTGGGTCAAATCGTTGTATAGTACAAAGCCATGATGCTGGGTGGCTTGTAATAAAGCCGTGCCCTTTTTTGCGGCTTGTGAGTAGCCCCAGCCATGGTATGGGGCGTTGAAATCTCCCACCAGCAGGAGCGGGTCTTGCTTGGAGATCTTGCGTGCTTCATGAAGCAGGGTGTCGATTTCATTGAAAGATGTGGATGGTGGGCTGTATTCGTCAAGAATGTATATGCTTGGTTGAGAAGAGTGAGTGTGGATAATTTCCACAAAGGTGTTGGCCGCATCTTGAGGAATGTTGTGGGTCTGAGCGGGGTGATGTTTGTTTAACATGACGGCCGTTCTGCTTTGGGGGTCTTGCGAGAATGAGACGTAGTTTCAGAGGCCAGGGTTCGGGGTGTTTACCTCTTGTAGGGTGACATGTTAGAGGGGTTTTGGAGGATGTAGAGGCCAAATTGGTCTTTCTTGCTGTTGGGCGATCTGCAGTCTCATTGGTAGATATTAAGGGTTGGCGCCGGAGCGGAAGTAATTACGAGAGGCTAGATGGGGGTCGCAGGAAGAGGCTGCCGTCGTCATGTGGATGCTACTTCGCTTTTCGTGATGAGGCTAGGGGTTGGGTCGTGGCGGGTGAGAGGGCAAAGATTGCCTTTTCCAGTTTCAGCTGACGTGTTGTAAGTGCTTCCACTGCGGCGTGTAGTGGGGCGGTTGCTTCGGACAGGGCTTTTAAGTGGAGGAGATGAGTTGGTTCACTTTTTCTGTGAGGGCATGTAGGCGTGCCTGAAATGTTTTTTGTTGCTCGGAGTATTTGTTTAGGAAGGCTGCAATGTAGGGGGATAGGGGGTGTTGTTGAGGGACATCCTTTAGGTGTAGAGGTTGGGAGGGAGCAGTGGAAGTGCCGCGTACGGCCACTGACCAGCTGACCTGGGCCGTGGGTAGTGGAGGATCCGGGACTCCAGCAGGAGGTGCCTCGAGCCACTGCTGCTGTTGTAGACGGGCCTGGAACTGAGCAGGCTGTTGCTTGCGTGCTAGCTGGTGTGGCGGAGTGGGAATGTACCTTTTGGGGCACTCTTTGCTGGCAGTTGCACTTTAGGAGACAGGTGTGGTCTGGTGGAGGGCTGGCAGCACCACACTTGAAGCAGTTTGCGAACTCGGGGTGGGGCCACACGTCCCGGCGGTGGCCCCCCTTTCCGCCCTGTTTGCACACTTGCGCCACCCACCTGTACGGGCGGTAGCGAATGAGTTCGCACCCCACTTTCACGTAGAAAGGTAGTCTTGTTCCATTGAAGTTCGGAAGGGCTGAAGATGTCCGTCCCAGTAGCCTTGCGTGAATTAGGTAAGGCTTATTGGCAGAAGTCATTTGGAGTAGAGCGTCATAGTCGATGCCTTCGGGCAGGCCGTGGATCATTCCTGGGGAAGTCCCTGGAGGGGGCTTCATGTAGGCGGTGATTCCGAAGCTGGTTTTCCCAAGAGGGATCATTGTAATTTGTGAGAGGACGGTGGCGATATCAGGATCTGGGGTGCCAGCTACGACGAGATTCTGCGCCGGTTGAGACTGGATAGTGACCCGCTCCAGGAATCGCGCCCGGGGGAAACCGCTTGAAGTGATCAAACCTTGTACGATGTCTCGCGTGGCCCCAGCTCCAACTCGCAGGCCCCTTCTTGGTCGATAGACGGTGATGTAATGCGAGTCGTGAAGGCGGGGAGGTGGAATGGCGCGTTCAGGCACGTCAGGCTTGGCTGCAGAGTTGTTGTTCGGCGTTGTTGGATTCTCGGCTCGCGCTTTTCGGAGAGCTCGGCGGGTTTGTGCTGCGATCACCTCGGTCCATGGGTTGGGTGGATGGATCGTCCGGCCACTGGATTGGTCGTACTCCATGGCTGCTGGTGGTATGCCGGAGCTCGCCATCGTGGTCGGTCGGCGATGAGCCTCGGCGAGGAGGCCCGTACCGTTAGGCCTGAAGACAAAGCCCAGTGGTTCTGCCAGCGTGGTCGGGGAAGTTTCTGGGCTGGAGTCAACCCCCGATGGTCTTCGGCGGTCATCTTGGTGTCCAAATGCCCGCTGGACTTTACGGAACCAGTGAAGTTCTGAAAGTGGTCAGTTGAGACTGGCCGCTGGTTGAGTGAGAAAAACGGGAGCTGAAGTGAGGCGTGTGCGTCTACGTCAGCCCCCTAATGGCGGTCCTCTCGCTGCTGAGAGTTCGGCTAAAAGCTTTCCCAAAGATTGAAGATTTTTCTTACTTTAGTGAGATAGAATCTTTTTTTGCAGTACAACGAAAGACTATCTTTACAGAAAGTGTAGATTAGTTAGTTACCCCTGTGTTCACTTCCCTCGGCACGCCACAGATTTCTGCCGGAGAACAAGGACAAAATCAAGCCTTTCACGTACATTCCCTTCGGCGCCGGTCCACGAAACTGCGTTGGCATGAGACTCGGACTCCTGCAGACCAAGACCACTTTGGCGTCTATGCTCAGCCGGGTCCGGTTTGAACCCTGCCCCGAGACAATGGTGGGTATCCGTAGCCCCTCTCGGGAATCGCACATGTCTCTTGCGCATTTGCCTGGCAAAGACAGGATACTCTTCTTCAGTGTGCACTTCGCGCATTAGCAGGCTGTTGCCCCGACAAGGACGGTTTGGATCAAGCCAAACCGCGGTGCCCTCCCGCTAGCGGATCATAGTGTAGAGACATGTTTTCAGAAATGATTGCACCTGCTAAAACGGGAGGACCTTCATTTTGGAAGTTAAAAGCTAAAAACAGAACTGACCTTTGCGCACTGCATCGCCGACAAAAAAAAAAAAAGAAATGTGAGACAAAAGAACACGCGGAATACGCGACAGAAGCTATTCCCGCGCTGCACCAGCTGAGCCGCGTGACTTTCTGCGCGCGGCTTGGTTTTTTTAAACACCGCGGCAACTGGTTTACCCGACACTGAAGACACGACGGCGTTGTGGAGGAAGCCTACGATAATTACCGCACCACAGGTTTAAATTTCAGCCAATGGCTTGCGAGCTGTTTCCTTGCTTCTTTTTTCTTTGCTTTTTTTCTTCCCCCGCTGAGGGTGCAGTGAATACTCGCAGGAGCAAAATCACCTTACCCGAATACTCCCTTTATTAGATGATTATTGTGGCCCAATTTCACTGCGGGAACAGAAATTAATCACCACTTTTAACGAAATACCACTTCGAACGAAACCAAGTTCTTCCTGTCAGGACTTCATCGCAACAACGAGGTTTTAATGTTTGTATGCTTCGTTCGGGGAGCGAAGGGGATGTTTTGTCGTCTGTTCTTTGGATTTTTGCTGCACTCTCGGTTTCGGGCACGATGTCCGTTTGACAGCCGGAGTCACAATGGCTAAACCTGGAAAGCGTCGCTGGGCCGGAGGGTTAACATAACTGGTCCTTTGGGTTACGTGTAAATACTTCTCTTACATTTCTTTGCCTATTTTTAAAGCGAAGCCTTAGTGTTCTCACTGATGGCGTCCGAAACTCTAAAACACTTTACAGGAAAGCAAACTTTCTCTGACGATGATGACGAATGATGATGGGATAAGTGAAAAAAAAAAAGCTTCAGTGGCCAGCCTCTATCCCATTGCTCCATTTCGACATGGTCGAAACCCAATACAAACTCTGTCGACAACCAAAGAATCCGTCTCAAGCTTCGCGCTCAACCGTCGTTCTTGTTAGACGGAGGAGGTGCGTGATTTTTTAGGAGGCAGCACGTTAGGGGCTCGGGCTGTCGGCGTCTTATGAAGTAACGGTACTACAACACCAAGACAATTGCTTTCTAACGCATCGCGCTAAAAAGGGAGATGAAGCGTTCTAGCGCGAGGCGTTGTAAAACAATTATACCGGCGTGTTCTTTTAGTACGCGTTTTTGCCCATGGACGATGGCAAAAACTCTTACTAAAAGAACACACCGGGACACTCGTTTTCCAACGCCTCGTGCTAGAAAGCTTCGTGCTTCAAAGACACGAGACTTTCACAGCAAAGCTGTATGCAATGGATCTCCGTTGGCAAAAACGCCGAGGCGCAAAGTCCTAAGACGCCGAGCGCTCAGCATCGAAACCGCTTTATACACTCCATAACTTCAAAACCGCATCATACATCGAGTCCGCGTGATCGAAACCACATAACACACTTGTAAACCGCATGCTTCGCCCCTCCCCAGGTTTCACGTTAGTGAGATGGCCCGGTATGTTGTCGTCACGTGCAAGGGGTGGGCGTATGCATTTACATATATGATACCTGTGGCCACAAAAAACACTCATCGCATTATGCTCCAACAACACCTCACAAATATCACAACTTGTACTGTCAAAAAAAAGGGTAAGACGATCGAACGGTCCTTAATCTATAAACGAGATAAACGAATAGAAAACATTCCATATTAAGTGAAATATGCGGCTTCACTTGCCCCCATGACGTACCAGGAATTATTTACTTACCGTATTTTTCTCGAGGTAGCACATAGGCATAATTTTATTTTTTTCTTTTGCTGCAGGTTCCGTTAAAGTATAAAGCATCTCAATTTCTGCCCCTCATCGACGGCCCGGTGATGCTTCGCGCTGTTTCACGGGACAGCCCTCTGCCAAAGAAAGAGCTCCTTTCGTCGTGAAAATCTCTTGTACCAACACAACACGGTGACGGCTGATATTTGTTCAAGTCGACGACAACTGGAGATCGTCGATGAAGTTAAGGAGAGATAATGCAAAAGCCAAAGTTAAAAACATTTAAGGGTGTAATTAACAGAGCGAAATCATGAGCCATTCACTCTGTGAAGGAGGATATGACCATGAAGTTTTGTAGCACACGACGCAGATGTGACACGGAATTTAGGTGAACCTTGGTATGGGCAAATCGCTGACGATGGTCGACCCTAAAAAAGACACATACATACACGCACAGATCTTTATTCCTCCTCTACTAATCTTGAAAATCCGCCTCCTGATAACTTGTCTACTGAAATGTACATCCAAGTCATTAAAGGTATAAGCTTCAAGTTTTGACATTGAAAATTCTGTCTGTCCATAACTAATATACTCAAGAATAAGGTCGAAGTGCTAAGGCGTGTAAGCTTACGTTAAAGATCATATTTTGAATGGCGTGTGACTTAGAGGTGACACGCACAGGGACGTTCGTTTTCAAACGCCTCGCGTTTCAAGGACCCACGGAGCCTCGGCAGTTTTTGTTTCCGGGCATGAAAAATACATGGGACCCTAGCCACATAAACTTTGCTCAAAAGAGTAGAGCACTGCCCTGTGCATGCAGTAGAGCACACAGCTTTATCTAAATAACTTTGAAGAAGAGCCACCCCGCATTCTTCCATTGACAGCATACTACTCCCAAAAGTACTCTGAATTGCTAGGAGGGACATCTTGCGCCTTGTCCTGACTTTTTGAGGGACACAAACGTCTGTGAGTTTTGGTGATTGGTCTGGAATATTTTCAAAGGTGCTACTGGGGCGGAGCGCTTGTCGGCACGCCTCGCAAGGCTAGGTCCTCCCGTTTTGCTATAGCAACTCACTCACTCACTGTGTACGGAGGCCAGAAGTAACACAGGATACACACGACCACGTGTCGGTCATTTCTATTTTTTTCTAGCTGCACTGTTTTTGTCATCATGTCGAGCCACTTGTATTTTGTGATTTTGTGATTTTTGATCAAATAAATAGAGATCGCCCTGATGTGTTCCTTGGCTCGTCATGTCGGGAAATATTCGCTTTTACACGTTGTACACATACTGCCATTGAACTGCACCGAAGGGGGCTGGGGCCTTTGTCAATCGTTTGTAGCCTTTGAACCCGCCTACTCCCTTGCACTGCTGAGAAAATAAACTTGTTGAAATCTTTGAGCATGATCCCAAATAATGACAATGTGAGAAATGTAATTGCTGTATCAGAAAGGGCTAGTTAGCCTGCACATGAGCCAATATCCTTTTCCATTTTTTTCCCTGACTCCCCGTCCCATCTCTTCCCACGCAGCTACATAGGCGATATGAATAAACGACCAGTCGGTCATGCCTTGATCAGTTACGTGCCGCATGGCTCCGTTACTGCAAACTCGACGCAACTGTGGCAGTTATTAGAATACTGCCGGACACAAAATTTGTTTCTTCTGCCCGAATGTTGTGCGTGCAAATATTGGAGCTGTACAGTACCAACATAGGCGTGAAAAATATAGACTTTGTGTGGAATTCGCAGTTCTGGAAATTAGCACGTAAAAAGATTGAGGGAAGTCTGTAAAAGCATAAGATGGACGCCTTGCAGAGCTCTTACGGGTTTAGTTCCACGCCAAAGGTGCTTTGTTTACTTAGAAATAAGGGAGGAAAGCTGACGTTTCCCTACTTTATATTTCATTCTTGCGTGACTGAAAGTACATCATCCCGGCCGCGGCGGTCGCTTTTCTGATGGAGGCGAAAAGTAAAAACGCCCGTGTGTACGGTATTTCGGCGCACGTTAAAGGAGCCACGAAGAGAAAACACAAGTTTCGTTCATTCTAAAGATTGCCTCGTTAGAATTATACCTACACCCCTTTTAACGTAAACTTCTCTCAAATGAGCTACATAATTACGAAAAAAGGGAATGTTCATGCGACCCACCAGCTCATTTCCCGCAACAGAACCTATGATGTCATACCTGCAGCTCTGCGATTGGCGGAGGGCGGAAAAAGCAAACGCAAATTAGGCAGAGCTTATACGCTTACCGAACGAGCTATCTGCGCTTAAATTTAGGGCACATTCTTTTTAAAGCCCTAAGAATGGTGGGACAAACAGTGTAAGTTACGAAAGCACACGTAAACATAGAAGTACCGATGCGTATATACTGCTGTTGGTACTGCGCGCACTACGCTTGGTTTAGCTGCACAGGACTGCGGAACTTAGTGGTCGTTTCAGACGACACTGGCCTATTGGCGCCAGCGAAGATGTCTTACGTGACCGTATTTGTCGAGCGAGTACTACCTTTCACGAAACTATTGTCTCCATGAACAAAACAAGCCAGGTACAAATGCGTTCACAACCCAAACCAAATGCTTGCCGCCATAGAGTTAATACTCCTGACTGACTGAATAAACTTTATTGAAGTAAAGATGGAGGAAAGGGGAAGGGGAGAAAAGGATGAAGGAATCATAGGTGGAACCCTTTTTCCAGGGCTCCAGTGGCTTCTGCTCCCGTCTTCGCCCGGCTGATTAGGTCATTTTGGATCTGTAAGTCGGGGTGGCGAGGGCGGCCTCCCATGATTCACGGGAAGTCAGTGGCGGGTTCTTTTGGTGTTCACCCCCTGCCCAGAGGTGTGGGCAGGCCCACGTGGCATGGAAGATGGTAGCAGTCTCTCCGCATAGCCTGCAGTCTTCTGTGTAGTCAGGGTGCTGTTGTTGGAAAATCTTCGCCCAGCGAGATTTATGTATCAAGGTGTTCGTTTGAATCTTACGTAGCATCTGGGCTTCACTTCCTGTTAGTTCGCGATGCGGGATTGGATATGTAGCCCGCTCTTTTCTGGTATTTTGTAGGTATTCCACGTACGTAGTGGTGCTAGGGTATCGTAAGGCGTCAGTCACAGGGGGGTGGTGAGTGAAGTCGCACGCTCGCCTGTTCGCCGCCTCGTTACCCTGCAGTTCCTCGTGTCCGGGGGTCCACGTAATGTTGTGAACTTTCTCGAGGGATTCCGGAAGTACCTTTCTAAGTGCAAGTGGTATTCTTACTGCCGCTAGCATTCGCACAGCCGCTTGCGAATCGGTGATGATGTTGGGGCCGCGGCCATTTCGTTCTCCCCAGCGAATCGCGAGAAGGAGGTCTCCGGTCTCCGCGTGCTTTGTGGTGGTGTTTCGCATGGTGATGCAGTCTATGATGTCCCCTTCACGGGTGGTCACCACTAATGCCGCCGTTTCTTCCTCATACTTCGCTGCATCGACTTACAACGTATTATCGTGATGTTCGAATTTTTTTGCAGGAAATTGACCCTGGCCTTTCTTCTTTCTACGTGGATATTAGGATGGATGTTTTTTGGAAGGGGCAGCGCTTTGATGTGGGATCGTTGTGCAGGGTTTAGGCAGTTTAGGTCTGTTTCCTGCTCTTGGCGTCTGCGATCGGGTGGATCGCCTACTTGCCATATGATCGCCCTCCCCGTGCGGGACTTTTCTAGTCGTATTCGTTGCCGCGGTGTGGTGGCGCCATCTAGGTTCACCAACAGTAAGCAAAACCCTGTGATGTCAATGCGACCATGAAAAAGCACTATTTAGCGGGAAAATCAAAATTTTAACCTGAATTAATTATTTTCTCAGTGAATAAAGCATCGTTTGCATTTGGACAAGCGCTGGGGGCCCTATAAAACACAAAACCTTTCGAATAACACATACTTGTGTTTCGTCTTCATGGCTCCTTTAAAAATCCCCAGGTGGTCAAAATTAATCCGGAGCCCTCCATTACGGCGCGCCTCATGGCCTGCGTCGCGTAGGCGCGTTAAACCCTACAATCAATCAATAGAAAGTACATCATGAATGAAGAGGGACCCTAGCACAATCTCAATGACGCAAGAGCAAGCTCCTCCATTTTATAATTCCACTTTTTTACCTGAGAGGCGGTGATTTTAATTGGTTTTTATTACAAGAAATCAAGGGTATATTTTAATTAATCAACAATGCTGACGTAGATTACAAGTACTTGTGTTTGCCTCTAATGTGCTAAAGGTTTCATTTTATCTGTATTATGTTGACATGTTCGAACCACACCACCAGCGAAGGTAGCGGCGAGACGGGTTTACTTTCATGTGCCCGTGAAAGTAGACCAGCGAGACCATCAACACTGTGGGTAAAGGTAAGACATAGCGTGCGTGTACGGCGTAATTTCCCAGACACATTTAAACTGAAGAAGCTTCACCAGTCCGTTTTTCACCATTCACAATTCCTGCCGTCACAAATTTTAGTTCGGTAAAGCGCATGGTGTGACGATGTATTCACGTTTTATGCATATTCTGAGTTATTAAATGAATGCTGGAGTCGCCAGTGATGTACTTGTACTCACAATCTTTATTTAGGGATACCCATGTTTCGCTTTAGGGTTAATGGTCTCTCCTTAGTTGCCGCGACTATAAACGCGACATATGGCTGATGAATAGAACTGGCTATAAAGCAGCTTAATGCATACCCACCAGTGCGAACATACATGGCAATGCTTGAATGAAACATTGTATCGCCTAAAAGCAGTGCCGCAATATACCATCTTTGTTTGTGAAGGTCTTGCTTTTAAAACGCACTGCTGTGAAGACGATACCTTCCTGGCTTTTGCTTGGGAAAGTGTGTGGCGACGCCTGCGGTGATGCCACGGCCGAATGAACCACCTGATCAGCTTGTTCTAGCCATCTCACGTCGAGTTTTCGTGGGTGGAGTTGTCGGCTAATTAGCATATGCTTGTGGATTCCGAGCTGAAGGAGTAACTTTATTCAGCATACGATGACGGTACCAGAAAAGGCGACTGCCGCAGAAAAAAAGGGTCATTGCAGTTATTACCCCTCAGAGAAGAGAAGCCGTACATGCAATATTTTGGTTGCCTTTAATACATGTATTAACTTTGTATTTATTTTGCAATATTTTATACACATTCAATATGCATTTTAAACACCTTTGAAATGTATTCGAAATTTATTGTGCAAATAAATTGAATGCCGCAGAAATATATACTCAATATAATTTAAATTAATTGATAATGCAGAAAAAATAACATCTTAAATACGTACAAAATGTGTGCTAGTAATCGATTTTTAAATGCACAGAAAACAGTTTTTAAAATACATTCAAAATGTGTTACTAGTGTCTACAAGTACAACCCTAAATACACTGAGAAAATGATATTGCAATGTGACTTGGAGGAATTCGTAACTTTCAGGCCAGGGATTTTGTTTTGTGTTTTCATTAATTGTATTCGGCTCTAGCCTTAAGATATGCTCGATTGTTTAAAACTAAACCGGCCCTGCAGTGAATAAGACCGCAATCGACTGCAAAGAACACGTATGCACACAGGTTGGCATTGTGAAACTTCTTTATTGTACACCTTAGCGGTGTGGCCAATTTCGCCATTACTATCAGCAACATGGAATGAATGCTCTTCAGCCGCGACTCTAGCCAGCGTCGATGCAGCCTTCTACGACTGACTCCGCCGTTCTTCGGACTCTTCCACCTTCGGACTCTTCCACGCGGGTTATTTCGCCATCACCTGGAGTGAAGAAAAAATAAAACAGGAAAAATTATAAGTGAAACATTGATTTTTTAGAGCCGAATGCGCTATAAATAAGTCACGCCTTTTCTCTAGCGGTACGAACGTCCATCATGAGTAATTATTATTCCAGTGTGTAGAACTACGTTTTTGTGTTCATTTGTACCAATTGTGAATTTCGAAACCGTAATTCTTGTATAACTTTTCGAATTGAGCTTATTCTGTTGTGTAACTATACGTACCAAGGATGTACTCTTTCATTTGCTTTCGTTATGAGTGGTGTTTTTTTATCCCTGCTAAGAGAGGGTTTCCGGGCTACTGTCAAGCTGTCTTCAGCAGCTTTTAGCCCGGATGACCTTCCAGTTTCTTCTGCAGAAAATAAAGAGTATCTTATCTTATCTTTTCTTATCCTATCTGTCCGCGAAACGCGTCGGAAGCTGTGGCAATCGGCACAAGTTAACCGTGAAAACGGCGATGAAACTACTCTGGTGTATGCCAAGCTTGAAATAAAGAAAAGCGTGTATGTTTGGGGCCATGCGCAAGATAAGCGAGCGGGAATAAAACCACCTTACGACGATTTGCTTGCAGATGTCCGAACTACCGATGCGTGACGCATCAGGAATACTACACCGCCTTCATTACTGTGTTTCAATGTGAGAAGTATTGCTAAAAAAAGTAGATAAATCAGAAGACTTGCGATTGCTGTACTCTCCTGATACAGTAGTTATAACAGAAACATGGATAATACTACCATACATGATTCCAAACTAATTCCTTCGTCCTATACCCTGCAACGCACGGGTCGTGACAGTTGAGGAGGGAGCTTACCTACTACCATAAAAATAGTCTTCATTTTTCGCCCATCAAGGTATCTGGCGCGAAAGTACCTGACGCCATCTTAAGGGTAATACTTCAATTCATATGGGTGGAATCTATAGAAAACCTAAAGCCCCTAAAGATTACCTGATTCAAATGCATTATTTCCTTTACCAGAATGTAACTGACCGCGCTAAACTTGTCGTAACTGGTGATTTCAACCTCGGTGACATTGATTGGGGTGAGCTGGTAGACACGAAGTAAACAGCTGTGAGCGGCTTTTAAATGAAATGAAAGCTTCTCGCTATATCACTTGGTAAAAGAGCGATCGCGCATACAAGTTACCGTCCATTCAGTACTTGATCTCGCGTTTGTATCCCGTTCATTAACCCCTGAAGTAAGCGTAGAAGAAGGCATTTCTGACCACCAAATGCTTTTACTTACAGTTGGTAACCAAAATCAGAATGCCAGCTGAAACAATATTCTGTCAATGGTTCCAGTCAAGCAGTATAAAAGGGCAAACAGTGAAAGCATTACCGATCATCTACAAATACTGTCTAAGGAATTTTCATGTGATTATCATACAAGCAATAATTTCTTATGGTTAAAGTATAAACAAGCAATAGAGTTATGTGAAGCCAACTTTATTCGTACTAAATGGAGATGTGAAGAGCGGAAAACACCTTGGATTACACGGGGTATCATCCATATTAAAAGAAAGTTAATAAGAATGTAAAAACAAAGAAATAACTCAGCAGACATAACTCAACTCACTCAAATATTAATGTTTGAAATAAAAGAAGCTAGAGATAATTTCTTTTCAACAACGCTGACAAGTTTTATGATAAATCAGCCGCAGAAGTTTTGGCGATATTCGTGTAAGCCAGTTGCCCCCTACACCAGAGTGGAAGTAGCAGGTGCTGTTGCAAGCAAGGCCACATTAATCCGGAACTGTGTCAATAAGTATTTCCAATCTGTTTTTAGACGTGTTCCTGCCGTAGCAGCACCGGTGACGATACCTCCCTCAGCGATGCCCTGGATAAAGATGACAGAGTCGGGCATTCTAAACTCGCTTTTGCAGATTGACGTCGAAAAAGTGCCGGTCTTGATAAAAAATTTTTATCCATCTTCCCGTAGGGGAACCCCGAGTAGTATGCGAAGCAGCCATGGGGTCAACGTGGGAGCGGAGCGCGCGCGCGCATCATTTATACCGCGGAACTACAGTGGAGCCCCCAGCGGATTATGCAGCGGCTACCATCGCGCCTCTAACCCTAAGCTGCTTCGCATTATCGCGCGCGGAGAAGCAGGTGTTGCCATTCGTTGCGCAATCCCGGAGAGGAGGGGAGAGGAGGAATGCAGGAGAGGAGAGGAGATGAGACAAGGAGAGGAGAGGAGGGGGAGGGGGATGCGCATACGCAGTGGGGGTGTGGACGCCACACAACGGCGGCCGCACAACGGCGGAGGGAACAGGCGCGACCATAGGCTGCTTCGCATCTAAAAAGTCCCGGTCCTTTGGATAATATGCTGAACAACTAGTTCCATTCTTGTATGGAATCTTTACGGCGTCCCTCATGACGGCCACCCTGCTCGGAGATTGACCGTGTGCAAAATCACTCCTATCCATAAAGGTGGATACAAACTGCAGGCAGAAATGTACAGGCCGGTCTCACTAACACGTTGTGGCAAATTGACGGGAGATATTCTCAACAAAGCAATAATAAATAGCTTAGATGAAAACCATCCGCTTTATCCAGAACAACACGGCTTCAGGGTTTGCTCGACGGTGACTGATCTTCTTGAAATAACTCATAACTTTGCTTCAGCAATAAATTCCAATCTCGAAGTTGATACAATATTTATTGATTTCTCTAAAGCTTTTGACCGTCCCCCGCATAACAAGTAAAATTGAAAAGCTGAAGTCAATTGGCATAAATTTTCAAATAATAAAAAATCACGCCATATCCACGGAATGAATGATGATAAGTGGGGCGAAGCTCGAGAGGGGGAGATCATCGGTAACCGTAACTCTCCCGTGAAAGTTCGCCCATTACATCATTAAGAAAGACGTAAGACTGTGAGCGTACATTGTACAAATCAACTTTTATTTTCGGAGTCAATGCTGCCAGGCCCAGACCTGGTGAAAGACCCTGCGCCATCGAGGACTACCCCGCACCTCCACCACAATTTGTCACGTAGGATGGGACACAACGGTAAAGAAAGAACTTTTATTTAGGGTGAACTTGTGCCCGAACAAGACGAGAGGAAACGAGCAATGGTCCTTGCGTCTCGTTCGGTCTCCGGGAACGACTGCCTGCGTTCGTGGCGTGATCTCTTGCGTGATCTCCCCCTCGCAGTGCACGTGCGCTCGCGCCTCCGTTGGCGAACACAGACAAGCTCGCGCTCCCGGTGCCGAGTTTGCGCGTGCCGGTTCTTGCGCGTGCGACATCTCCGAAAGCATGCGGCGGTCACGTACCACGAGACACAAGGGATGGACAGACCCATGACTTAAGGAGCTTCACCCCTAATAGTTGCCAACAGCTTATTTAGCAAACCTCAGTCAGTACGTAGCCATCAGCACATCGGAATCTGATCTTCTTGAGGTTTGATCAGGCACCCGCAGTGTTCCGTCTTGGGCCCCTTACTTTTCTTGCATATATTAATGACGTTGCCTACTGCGTTGGAAATTGTGTTAGCATTCGACGGTTTGCTGACGATTCTGTTATTTATTCAATCATGCGTGATACCTCGGATCAATTAAAACTAAATTTTTCGCTCCTTACCTTATCTCGTTGGTGTGACACCTGGAGCTTAAAAATAAATACTAGCAAAACAAACTGTATCAGCATAACTCAAAAATGTTTATTGATTGATTGATTGATTGATTGATTGATTGATTGATTGATTGATTGTAGGGTTTAACGCGCCGACGCTACACGGGCGATGAGGCGCGTCGTAATGGAGGGCGTCGTATTAATTTTGACTACCTGGGGATCTGTAAGATGCGGCGAAATCTCGAACACACGGGCGTTTTTGTCCTGCGACTCCATCAAAAAAGCAGCCGCCGCGGCTGGGAAACGAACCCTCATCCCTGTTATTCGCAGCACAACGCAAAAGCCACCCCGTGGTGAGTAATTCAGAAAAGGTCTCCCCTGGAATATAAATACAAATTGACCGGCTCCGAAGCGTTGCGAACCAATTACACGAAATATTTAGGCTTATCTTTCACGCATACGTTGAAATAGGATGCCCATATTGAAAACCCGTGTACCAAAACATTCAAGCAATTGTGCTTCCTCCGTAGAAAATTGTCGGCAGCACCGTTTGGCATCAAATTAACACCATAGAAAACAATTGTAAGACAGACCCTCGAGCATGGCAGTATAGTTTGGAGCGCACATCAACAATATCTTGTAGACAAATTAGAAGAAAATTCAGAATAATGCACCATGCTTTATATACTCTAAATATTCTAGACACGACAGTGTAACTTCACTGAGCATTAAAGCAGCCATTCCAACCTTGTCGTCACGTCGTTGTGTTGCTACTACGAAGTTCTGGTACCTTTGGTATCAGGGAGCTATGCACATACAGAAAAGTGATTACATCCAAACTCCAAATCGGTATCCGACAAGGACCAATCATGAAAAACACATAAGGTCATTTAACACGCGTACAAATTACATTCACGTATTGCTTTTTTCCGTCCTCCATTGAAATATGGAATTCACTAACACCCGACCCCGACAGCTCTGTTAATTAAGAAGGCAGAATTGCGGTTCACTTCATTCCTAGAACAGTAAAGGTCTTTGGAAAATGTGACATTCATTAATCATGCTTTTGTGCATAATCGAGCCGATTACAAGGGAAGCACTTTGCCACCTGTTCTTTCGCGCATGCTTTTGATCGATTTTGCACTTTATTGCCTTGTTTTACCACGCTTTGTGTTGCGTTTGGAAGTGTCTGACTGCATTATTTGTGTTAAAAGAGGCTGTACAATATTATTATAAGTTGTTTTTCCCACAGCAGTGTGGTAACTAAACTTCACAGTTGAGAAAGGGCATGACCTTTTTTTGCGTGCTTTGGCAATGATGTGGTCGACTTGTATTGTCTTTTTTTATTTGACCGTTCAGTAGGCACCGATGTACAGTGCACCCATTGTTGTACCCACGCGCAGTGTACCTATTTTTGTGTTCATGCGCGTAGTACGTAGCGAGCGCACACTTTCTGTGAGAGCCTGAGAAGGCTTCCAGTATTGAAAAATAAACATAAATAAGCACTGTGCATGGGGGAGGCGGGGAGGGGAAGAAATTAGTTGCGCCCTGCGCGTGTGTCTGGAGCTGGGCTGATACCAGAGGAAGGTCGCTATGGAAATTGGCGCACATAAAGTATGTCCTTCTGGTGGAGCGACTTGTCAACAGCGAAGCTGTTTGGCAATCAGTGAATGCTGGCCTCCGAAAAAACCCTGAGAGACAAAAAAATACCGAGCGCTCGTGGGCGTGCCCCGGGGCGACCGTGTAGCGTCCCCGGCGGACGTTTGTGAAGCCAAGCATAGGCCAACATTGGCCAATATTGGCAAAAAAAAAAAAACTCCAGCGTTCACCGCAATCGTAGCAACACATCTAAAAAAAAAGGAGGCGCAATGAAGCAATGAAGATGGAGTAAAGGTCGTTGTGGACGCGAAGAAAAAGCAAATCGACTGCAATCATTTAAACCGTCGTGAGGGTCGTGAAGGTTGCGTACAGCCTCGCTAGTACCTTCAAGTCTTACGCGTTAGTGGGAGCTTCCTTATTTTTTTTTGTTGCTTGGAATTTGTTTCTCCGCGACTTTGTAAACAAAGCCCCGACTTGAAAGTGCCAGATCGAATAGGCTACGGTCAAATCACGTCAACAACAACCACGTCACCCTTTGTGGGCCTCAGCGCAGCCCCAGTCAACGCGCTTCGCAATGTTCCTCCGAACATCCGCTTCTGAGCTGGTGTATTAAGAGCGAGAGCAATAAAAAGCATTTTTTTATTTCATGCTCAACTTGCTCAGTGCGTCACCTGTACCTTTATTTAGAATTTTTCTGTGGGTGAAATAATAAAAATTTGGATCCAGTCATCATTTAAATAAAATTATGAGGTGTGACGGTATATACCGTCACCCGATTTACTACGCCAAAAACTTTGCACACTCGCCTACACCTTGTTTTAGTAAAAGCGAGAGCAGGCGGAAACAGTGCTTTAACGTTCGAAAACAAGCTCTTAATGACAATTTTCCGTGTACTAAAAGTTCTCGGAGCAGGAGTATTTCCCGGGCGAAATTCCCTACGGGAAGTTGGCATTCCCTACCAGGATACCTATGACGAGGGGCCTTGTGACGAGTGGGGCAAGACCCATATGCATCATACACCTTTTTTTTTTGCGAAAGATTGCCCTACGGCATAAGAAAATGTTTTCGTACGTACAACACTGCACCCGTAACGCGCAAAAATTCAAGAAGAGGCCGGTGCTGGGGCACCCATATCCATCGCTTGAGATCTGGGGTCTGCCAGGATGGAGCCCTGTGCCATCTGGTATCGTGTAAATTTTAGCACTTTTCCTCCTCCAGGAAGGCGCCGCCATGCCTATTCGCCGCGAGATCGACATGTAGGTGGCGGCAGCGTCGCGGTGCTAGTGTGGATGCTCCGCTGAGCGTCCCGGAAGAATGCACACTGTGGGCGCGCTTCGTGCCTTTCTCGCACCGTATGTGCGCACGAAAGGCGCAGACAAGAGTGGTATGCTGTAGTTCGGTTCCTCAACGTTCACTTTAAAGCATGGAAGCGGCAATAAGATTTTTATACTAGTACGCCACAAAAGAGGCGACCCATCGAGAATCTCAGAACGACCGAAATAATGACAGTGAACTTGTACGCCGTGGCTCGTAGCAAGCTCTATCTTTGCAGACTATGGCTTTGAGCCTTCAATAAAATCATAAATAGAAACAGATCAGGAAGCCTCGATCTCTGGAATTCAGTTTACAACAGCAGTTTGAATCGCTTTCGTTGGTAGCATGACGCATTGTTGCATTTGCATTTTAAATAATATGTAATTAAAATATGTATTTAATGTATTTTAAATAATATTTAAAATTAGCCACACAGTATAAGCAACATCTGTCAGAAAATGGTACTTATTTTAGAAAGTGAGGCTAGAGAGGCGCAGGCTAGTGAGGCTAGTGAGGCTAGAAAGTGAGGCGCAGCTAGAGAGGCTAACCATAACCAAAGCGGGCAGAAGAATCCTGGACAAGCTGGGATACAACTACCATGAACAGCAGGGAACCAAGACCCAGCTACGAGGCGACACCAGGGACAAAATCCAGGTGGATGCAGTTCCGCGCAACATGCACCCGGAGTACAACGAGGGCAGGCGGCGAGCACGGGCCAAGGCGCTGGCGGAACTCCACGCCGGGGACGCTGGAGCCCGCTACGTCGATGCAGCAGAATACTGCAACGAACGTGGCTTCGTGGTGACGGTGGTCGACGCCGAGGGCAACCTCCGAGCGGCGGCCAGCGTTGCAAGCGGGAGACCCGAGGAAGCAGAGGAGGTGGCGATCGCGCTGGCCCTCAAAGATCCAGGCTGCACAACGGTCCTGAGTGATTCCAGGCAAGCTGTCAAAAACTTCTCCAAAGGCAGGGTTTCCCCCTAACGGAGAAACTACTGCGAAGACAACCAAGCCTCACGGGGAAGACGAGAATCAAGTGGTTCCCGGCACACGCAGGTACGGTGTCGGCACGTGCTCAGAACCACAATGAAACCGCACACGCTCGTGCGCGCGAACTCACTAACCGCGCCGGGCAAAGTGGCGGAGAGCATTTGTGGCACAGCACACGAGACCGAATGACTACCTACAAAGAAATTACTCAGGCCTATCGACTTGCCAGACGCAAGCTCCCGCCGCCTTGCAAAGGATTGAGCAGGGAGCAGGCGGTCATCTATAGGCAACTCCAAACAAAGACGGTCCCGAGCCCCTACCTAAAGCACAAGATGTACCCGGAGACATACCCTGATGCAACCTGTCGGGTGTGCCGCAAAGCTCCAGCAAGGCTCGAGCACATCGTCTGGGATTGCCTCGCGTACCCGGACGAATCAAACACAAGAACGATGCCACCTGCCTTCGAGGAGGCGGTGCGGACTGAAGACCAAAATCTTCAACTCCAGGCTGTCCAGCAAGTCATCGTGGCGCTGGCCAGGCAGGAGGACCCCGGCTACCCGGTGACGGGGAGCGGAGGACCCCTAGCCGGGTTGGCTACATCTGCGGTGACGACTCTGGCCAAGTCATGAAGACCTAGCAATAGGACTTCATTCGCAGGCCCCAAAGAAGTTTTCCCAATCCAATCCAATTAGAAAGTGAAGGGAAGAATCTGATTACACAGGCGCTTGCGGGTGTAAAATACGTCCCCGGTAACGTACGGGCGATAGCGCACGGGTCGTGCGTATTGTAAATGTTTTTTTGTTTCTTCTTTCTATAAGCACACAGCGAAATTTTACAAGGGTGTGGCAAATGCACGGGTATGCACAGGTCTCGTCACTTCTTACCCGTTCCCTGTATTAAATTTTTATCCTTTAAATACCCACCACGCCACCTCCAAAAAGCACCCTTTGACGTTCCTGAAACAGCAGACGGCTGCACTCATCAATATTAAAAGTGAGATGTGTCGAAGCAATGTTTATAACACGTTTCACACGTATAATACGTTTCACCACGGCGAAGATGTTCCGTGTAATTAAACCAGCGCATTGACCCGCAACGGCCACTGATTATTGCGTCTCTAGAGGAAATCCGGAAGTAGAGGTAACAATTTCATTGCTTACTGCAAAATAAGTACCCATATTGGTTGTTTTACCGTTACCAGCACGCGTCTTGCGGCCGCGCACAACGTGAACAAGCAGACGACGCGAGAGCGCCATCCACACTAGGAGCGGTTCGTCCCACCGCCGCCAGGGGCCGACTGTGTTCGATCTCGGGGCGAATAGTGTCGCCGTGAGGGACGTCGCAAACTCCGATGCCCGAACTATGTACAGTTTATGTACAGGAATATATACAGCATATATACAAGACAACTGAGATAGCCCGCTGTGGGTCTGACGATGTGCTTGCCGGGATCTAACTGGCGGCCCGGGACTGTAGCCTTGACCTGCGGGAAGTTCTACAGCAAAAAAAAAAAAAAACTTACTCTCAAACGGCCCGACATGCTTGGCCCTTCGAGATGAAGATTGCTCAACCCAATTCAACTAGGCTCAGCCCAATAACAGGTAAGCTGGGGCTCCTTAATGTTTTCGTGCATTTTCTATGCGAGCCAAGTTCTAGTGTGCCCCCTTTATTGATTCAACTCGTGAAAAAGAATATGCAACGTTTCGCCAAAGCAACGTTCTTTATGCGGCCAACAATTCATCTCTACCCACACCTCGGTACCGACCTAGCGTAGTGGCTACTGCTTGCCAGTCTGGCACTGCCTCATCATTCGCATGCGGTGGATAAGGTCCCGGCCGTCAGCGTTTCCACGAAGAAGTCGGCTGTTTTCTTTCCACACGTATATTTGATACACAAGCGCGGACTCGGAATTCGGGATTTGCAAAAACTTAATTACTTGCGGCACGTGGTGGCCAAAGCCTGTATTACTGGCCATGAGCTGGACATCCATTCAAACGAAAACAGAAAAAAATCCCATATGCAACTAATACCACTTTGAAGAACGTTAAAGAATGTATCTAGTATTCATTATCGGGACGTCAGGAAGGCATCAACATGACCGTGCCACTCACGCATTTTCTTCTGCTAACGCAGGTTGGTGATTGTTCTAATGAGAGTTTCAGTTTTTATGAGCTCATGGTGCCGCTACCCTCCGAGGTCTATGTGTGCATTCAAAGTACTGTACTGTGTCTGGTCATACCAGGTGTCGCTTTTCTTTGCTGCGGAGATATGCTTTTCATTTTTTGCTTTAATTTCTGTGTGGTGACGCTGAGTTGAACCACGGCCCGTCTACTGCAGATACTATGAATCAAATTTTCGATGGTCAAAATAAAATAAAAGCCCAATTACAGGCTATTGAGACATCGCAAAATCAAGTTAGAACTGCTAGACAGAAGCTGAAGTCATGAATAGATTCAATAAAAAGCGCAATAGCACAGCTCGCAAACCTAAAAGAAGCTATGACAGCATGTAGAAAGAAAACTGAAGATATGCATACTATGGTGAAGTATTTATCTGCTAAAGTGGACGACTTGGAAACCTGCTGCAGGCGATTTAACTTGATATTTTATGGTGCTGCTGTCAGTGAAAGTAATGAACTGCCTACTGCTTCTGAGAAAAAAACGTACAATAAATCGTATCAGGTTTAGAACTGTCGTCTGTGAAAATTGAGCGGGGATATAGGCTTGGACGGTACCAGAACAATAAATGTCGGCCCCTAATCGTAATGTTTTCGACGTGTAAAGACAAACAAGCAATTTTAGCCAACGCTAAGCAGCTAAAAGGCTCAAATATTAGTATACCAGAAGATTTCTCAGAGGCACTGCGCAAGAAAAGAAAGTTTCTTAGGGAATTCGGGAAAGGGAATGCTTCTGACGGTGCTCGCGTTAATCTGTAATACGATAAGACATTTTTAAATGGGCGAATATATGTATATGATGAAAGTAGCGGCCAAGTTGTGCAAACAACATGACGCATGCGTAGTCCACAGCAGGTGTATCTTTCCTTGTTGTCAGTTGCCGTAGCATCAAAAACAAAGTGGAACATTTCCATAACCTACTGTACATGATAAAACCAAGCGTTGTGCTTGGAGCGGAGTCATGGCTAGATTATCACGTAACAGACAGCGAAGTTTTTCCATGTTGTTACACTTGCTTTAGAAATGATAGAAATCGTCAGGGTGGCGGGGTGTTCATACGTGTTGACGGTTCACTTTTTTGTTCCGCACTTGACATTAGAAGTGGGACTTGCTAGGATGTATGGTGCAAGATCAGATTGCCAAACGGGAAAATATTATCAAGTGTGTTCCTCTTATAGGCCCTCCACAAGTTCTACCGCTGTCAAGACAGATTTTTAAAAGTCACTAGGGACCGTTAGTACAGATTATCTTGTGACAGGCGGGGACTTCAATATCCCAGAACTTTCTTGGAAGGAGCAATTTCCCATTGCGAGGGCTACATCGGCGGTAGCGAAGGAAATGTTGATCATGCTTAACAATTTTTCCTAACTCAGATGGTAACACAGGGCACGAGACAAAATAATATCTTAGACTTAATTTTAACCAATCAGCCAAATTTTCTAAAGAGGGTTTTGGTGGCACCTAGTATTAGCGACCATAAAGCTGTGTTGTGTGAAATGAAGCTAACGTACAAAAAGACGCAAACATTGGTATCAAGCAAGATGTATAATTTCAGCCAGGGGAACGCAAACCAAATGGGGTTTGCATTACAGGAATTTTTTTCAGAATTCTAACAACTTTTCGGAGCACGCACCATTCAAGAGTTATGGCTTTTTTAAGAACGAAAATGCTTGGGCTACAAGAAAAGTACGTGCCCTCGTGGGTGCAGACTCCACATCGTACTAAATCTAAGCCATGGTTTAATGGGGAGCTGCGGCGCCTTAGTAATAAAAGGAACAGGGTATATACAAAATTTGATAGAAACCCCACTTCCAAGAATTGCGAGCAACTTGGAAGCATTACAAAACTCCTGCGAGCAAAAATCTGCCAGTTGAAAATAGTATTTTTCAGCTATTTGTCTTCTCCATTCACAGCAGCGAAAAAGATATTCTGGAATCTGGTCAGATGTAAAAAAAAAATGTGGTTGATCCCTCTTTCATAGGAATCGGTAAAACACGAAGGTAAAATGTACCTTCACAGGAGCAGTTGAATGTTTATTGTGCATCGGTATGAACTTGCACATCGCTATTTATACAGTCAAACCTCGATATATCGAACACGGGTATATCGAATTATTGCCTATATCGAACACTCTCTATATCACGCGGAAAATTACATGCATTTTTAATTTTTTATTTCGAACTGGGACGGACATGAAATGGGTATATCGAACTCAGCCACCCCGGACTGCCCAGGCCGCTCGCGCTCTGTTGACAGGCGGCGAGCTAACCCGCAGTACATTCGAGGATAGCGGTGACGCGATGGGCGTTTCCGACTGCAGCGCATCGGTTCCACCGCAGCAGAATTGGACGCTGCAAAAGAAGACTGCGAGCTTGAAGAAACCTGAAGGCAGCTGGAGTGCTTTGCTGGTGCTGAGCCACGACGCATGTGCATTGATGACTTTGTTGGCGGTGACGACAGCTCCGGAACGACGGCGGAGCTGACGGATGTGGAGATCCTAGAGGGGGTTCCTACTGAGCGCACAAACGACGCTGCCGAGGTTGTACCCGCAAGCGCTGATAGTGCCCCGCTCCCTACTTCAACCGAGGCTTCAGCGGTTTTGACCCTACCGCGCCGCTACTGCAGCGCTATAGAAGGCACCGGGCTGTCGCGTGTGGAACGTTTAGACTACGTTGAGGAAGTCGTGTATAACATGCCAGGCTACCTTGCTGCAGTACTTTAAGCCAAAAGAATAAATACTTTGAAGCACCAAGTGAGTATTTACAGCACAATTCGTTCATTTAGTGATTTGTACCAGTTTATGACGCGTTTTTTACGTGATTTTATATATCGAATTCTGGTTATATAGAACTATTTCGCGGGCACCACGCAGTTCGATATATCGAGGTTTCACTGTATTTTGTCGGTACGGCACCGTTATAGGCATCAAAGTTAGACACTGGATTCCACGCGCCGGAGAATTGCGGAAATCCGACTGATACAACAGGCGTTCGCATACCATCCGTGCGAACGAAACCAAAGGGGTTGTCGGCGAATCGTTTCGTGAACACACGGTCCGCTCCAGCGGAAGGAGCAGCGCACCGGAGCGCGATATTCGCAAGTCGGCTTCCCCGCACGTGGCGCGTCCCGCGTACACGAGGCACTGGCATCGAGGCGCCAACTGTCGGCGCTCAAAAGCGTCATTATGCATTACTTTGCCTCGCTTCTCCTACACGACATCACCATTTGAAGAGAAGAATATAAGACTCATTCGTCGTCGTGTTTGCGCGTCTGTTTATAGGGCAGTTGTGAGAGCGTCACTTTCTCCCGTTGCGGCGAAAGTTCCTGGCTCGAATCTTGGCGCAGCCGCGTCAATCAAGTTTTTCTGGCGATGTCATTTCCGTGACGGGTATGACGTCATTGAGATCTTTGTGTACCCCGGCATAAGACACTTTCGTGTTAAAAAGACAGTGTGTATTCCCTCACTTCAGCACAACGGAAAAGAAGTAGAAAATAGCTCAGACAATGCCAGATGCATATGCACATTTTTTGCCTCCATTTTCTCATCGTGTTCGAAGAATAGGATGCTGCCCCCGCCTTCCCACAGTCGCATGGTAAACATGGATGATATGTTGTTGATGAAAAGGGAATTTAACCACTTTTCGAACAGTTAGATTCCAGCAAAGCCGGAGGGCCGGACGGATTGACAAACGGTTTGCTCAAACTGTGTGCACCGCTTATCCCATCCGTTCTTAAGGTACTATACTCGAAATCACTGAGCAGGGCAAGACTACCGCACGAATGGAAGGTGGCACGCGTTGTGCCTGTGTGTAAATCAGGTCCCCGTGAACTGGTCAACAATTATAGACCAATATCTCTAACAAGTATAGTCTGTAAAATACTGGAGCACGTCTTGTTGAGCAACATAATGAAACACATAACCAATTAAAACCTTAATTCAAAACAGTACGGTTTCAGACAGGAGCTCTCCTATATAACCCAACTAACGGCATTCATTCACTCGATGATCGTTGCTGTGTTGACTCGGTATTTGTAGATTTCACGAAAACGTTCGACCTTGTAGATCAAACGTTGCTTGTATGTAAGCTACGTTGGTTTAATGTCAATGAACAGGTAGTTACATGGACTCAGGAATACTTATCCTCCCGTTCTCAGTATGCGGTGGTAAACCGCGCAGAATCGGGTGCTGTACGCGTAACATCTGGTGTCCCTCAGGGCTCAGTGTTGGGCCCTTTGCTCTTTTTAATATTCATAAATGACCTCCCCGACACCATCGCTTCTCCCGTCAGATTATTTGCTGATAAACTGATAATATATAGGAAAATTACAAGCGTTGCTGACATCGTTATCTTACAAAACCACTTAACTGAAATAGAAAAAATGGTGCCGTATATCACAAATGCAAATACGTACATCTCTCCACATGCGTTTCACAAAAAAGCGTATGCAACCAACAGTTTATACTCTATGGTTCTTCGTTGCAGACGGTTTCCGAATATATGTACTTGGGGATATTCCCCACACCACCCATGTGTTGGCCCATGGAACGTTGGTTTCATTACAACAAAGGCATGCAAAATGTTGGGATTCTTACGGCGTAACACGAAGCTGTTTCCTCACCAAGCCCGCGATATTCTCTAAAAAAGCTACGGAAGATCACTTTTAGAGTACGGATGTACTGTATTTATTTATTGATTTATTGATAATACCCTTTGGGTACATTGAAGTAGATTGCACAGGGGAGGGGCAAGATTCAATAAATATACACAAAAGGTACACTAGGAAGCAGATGCAAAATGTAAAAAAAATCGACAGCAAGAGAAAAAAAAAGCAGAAAAAGAGAAGTCCATGATACATCAAACAACTAAACCAGGTTTGACAATGCAGTTTTGAAGAGTATGGGGTCGGCTATGCTTGTTAGGGCGGCTGGTAGACAATTCCACTCATTGCTGGTTCTGGAAAAGAAGGACTGTTGGTAAGCTGGTGTGTTCCAGAGAGGCAGGTTGACCTTTTGTGAATGATGGCGTCGAGATGATATCAATCGCGCAGGTTCAATCCAAAGCGAACGCAAAGAAGGATTGTGATAGAATATCTTGTGGATTGTGACAGACTGCTTCCGGTGGGCAGCAAGCAATGGACGATGTAACGTCGCTTTCATGATAGTTACGCTTGTTGTACGATGATATTTAGCAAATATGAAAGGAGCTGAGTGGTTGTGTATGGCTTCGACTGCGTGTGTCAGTGTAGCATGGCCTGGATCCCATATTGCAGATGCGTATTCTAACTGTGGGCGAACGTACGTTGTGTACAGCAGTAATCTTAATCACGACAAAGTAAGTAAAAATTCATTTTGAGGTAACCTAAAGTGCGATTAGCCTTGGCCGTTATGTTATCTACATGTGGTTTCCATGAAAGGGTGTTAGTAATGTGGACGCCCAGCTAACGGTAGAGTTGACTGATTGTAGGCAATTGTTGTTGAGCTAATACCTTGCGCGCTCTACGTTAGCATAGGAAACACGCATGGATTTACACTTGTTAGTATTGAGGTCCATTTTTCATATGCGACACCACTGGGGAATGTTGTCGAGATCTGCTGGAATGACATTTGAAACTTTGCGGTATATCACGCAGTTGTTAGCAAAAAGGCATATTTGGGAGGATTTGTTGTTAAGCCGGTCATTCGCGTAAATTAAAAACAATAAGGGACCCCAGACAGATCCTTGGAGAACACCAGAATCAACTGGAATCAGAGGTGAGTCAATGTCATTTGCAGTAACGAATTGGACGCGGCATGTGAGAAAGTGGCGTACCGAATTAAGTAGTATGGAGTCAATATTTAGCGCGCTCATTTTGTACAGGAGGAGTGAGTGGTTTACTTTATCGAAAGCCTTGGCAAAATCGAGAAATATGCAACCAACCGAATAACCATAGTCGATGGAAACAAGTTTTAGGAGTTGCGTCTCACAGGAAAAACCCTTTCGATACCCATGCTGATTTAAACAAAAGAAACAGTTATCTTCCAGAAATTTTACTATGTAGAAGAAAAAAAGTCGTGTTTCATTATTTTTGGGGGGACAGAGGTTAAAGTTATTGGTCTGTAATTTGATGGGTTATTAGCACACCACATTTGTGAAGATGTACATTTTTTCCGCTTTTCCAGTCTTTGGGCAAAGTACCAGAATTTTACAATAGAGAAAATACGCATTGTAAAATTATCGAACAATATCCACTCGTAATTTCCAAATGCGAGTGCATATTGCATATTCATATTGTATGAGTGCATGGGACCCTAGCACGAGTATCGTCCGCGAAAAACTTCAGAGAGTACATAACATTGCAGCAAGGTACGTTATAGGTTACGACAGAAACATTAGTATTACTGATGCAAAAGAAACATAAAATTGGAGCCTTTCGAAAAAAGAAGGCAAACTTTGCGCTTGAAGCTCTTTCACAATATCTTCTATGGTCTCAATGGATTAGACCGCAATCAGCACATTTTTCAGCCGCATTACATATCCAGACGAACAGACCATGAACTCAAGGTTAGAGAATAGAGTTGCACGACTAATATTTTTAAAAGCACCTTTATCCCCGAAACAGTTTCAGAGTGGAATCGAATGCCTGTTGCGACAGTGAGCATATTAGGTAACGAAGCTTTTGCAGCCGCCCTTTGAAATCTCGTTCTGTATCGGTTGTACTTTGATTTCATGCAAAGTTTATTTCGCGTTACATAGTTTATCTTTTTTATATTTGTACAGTGTCTTTACCTAAAAAGTTTATGTTGGTGATGCAAATTAACAATCACCGACGCTACTTTTGCTTCTTCGTGCTTTTGATGGTGTACCGGTGTGTGTTGTAATGTACGGCGTATTTTTCGTCACTGTTATTACAATGCACTGTTATTATGGACTACCAGGTTGCGGACTAGTTCGCATACTACTCAGGGTTCCCTTACGGGAAGATGGTGTAATTTGTGCTCTTTTGTACCCACAGAAAATGCAATCGTTTAATTGAGGAGAAAAGCGAAACATTTCTGTGAAAGATGGCGTTCTCAACTGACGCCATTCTTGTAATTACCAGCGTGCATGGGAATGTCAATATGTGTGCGCTAGGAAGTCATGTTGAAGAAACTATCTCTCTGACACTATTTCGTTCAGAATACAGCGGAGTACGCCCCGCCGAGGTGGCTCAGTGGCTAAGGCGTTGCGCTGCTGAGCACGAGGACGCGGGTTGGATTCCGGCCGTGGCGGCCGCTTTTCTGACGGAGGCGAAAAGCAAGAACGCCCGTGTGTTCGGTATTTCGGCACAGTTTAAAGATCCCCAGGTGGTCAAAATGAATCCGGAGCCCTCCACTACGGCGCGCCTCATCGCCTGCGTTGCGTCGGCGCGTTAAACCCTATAATCAATCAAGTATAGCGGAGTACGTACACAGGAAAAAATGTATATTAGAAGATGCATCGAGTGTTTGTGTATTACATAAGTGGAAATGTGGTAAACTACGACGGTTAGAGGCCTGTCTCGCATAAAATTGTATATTATATTTTGTATCAATGCTTTTGTGTATTACATAAAATAACAAGTAATAAATAACACATTGCATGTTCTTTACATTCATTACATGTTCTTTCTTATATTATAAATAACATGTAAGTAAATAACACATGGCTCTTACTGATTCTTCGAGAAATATATGCTTAATAGAGAGGAAACCTGCTTGGTTTTAGGAAGTTTGCCTGGCAAAGATGACAATGTCGTATTGCCATTTTTTTCCGCATGTGGACTACGCTTCTCGCGATAAGATAGAAAGCCGCGAAGTGCACCTGTTTGAAGAAGTTGGCAACCCTAGCAAAGCCACTTATTTTGTGCGTGGAGGTCTTTCGGCTGCTATCTGTTGTTTGTTTGTTCTCGCAATCCCCAGAAGTGGTTGACTCGTCGTGTTGCTATATTGGAGCCATGCGTTGCCCGGGACTGTTTTTCCCCAGGACTCGCACTGCGTCGAAGCTGTGGCCGTGGATATGAGCGCGAGCAAGCAGATTAAGTACGTATATTCTATTTTAGGTGCCCGAGCAGATTCGAAGGTCGAGCGCCGTTCGCGAGGTGGTGGCTTATACGTCAGCTGCCGGCAGTGCGATACGCACCCTGGTCTCCACCGTGTTCTAAGGCATCACTTCACGCAAAAAAAAACAAATGCAGCTAGAAGCCCGAATAACCCTCGTGTCATAGAAGTCAGCAACCAAATTCCGGGCCAAGGATTCCAACCGACCCGACATAAAAGTATTGGCATAAGAACGGGTGAATTGACAGGCTTTCGACAATAGGCAGATACGATGAATGAGGTGTTCTTCGCAGTGTGGGTGCTTGTGGCATCTGTTCTTTTTTGGTGAGTACGCTTTACTTATGCTGTCGCCGTCTTATGTAGCGACAAAACCGGGAGGTGCCCTCGGATGTCCGCGTGTGGCTGAAGTCACATTAGAAAGCTGAAGTTACTTCTTCGGTAAAGAATAGTCCATTCAATTCTTTCTACTTGTCAGTAATTAAGTAATGCGACCGTGTACCATTTGCCGCGCATTTATTAGTTTCGACATTGTTATCAATGATTACTTAAAACTAAGTTTTTTTTTCGGGTTTGCAGAGTGAAGCTGTCAATATCTCGACTTCCACACAGCGTGCACATCAGCAAAATAGCTGAGAACAGGTTTTCTTTTGTCTTCAGAGCCATTGTTTTGTGTCAGCTTCTTGAAAGGCTCTAGGAGTGACGTTGTGGCCGGTGTCTTTCACGTCTAAGCACGCACAAGTCACCGGTCACGTCTTTATGCGCGCACGGGTTGCGTGCACCGAGTCGCATTCCGAATTCACTCGCTCACCGATGACATGCCGTAGTGCTGGCGGGAGATTGAAATGTGGTTGTTTCACGGCACGATGCAACCTGTCTGCTGTCCTCTTTGGTCGAGCGGTTTGGTTACACAAACAGTAAGATGCCTACGACGCGGGGGCTCCGTGTCTGCCCGCTCCATGTCTGTCCGCTAGAATAAACTGATCGGGCCCGTCCAAGTTTCATTCAGCAAATTAGCTAGGAAGTATGCTCAATCGCAAATTAGACACAAACGTGTTTTGTTTCTTGCACACCTTGGACTGCACCTAGCTTCGCTGGGCATCCTCTTCACATAGTGAAAAGGCACTGCTGCTTTTTTGTTTGCGAAAAGCGTAAATAAATAAAACACTGGGTTGTTGTTGTTGTTGTTGTTGTTGTTGTAATCCTTCATTTCAATGGGAAGGCCATGCGGCCATAATAAGGGAAGAGGGGGAAGAGGCAGGGAGGAGTAGCCGAGTAGCACAAATGGTGGGTCCTTGAACGCATTAGAAGAGATCACTGCCGTCAGCAGAGACAGGCTAGGTTATTGGGATCATGTGAGTGCAGTCAAGTCAACTTTTACGACCGGGGTAGGCCCTGGTTTACACTAATCTCGAGAGACCACTCTCTAGGCCGAACACCCCGAGGGCTGAGAGAAAATTAGCGTGTTCGAAGGGGGGGGGGGGGTCGTCTTGTGAGGAATCACGTGGCAAAGCGTTGATGAGAATTGGGCAGTACAAAAAAAATGCGGCGCAGTGCCAGATTAAGTGGTTGAGGGTGGCGAACACTAACGTTTGACAGTAGGGGCAGTAAGGAGGTGGAGATTTTGCCGGGTGAATCCATTTGCTCATGATGTGGGGTGTGAGTGCTGCGTTAGCAATAGTTTTGTTGATGAAGATTTCCGCAGAGCGAGGCATCAGAGGAGCCAGAGCCAGGTAGCCAGCGGGAGTAACGGACGCAAGGCGTACCTTCCGAGCATGGCGTGCGCGGTCAAGTTGAAGACGAGGGTCAGGAGAGGTGCGCGACGCGTCGTCGTCCAGGGAAGGGGTACTAGTGAGTCACTCCCTTGCTGCATCTTGTGCAGCCTGGTTGCCCCCATCCGAGTCCGTGTGACCCGGCACCCATGCCAATCGAGTAGTGGTCCCATTGCGAGCCAGAATGGCGATCACGTGTTGGATTTCGTGAACAGTTGGGTGATCACTGAAGGGCTTGCGGAGTTCTTGAAGTGCCTGATGGGAGTACGTGAGGATCCGAAAACGTGGAAGGGGCGGCGTTGCAATACTATAGGTCAGGTGATCCAATGCGCTGAGGATGCTCTGAAGTTCTGCTTCCAAGGGAGACGAGTGGTGTCCTGGCCGAATGACAGAGCCATCCAAGTCCGGCCGAGCTGGGCAGCGCCAGGCCAGACCCATATGGGAAGGCGAAAGGCTGGCGTCCGTGTAAATGTCCACTTCATCTGGCAATTTTGTCGCAAGGACGCGCTGAAGGGCTTTCTCACGGGCAACTGGTCGGGTACGGGGGATACCAGTTCGCTGATGGGCCACTGTGACAGGCGGGAGTGACCAAGGGGGTGGCTGTGGTGAGGCCTATGCAAGCGTCGGAAGAATGCGCAGGTCCGAGGCGGAGAGCGCAGCCCCCTGTGTCGTTAATGTCCGCCTAAGGTCATGTTGTCCGAGAGTTTCCGCGAGGAGCTCTTCCATGGGAGGCATAGGAGCAGCCCGTTCAAGAGCATCAATGCGGGTATGCCTGGGACGTCTAGTGGTGGTGCGGAGCATGGCCCGATAAAGGACCGCTAAATGCTTCTTATGAGTCGTGGATAGGCTGTAGGCCGGAGCGCCATGAGCGAGACGACCGACCGCTACCGCCCGACAGAGCGTGAGGCACGCCGATTGGTGAGCACCACCAAATTTGTTTGAGAGACGAGAGATTAAGAGGAGCATTGGCTTCCAATTTTTCCGCAGTTGACTTATCCACTGTCGAGTGCTGTTGTGGCTGGCGAGGGTGATGCCGAGCAAGCGAGTATGACCACAGTGGGAGGAAATGGGTGTGTCGCCGATGTAAATTGTATGATGCATACTAGTGGGTGGTTGATGCAGACCGTGGACCAGGAGAAATTCGGTCTTCTCGGGAGCTGATTTCAAGCCTAGCGGCAATGTTTACGGCAAGGACAAAATGCAAAGGCGTCCACGCACGCGAACATTTCCTTTACGGTAAGAAATAATTGAACATCTGTTGGCAGATCTTCAAAAAAATGGCTCCAATCCACGCTGTGAAGGCGGTTGGAAATCAAAGCTTTAAACGACACCGGAAAACAATTCGGCATGTGAAGCTTAGTGATTCTCATTTATACCCATTTGAGCAAGTTAGTTTAGTAAGTTTGAGAGAGGCGAGAAAGCTGAGAAAACTTTTATAATCGATATTTATCAGAAGCAGTTGCTCCTTCCGCCTTTCGAAATATCTCTTAAGCACAGCCGAATTGGTGTTCACCAATTTAGAAAACGGAGTCCCATTCTTTGCAACCAGTGCGCAAAAGGTGACGTTTCTCTAGCGGCCAGGTGTCTGCATGTGGTTTGTACATTTCGCCCTGCAAACCAATCCTTAACATATCTTTGCCGTACGGATACTTAATTCCATCGGGTGCGGGTTACCCAGGAGGTGCTGAAGAACAAGTTAATCAAGCCGTGCTTAGGAAGCGCGCAATGGACGCGAAGCTGCGCCAAAACAGGCCCACAACAACCGTCGCTAAAGCAGACGGCAAAGCCTAACCCCCGACGCGAACGCCGTCGAGCAGGCACCTCCGCGCGGGGAACGCTGGGTAAATTCGCCACGTCATCTACAGTGTGCTGTGTGAGTAAAAAAATACCGCGTATCTGCTGCTTTGGTTTCAAATACTGACGAAAGACGATAGTCGACTGGCGCCCCGGCCATGTAAACGCCTCCCTTGTCTTTCCCGCTCACCTCGCATGTTAGTTTTTCTTCTTTCAGGCTTTATAAAACAAATACCGCCTTATTGACCGGATCAACGATGAAAAGTGTGCTATTTTGAGCCAGTCTACGCAGTGAAAGCAAAAACGGGAGCTTGACAAATTCACTTCAGTGTCCCTTTAACACGTTTACGAGCTACAAGGAAGCCGAAATTCTCCCGTTTCTGTGGTAGCCGTGTTCAGTTAAACAGCAGGCAATGCGTGATCGCACCTGACGTTGCTCATGCCGCAGTCGAAGGACGTATGACTGAGCGGGTAATATGCCGCCGTGAATTTGTAGCCGACTAAAAGAACAAACAAAGCATACTTCGACGAAGACAAGATACGGCAGATACGGGCGCTTGTGTGCGTCCTATCTTGTCATCATCCACGACTGTTTAACGCCACGTTTTCTTATTTCTTGTTAAACTAGCTGGCGGTCGGTGCACCGGTTCACCACGAAGGTAACGTTTTCATAGGCACGCTCAAGAGAGAGAGAGAGAAAACATCTTTATTTGTCCTGCAAACGCTACGCGGCCTCACGTCGTGTCAGCCGGCCACTCGGCTTCCGTCACCTACTCATGCCTTACTCCCGGGTGGGGCGGACACTTTCGGGCGTTGAAGCTCGAGGGCGTCCGACACTTGCTGGACGGCCATGTGTTGTATCACGTAGTCTTTGCACGCCGCCGCACTGACAAGGTACGGCGGGAACGTCTCTGCTGCACTGGCCTCGCTCGGGTGTCTTCTGCAGTCCCACAGGATGTGGGCCGCCGTGGCCCTGTCCTTCTTGCACATCACACACACATCACTGGGGTACACCTCCGGGCATATGTGTTTAGCTATCACTGGAGTCATCAGCGCACATGTTTGCAACTGCCTAAACCCCACTGCTTCGCGTCGCGTCAGCTTAGGGTGGGGTGGGGGTAGCGTCCGGTGGATAGTCCAATACCACTCCAGGGTGTCCTTGTAGGTGGTGAGTGACACCACCACGTCGTCTTCCTCCGCCGCCGCGAGTTGGGGGCTCGGGCTCGCGCCGCGGCTGGTGAGCGCGCGTGCCGCCCGGTCCGCCTCTTCGTAGCGGTTCTCGCCCGTGCTCAACGGGCCGGCGTGCGCCGGGAACCACTTAATAGTCACCGCTGATCGTCTGGGGAGTAGGGCCCCGCACACCCTCACAACACTGAGGGAGACACTATAAGTAGCACTCAAAAAACTTTCGAAACTCTTCAAACAACTTATTATTTGAAATAGTGGTAAAATTAATAAAATCAGAGTCTCTAATGAGTTACCCCCCAAATATTAACATTGTTCGTCACTACAACCTTGGCCTGCGGAATAGATGGCACAACCGTTCCGTCAAAAATACGCTTTACTTCCTTTTTCCTTAGTTTTAAAACAGCCTGTTTTTATTTTCCACTTACATAAAAGCACACTATTCTTCGCGTTTTTGTGGCACTTGGTTTAAATTTGCGGTAACTAAAACGTTTCAATCCAAGCCAAAGATGAAACTAAGGCGAGCGCAATGTATAATTGCGGTCCATGACGACACAGACGACCTTGATGTGAGCCTCATAGACGCCAGCGCCAGATTCCTCTCTAGTGTATACTGGAAGAAATTCTATGGCTAAAAGCCTTTCTTCTGCTGACGATATGGTTGTGCTGAGCGGGCCGTCGGGAGCATAGCAGACCGTGAAAAACGGTCAGCTAAAGCCCTCAGTTAAGATTCCCGCTAGTCTGGACGCTAGCGGAGGATCGGTCGATGATGAAAGATGTTGAAGTCGGCTCGATGATCAGAGGCACATGGCCGACGACGCTCTACCACATGACTATTTACAGTTTATTGACAGTTGCAATTTACGAGGCATGACAAGTTAGCTAGCGGACTCCTCGTTGTCCGCTCAGCAGCCCCTAAACACTCCCAAAAACCTTGATTTTATTGAAAAAAAAAAAAAAAAAAACGCCCACAAAGAGGGCGGAACCCGAGAAAGAGAGAAGTACATATAATTAACAGTTCTGGCCGTTCATAGGTTGCACAGCCTCCCACAGGCGGAGCTCATAATTAGGCGATTGGCCCACCCCTTGTCCGAAACTCCTGACCAATTTCCACGCAAAATAGACGTCAATACTCAGAAAGGATTCGCACCGGAAACCGCGACACTAGAAACCAACAAACTACCCAAGTCTGGCGCGTTGTTACACTGATTTAGGAGTATACTCACAGGGCCCGAAAGCAATAAATCCCGAACCGTCGTTCAAATACACATCTGTGTCGTACTGGCGTCGTTTGTTTACAGGGGATCGCCGCCATCGCTTCATCCCCGCTTCCCAGCGGCCACCTGCGGCTGCTGCCAGTCATTACCCGAATTCCCCATTTCAAAACAGACCGGCAGTGTCGTAATTTGTTTAAGAAAGTGGCCGCCGCCACTTTGAGATTTTGCGTCTTTGCGTCGAGTCTGCCCAGCGAGTTACTACTGGCCGCTTCCGGACCTCGCCCGAGTTTGACGCCCGACGCTCCCGGTGCGAGCAATGCACCGCACGGCCTCGCCCAACGTTTATAGATAAGTATCTATAAACGTTGGCCTCGCCCCCCTCCTGCTTCCGAGAGTCAGCGGCAAACGGTTCCTTTCCGCTGCCGAAGCGTTCAGCGGGGTCCGCGGCCCCCGACCAAGAGAGAACAAGAAAAAAAAAAAACCCTCGAAACAATCGAAAACCCTCGAGCTCCAACCCCCCGGCGCTCATAGTCAAAACAAACAAAGAAAAAGAAACCTCTCCGGCAAGCATTCGCTACCAGTCGATACAACCCCTCGATATTAACGGCCTCTTTTATCTGATATTGCTTCTTTGTTTTCCGTCAATCTCTTGGCGCCTGTACAAGCGGTTGCCTGTCCGAGCTGGTCGAGTAGAATCGGTAGGGTCGCGTAAACATTCTTTGGATGAATGCCCACCCCTGGACGTTGCATGCCACTCGCGAGCAGGAGAGCTTCGTCATTCGGAAACCCCCTTACGTCGTCTCAGTGTCCAACTTGAAAAAAGAATATTCCGGATAGCATACTCGAACCTACCTGACGAGTTGATCTCCCTACTTATACGGGTTAGCACATAGTGCGTTGAGTCAAGCCGGGAGCACTTCACGAGTGTCATGCTTGAAGAGCTGCTTCCATTGTTAGTGCTCGCAGCGTCGCTTCTTATTTGGTAAGTAGTATTTGATAAATTACTTTATGTGTTTTACGCGCCGATGGTTCACGCGGCCATTGCGGCTCCGGCTGCGAATTACTTTACGGGAGGGTCGAAGGGATCGTTCACATGTTCCAAAACATCACGGGCATAACTTGTCTTTTAAGGACGATAGTCTTTCTTGGGCTACCGAAACGCAGAAATTTTGGTCTGTCTGTATGTCTGTCTGTGATTCGATTCAGCCACCCGGCCAAAGTGGAAAGGGAACTGCGCAATACTCTTATATAGCCACAGCCAAATCTAAACGTCTAAGTCCGGTTTATGTGTTCATACTTGTCAACTTTGCTGAACAACACATTACGCAACTATGAGGCAGAAAATCAATACATGAGTGATATTTGCAGTGTTCCTTTATTAAAAATTCATGGATGCTTGGTTTTTCAAACGAAATACTGCATCAACTGCAGAAAACCGTCGCCTGCATTTGCCCGCGCTACCTGGCGGCATTTAAAAAATAAAACCGCTACAGCAAGGAAAGGTTCCACTAGATAGGTTTTACGTTTCGCTTGGACCGCTCGTGGTGTAGGCCGACAAGGTTCTATAAACGTTGTAGTGGGGTGCCTAGATCCACGCGCGTCTCTGCCGCACGGCAGCTCTGGCATCGCGGCACCAGACTTGTAGCAGTGGAGCGCGGTAAATTTAAATTGGCTTGAGAAAAGCTCTAGGGTGTTATCTGGGGAGGAACGAGACGAGAGAGGAACAGCATGACAGGTGAGCGGGAAAGAGAAGGGAGGCATTTACTACCACCGTCTTCTGTCGACATTTGCAACGGAAGGAGCAGATACGCAGACATTTGTTTTCCCATGTCAAAAAAGGATCTGCCAGGACCAGGAATTGAAACTACCACGCAGTGCTGAGTGGTATTACGAGGCATAAGATTCCTTTAGGCAGTACGTAACCCATCTTGAATTTCTTTAGACGAGAGTGCGTGCTTGGACCCTTTATGAACAGATGTACAAAGTAAGACGCACTTGCCTGTACTGGGTACCAAGCCCACGCCACTCGGGTTCGTAGGCGAAAATTATAACCAAAGGGGCAGACGTTCTTTGCCCGCAGAGATGTAATAAAATGTTTTATACACAAGTTCTACCGCGAATGTAGTAAATTCCCCGTTACACGAAATTTAGGCGTCGACGTGACCGAGTGGTGGTTCCAAAAATTCCCGACGGCACAAGGTGCATAAAGAAAACTCTGTCATAGGAATCGGTAAAACACGAAAGTGAAATGTGCAGCGAAATCTAGAGCTGAGCATGATTCTTGGGTCGAAGGCTGTCTTGTGTGTGTGCTTGGCGAGCGACGACCTGCTGGCGGGTCGCTTCGGCGAGGGTGTAATGGCGTCATTTCCGTGACGATATGACGTCAGTGAAATCTTGGTGTAATCCGGCATAAAACACTTTCGTGCAAAAATATAAAACCCGAAAACAAACAACCCTAGCCAAAACGGACGACTGGGCGAGTTGGTACATAGTCTTGCTTGGTAACAGCGCAAATAAAACAGGACACAAAAGGAAGAAGGAACGGACACAGAGTTCCTTCTTCCTTTTGTGTCCTGTTTTATTTGCGCTGTTACCAAGCAAAACAACCCTAGTATAACGTACTTTTTAGTACCAAAGGTTGCTTCCCCGCAAGAAGACCCTGTGTGCAGGGGTGCACCCTTGACAGGCTGCTTGCTTCGTTGTACTATTTCTGTGACGGATATGACGTCAGTGATGTCTTGATGTATCCCGGAATAAAGCACTTTCGTGTTAAAATGTACGGCCAATCTCCTACTGTGAAGATGGAAGACCAGCCAAGCTTTACTGATGGATAACTATACTGAGTTATATATTGCCGCGAACCATGCATGGGTTTGTTTTTTTATTGTTTGTTTTTACTGCCGGGCCACGGCCGGCTGTGTTATCTGCGTTCCAAACGAAGCGCGTCTTACATTCTTTACTTTTATGCCGCACGGGCTGACACATTCAGATAAGCAGACTGTTTCGCCCTAACGTCACTAGCCCAGAATAATCTTCTGTGATCTACAATGTTCTGGATGTGAATCGACGTTTCCAGAAACACTTGCGCCGAAAGATAAAAAAGCCTGCAGAGCAGACGCCACGGCATTCATTTGACGACACTCGCCCGTGCTAGTCCCTTTGTTGACCGCTGCTTCGCCGCCTCTGTATTCTTTTGAGTTGTTAGGGGAGCACAAGTTCGCTCCAATAAACTTGTTTCTCCTTCAAGACAACTGCGTCGTCCTTGGCTTCGTGACAATATGGCTACTTACAATATACATTCAATGAAGACACCTGCGCATAACTTACTCAGACTTAATTCCAATTTATTTCCATGTAAGTTTTTTCGGGATTGCTTCGTTAAATCTAGAGTTAAGCGGCAGACACACGCGCGTCCGAGCAATTCTGCTCCCGTCGTGGCGCGGCGAAGTATCTAGCAGGTTAAACGGTCGCCGGAGTGGTCTTCGGACAGCGAAACTGGTCCAGGGGTCTTCCGACAGGGGTCTTCCGACAGCCAAACCGGTTGTCGGAGCGGGAGGCGCGTCTGCAGACGCACCTTTTGCCGCTCATGAGTTTCGCTCTTTACAGCCGTTTTCTGTAACCATGCTGCCTCCGTAGGCGGCCATGTATTCACAGGAGACGGGAATTATCTAACGTACCCGCCGCGGTGGCTCAGTGGCTAAGGCGTGGCGCTGCTGAGCAAGAGGTCGCGGGTTCGATTTCCGGCCGCGGAGGTCGCTTTTCTGATGGAGGCGAAAAGCAAAAACTCCCGTGTGCCCGAGATTTCGGAGCACGCTAAAGATCCCCCGGTGGTTCAAATTAATCCGGAGCCCTCCACTACGGCGCGCCTCATTGCCTGCGTTGCGTCGGCGCGTTTTTAAACCCTACAATCAATCAATTATATTATAACGTTTAAAACTTCACGGCGAAATCGGTCAAGCAAATAAAACTCGGCGGAATGGTGACGTCGTCTTGGCGACCAGTTTAAGTATAATTTTTCTAAGGCACATTAGATTGAGCGCTACAGAATCTTTTACCCTAACTCTAGAGCAAGCAAGCGCGATTATTTGTCTACGTGACCCGGGGCCGAATTCTCTAAAACGACGAGGCGTCGTTTTGAAACGACGGGGCAGCGCCATGCAAATGCATGTGTTCTGGGGTTGGGGCCGTCGCTTTGGGGCGATCCGCAGGCGCAATCACCGCAGAAAAGCGCTGTGGCAAGGGCTCGAAGTGACACCCACTGCCCCCCCGTCGCTTCACTTGTCGCTTCGCGCCCTTGCCACAGCGCTTTTCTGCGGTGATTGCGCCTGCGGATCGCCCCAAAGCGACGGCCCCAACCCCAGAACACATGCATTTGCATGGCGCTGCCCCGTCGTTTCAAAACGACGCCCGTTTTTTAGAGAATTCGGCCCCCGATACGCGCACGAAATTTTGTTCAGAACCGAGCGCGCGATAGCTTCACCATAATAATAAAAATTAAAGCCATTCCTTTCAACGCGAAAGCTGTAGGAAGTACACAGCAGTGATTCGCCATAATGGGCTGTAGCACCGTAATCCGCTGACTGCTACCACCCTATGCAACTCAAATGCCTATGCCTTCGCAGCGTTCGCGCGACACCTGCCTGAAACACCGCCAGCAAGAGTTCTGTTCTTTTAGGGGCGAAGCTCCTAAAGCCATGGGTCTGTCCATCCCTTGTGTCTCGTGGTACGTGACCACCGCATGCTTTCGGAGATGTCGCAAAGTGGGCCGCGTTGCACGCGCAAGAACCGGCTGCAACCGGCAGCGCAAACTCGGCACCGGGAGCGCGAGCTTGTCTGTGTTCGCCAACGGAGGCGCGAGCGCACGTGCACTGCGAGGGGGAGATCACGCAAGAGATCACGCCACGAACGCAGGCAGTCGTTCTCGGAGATCGAACGAGACGCAAGGACCTTTGCTCGTTTCCTCTCGTCTTGTTCGGGCACAAGTTCGCCCTAAATAAAAGTTCTTTCTTTACCGTTGTGTCCCATCCTACGTGACAAATTGTGGTGGAGGTGCGGGGTAGTCCTCGATGGCGCGATGTCTTTCACCAGGTCTGGGCCTGGGAGCATTGACTCCGAAAATAAAAGTTGATTTGTACAATGTACGCACACAGTCTTACGTCTTTCTTAATGATGTAATGGGCGAACTTTCACGGGAGAGTTACGGTTACCGATGATCTCCCCCTCTCGAGCTTCGCCCCACTTATCATCATTCATTCCGTGGATATGGCGTGATTTTTTTGTGTTTGCTTTTCCTCCCGCTCGTGCCGGCGTTGCACTGCTACTTTTCTTCGCTTACTATCGTAAAAAATGGCCGAACGAGTGTTCCGAACTAAGTGAACGCGAAGTAACTACAAATATTTTGCCTGAAATGTACCTGCAGTTTTCGTTCCGCTAAACGACAGGGCGATGTATGACGAGTGCCAGCGGTTCACGAGTTTCTAACGGTTGGGACTATATAAACCACTCGGTTTTCGAACCCTCTGCGGGACGCCCTACGACGGTACGCCTGGCTCTACTTGGGTCCGTTATCTCGCTACGCCGCCCGATTCCGGCAGTCGCTTGACATCGAGCGTTACAGCGAGCTACGACGACAAGGCGAGCCCTTAAAGTGCTCTGGGTAAATTTGGATCCTGGATTCACCACGAGTTCTTATGGAATGCGTGTCAAGCAACATTTCCGCAACTACGGCTTATCGCGGGCCCCAGCCAACTAAAGTTGACCTTGAGGACGCGTTGTGACGCCATACTTAGAAACGCGGGTTTGATACATGAATTGAGGCCTACATGCGCAATCTGAGTGCGTTAATGAAAAAAAAAAGTACCGAAAAACTTTTGCAATAGAAACTACATACAGGGCTTACAAGGGAACGCTAAAGAAGAAAAGGGTGCAAAAGGAGAATAACCGTGGCGATGGTAATCAGACTGCACGCAGCACTGGCGGGCGACGAGAGTAATTTGAGTACTCTGATTGCAAAAGTAGCAAAGCACGTTTACGCCATTGGCGCTGACACAAAATTTTCGTGTTACATTTTTTTCACTGATATGCGTGCCTACCAGCCCACTAATCATAGAACAACACATTAGACGGTCGAGCGCGTCGTAAACATCCATTTACGGCGTCGTTTATTCGTGCCAGTTTCGGTTTCGAAAAAACGAGCGCCGAGCGGCCGCCATGACAGGAGGTATCACGTGACGTCACCATTCTTGCCGTATCGCTGCCGCCCTAGACGCGTGCGCCCAGACCAAGGAGGTTAAAAAAAATTGCTTGGCCCAGACCCGCCGAAGTCTTCACCGTCCCCACGCTCCCGGGCAGCATGACGTCAGTCCCAAAACCATGACGTGTACACATGCCGGAGCAGCGCGCGCCAACCGCAGCCAGCGTGTCGGCTTCGTCACGGGAGCCCCGTCGTCGGCAGTTTGGGGCAAGTAGCAGATAATGTCATCTCGGCCCGCTCTGGGCTCTCTCGTGCGAGCGAAGATTAAAATGGATTTAAATTAGGTTACGCCGAAAGGTTGCTGTTTGAACTTGCTGGGAGATATCTCCTGATAAAAAGGAAGCATTTTACATAGTTATCTCAGCTTTGAAATTTCGTGTGAGTACTCCTTTAAAGGGACACTGAAGTGATATGTAAACATTGCGGGATTACTAGCGCAAATTGTAGTCCGGAGTCCCCAGGCCATGTTTCGACCACTCTAGGCGCGTTTACGCGATTTTATTTAGTAGAAAAACTAATTCGAAAACGCTGTCCTCCTCTCTTTACGCTCGCCCATTTTCTGTGGCGTTTTCGTGTGACGTCAGGAGGGGATGAGCTGGCAATTGGCTGCGCCACGGCTGCGCTACTGCACGGCTCCCCGGCCGACAGAGTCAGTCGGCCCAGCGTTTCGTCCGCCGGCCGCCGGCGGGTCGTCGCAATCAAGGAGGTTAAAAAAAAAATTGCTTGGTCGCAATTCGTTCGCTTAGTTGAAACGAAGCCAAGACACGTTTGTGAATGGAAGAATGTGCCTTTCTTTACTTGGTTTGTTTGTACACTGTATCTAGCTCCAAGTCAAGGTCGCTTCACACAAGCGCTGCACATGCGACGCTTCGCTGACTGGTACGCCAGTAGGAAAATATAAGGCCTCTTGAAGGTGGGAGAAGAGTCAGCGAAGTCAATATAAGTGCTAAGCAAATAAAATCAACTGATATTTTTACCGTACAGCGTAAAACTAGGGCGCGGGAAGCACTTTTTTGCGCTGGGCGAACAAGCACAGCGGTCAGCAGCACGACTACGCATCTGCGAACGCTTTTCCGTCTACGAAATGCAACTGCTAGACGTGAGCTACTGTGGAAACTCGGGCGACGCTTACTGCACGATCGCAGTACAACAAATAGTCACCTAAGCGGCTTGAAATGCCAAAACTAAATAGAAGTGTAAACCGGTTGTACAATATATACCATATATATTAGCAAATCATCCGCGTCCCGCTCCGTGGCCTAGCAGTCCGGGGCGCTAGGATTTCATTCCAAATGTTTTGCGAGACACGAGTTCGAATCCCCGCGGGTACGTGCTTTTTTTTTTGTAAGTTAACTTTTTTGTTTTCCGCCGATGTTTTCTATATTGAGTTCACCTTTTTTGGGGCCGCAACGTTCATGGCTACACGAACTAGTTCACAAAACGCGCGCAGGCTGGCACTGGCGCGCTAGCGAGTTCTCGTTGGCGTGCTATTGCCATAAGCACCGACTGCTTGCAGGCAGTGGGCACAGGCCAGAATGAACAGACCCTTGGCCTGGTGCGAACACGCTTTTTACGATACAGGCATGAGGGAGGCAAGCTCCAAATATGGGGGAAAAGCGCATGACATTTGGGCGTCTGCGGGTACGCGGAGGGCGTTCATGCACTGCGTAGGTCTCGGCTAGTGAATGCTACGACTACAAGCCGTCCTGGGAGGCTTATCTTGTGCATTTTACAGCCGACAACATGACAGAAGCGCGGTACGATGATTACTGAGATATTGAGAATGCCCATCCAACAAAGCCATTGGTTATGTTTTACAGAACCGAAACCGAAACCGAAACTTGTGTGATTGCTAACCTTGGGCATCGTCCAATCACGGCGCCCCTCCTCTCAACGTCACAGCCTTAGTTGGTGCGGCCGCCGCAAACCGCGCATGATAGTTTTTCTTCTTTCGCGCTTTGTAAAATAATTACCGATTTGTCAACCGGATAAACGATGAAAAGTGTGCTAATTTGAGCCAGTCTACGCAGTGCAAGCAAAAACGGGAGCTTGACAAATTCACTTCAGTGTCCCTTTAAGAGCGAGCAAGAAGAAAAAAAATAATCGTGTCACCTACGTCTGCTGCTTACGTGCTTTAAAGGCGAAACCCGACGATATTTATCAACAACATCGCTACTGCTACACAGTATTTGCGTGTCTTTCTTCACTTTCGTTTCTTCCTCTTCCGGCACGAATTACCCCAGAAAGCAGACTGGCACACACCAAAGTTTCCCTAAAATCAAAGTTCTGCTAGCGGGAGCACACATGTTCTACTCACGCGCTATCACGTGAGGCGGCACGCACTTTTTGCAACTTATACGTAGATTGGTGAATTTTGCGAAGAGGCAGATTAGCCCTTCGAAGCTCCCGATTCCTAACCAATATCCCGAGTTAGTACGTGCCACGAAGAAAAAAAAAAAAACAACGACAATTACTTTTGTTCTACCGCTGGGAACAGTATGTGAAGAAGCGCCTTCAGATTGGTGACTACTCAATTCTGTGAAATAAAGACAAAAGTTGTGGTTGATTCCTCTGTCATAGGAATCGGTAAAACACGGAAGTGAATTGTGCAGTGAAATCTGCAGCTGAGCATGACTTGCAGGGCGGCGGCTGCCTTGTGGGTGTGCTTGGCGAGAGACGTCCTGCTGGCAGGTCCCTTCGGCAAAGGTGTACTGGCGTCATTTCCGCGACAGATATGACATCAGTGAAAACTTGGTGTATCCCGGCATAAAACCCTTTCGTGTTAAAATATAACACCTGAAAACGAACAACCCCAGGTATGACGTACTCTTTGGTTCTAAAGGTTGCATCCCCGCATGAAGACCCTATTTTCAGGGGTGCACCCTTTACAGGTAGCTTGCTTGGTTGTAATAGCGTCATTTCCGTGACGGATGTGGCGTCAGTGGAATCTAAGTGTATCCCGGAATAAAACACTTTCGTGTTAAAAATTGGCGCAGCCTACACTAGCGTAACGTTGGAGAGACAGCAGAGCTAGCGTCCCCTCTCCCTTCGTCGGAGACCCGGCTGTTGCAGCATCATCGTCAGCAGCTGCAGCCCAGTAGGTCCGCTGCAGAACTAACGCCTCTCCCATCGACCACCTACAACCGCTCCTGTCCCGCGCCGGTTGAGTCCATTCTGTTCTTCGGAATTTCCTTATTTCTTCCCTCCATCGAGCAATTGACCTTCTTCTGTCTCTAGACCCAGCACGAGGACGCGGGTTCGATTCCCGGCCACGGCGGCCGTTTTTCTGATGGAGGCGAAAAGTAAAAGCGCCCTTGTGTACGACATTTCGGCGCACGTTAAAGATCCCCAGGTGGTCAAAATTAATCCGGAGCCCTCCACTACGGCGCGCCTCATCGCCTGCGCTGCGTCGGCGCGTTAAACCCTACTATCATCAATTTTTCTACACCCGTCTTTCGGTGACCACTATGTCAGCCTGGTAATCCACCGATTGTCATTCCGCCTAATTACGTGGCCAGCCCAAGTTCATTTGTTTTTATTTATGTTAACTATGATATGTTCTACTCTAGTGTGTTCCCTGATCCTGGTGAGCTCGTTTTCATTCTATGACCGGTTGAGCTGACCTAAGTTTGCTTTCAAGTTGTTTAGTCCTAAGGCGCCAAGTTTCCGCTCTATATATCACCACCTCGCGTTTATTTCTCAACCTGCCACTGAAAATTCTCCATGGCTGGCAGGCACGGATCGTTTCGACCGCAGACTTTCACATCTCTCCCAATGCGGATCGATCACGTTAGCACGCGCTAGAACCCGCGGCCGCCGAAAGCCAACGCCGGCGCTACGTACACAAAGGAAATGCTGCGCGCCCGGAATGCGACGATAGCTGAATCTGTTATACGGCGGTTTCATAGCGCGCGGCACCCAGGGTTGATCGCAACCACGCGAGGTATTTTTGTTTTGTTTCCAATTGGCCGCACATGTTATTGTCTCCCACCGCTGCAAAACCCGTGCCCCTCGGGCTTTTGGGGCGGCCCAGTGGTTAGGTGGCCGGTTTCAAGGCGCCAAATTCCCGGGTTTGATTCCCGGAGCCTCCCAAACCACATATTTTCGGGGTTTTCTTTCTGCCATGGATGGATTTTTGTCGGCCTAAACCGCTCTGCCGTTCGAAGTGCGGGGATAGCGCAGTTGGTATAACATGGAACTGCTGCCGGGGAGACGTGGGTTGAAATTCTGTAGAGAGAGAGAGAAATGACCTTTATTGCGTTGTCCGGCGGGGGGTGCGGGTCAGGCCACGCAGGGCTTCGCCGTCACCCCTGTCTATCTACCTATTCTAGGTATCGGGCTGACCTCGAAGCAATGGGCCTGGCCTGCGGCTCTAGAATCACACATGCGTTTTTAAGGCGACAGCATCAAGTGCCAAGACCTACGTCAAACCGCCGTTGTTGCGAGTAGTCTTAAGGAACATACCCACTTGCGACTCTGCCACTACGCACGATGGCGCGCGACGCGTGTCACCCGAAGAGGCGGTGTTCAAACTTGCGACGAGCGATGATGCAACTGCCTTCAGCGGAACTGCACGACTTCCTTGGTGCTTCCACCATTTGCATTAAAAAATTGTTTCACTAACCTGACAAGAACGGGTACAAATCACCCTAGAACACATGCTACTAACACAGAACGGTACCGAAAGCACGGCGCGTTTCGGGAGGAGCCGAAGTTAACGGACCGAAGCAGGCTCTTTCCAACACATTGTTGCAGGCAGAAATACACAGATTTCCTCTCACGCCACAACACTCGCATCCCGACCCGAAAATTTTGCTTCTTTTCATAGACCCGGAAGTTACGAGGCCTTTGAACTCCGCGGTATTTAATACTCGCCAATATAGGCATGAAAAGGTCGCAAGAAAGCCTGCTGTCCCGCTATACATCTAGCCTGCCTTTACAATTCAAACACGTTTCTCCGCACTAATGAGTCCCACGCTGTTCGTTGATTCGTACAGGCGTACGCTGAAGCCTCTGACCAAGGACCGGAACTGCAGGGGAAGTTGCTTGCCGGCCCGACGTGCCCAGCGGGCCCGGCGACGGCTCGCCGCCATTTGCTATAGGGACCGGGCGGCCGTTGTAGGGCACCACCGTCGTTTCAGCGAACAGCGCCGCCCGTGGCGAACCGCTCGTCAGTGGAATGCCGGTGGCGGTCAGCGCAGCGTAGTTGTGCATGGCTTTCTGTCGTTTTTCTGCGGTGCGGCTTGCAAAGCGAACGTAACCCCACGTGCATTTTTCAGATCGGTAAATCTTGAGCGTGGATGTGACGTTTACGAGGCATGCCATGCGTGTGATTGACGCCCATGCTCAATATTTACAAATAGCAGACGACGCACAATGCGCCAAGCTGGAATTCAAGCTGGAAGTGAAAGTTCGTTGCTTCATGCAATTTTTTGATGCCTGCATGCAGTTTCGCGTATCGAGAAGTATACTGCAGCTAAATGCTCCCACAAAGCCTGTGTGTGCAACCGATCTAGGAATGCTGCGGCGCTGGTCTTGGGCAGTTGATGACGGAACGGCGCCGACGTCGTGCACAAGCGAAAGACAAAGTTGGGGGGTGTCTTCTAAGATTTACCTCTAAACAGAAATTGTGATGGACGACGCTTCCGTAACTTCATTACCTACGGCTGAAACGTGTTTAATTTCACAGAAATGCTCTTACTACAGTAATCGGGAATCGTTGATACAATAAATACCACACGATAGTAGAACGTTATTGCTTGTCGTGGAGAAGCATTGCTTTACAAGAATTGCAATATTTGCTAGCTAGTTGGTAAATGGTTTTTCAAAAACCAACTCCTACGTGGCTGAAGGACGCACGACAGGTGGGTGCCCGAAACCTGTACTCAGCTTCACAACTGAATGCTGCGGTCGGTTTACAAGCTGCCACCTACGCTTGAAAAATCATGCACACCTTCGTCTAACGACGATGAGGGTTTATCGCAAAGCTCTATCATATGGGTTTCCTTGGTTGCCTTCTGGATTTAAACTTTGACTAGTTGAGCGTCGAATTTGATCAGTACGCAGTTTGGTCTTTTGATCGCAGCGTCTTTGACTTTGACCATTTCACATTCGATTTCGCAGAAAGAAAGCTTTGTGCTCAACCATCATAATCATTAGACGGAGCGCTAGATGATTTTGCTGCTTAATTTTGGATTTCCATGCCCCCCTCTCCAAATCTAAACTTTGTCCAGCGTGTCGGAAATGTGTCTTTGCTGGAGGACTCGGGCTGATGCACCCATATTTGAGGCAACTAATCGTGCGTTTTTGGTGTCTTCACCAGGCATTACACGATTTTTTTAGGTACTCTACTCTATAAAGAATACTTAAGCATTAAAAAACAACGGCTGACGTTAACACTGCAACATTTTTTAACTATCGGTGCCAGCCTTTATTCTACGCAGAGGGTAAAACGGGAAGGGGAGGAGGGATGGTTTGTAGCTTACGCTGTTGAGTTGGTGAATAACTTTGGCTCTTGATAAAATGACCACCACAAACGTGGGATTTCCACTTCGGCTTTCAGGCTCCCATGTTGTCACAGTGTCGCTCACCAAAACCGAAGGTACAAAGCTCACGGTTACAGAAAGTGTAAACTACCGCAACATTGCTACGGCTACACGGTAATCCATCTCGTATGCAGGTGCCTTTCTATTTAAAGCACACGTATCGAGGTATCCCAGCGCTAAGGCTGGCGTAGAAACCGTATATAGTCATTGAAACCAGTGAAGATAATTTAAAGTGGTAGAAATGAATTCTAATATTCCTAATACTTTTATTCCTACTCAGATCGCGCGGAGCCAGGTGCAGAGCCCTTCCCCAACTTTACAAGCATCCAATAAGTTTGCGCAGCCGTGAGTGCATTTAAGAAGAAAATAATACTAATAATAGTAGTTTTATTCGTACTCACAACGGGTGTAGCCAAGCGCAGATCGCTGCAAAAAGCGCTCACGCCATTGCAGCCGATACCCAACTTTAGAAGCGTCCGACAAGTTTACGTAGTCATTACTGCCCCTAAGAGCCCAACACATCTGTCTGCACTTTGTTTCACCGCACATATACGCTCACAACACCACCAAAACATTCAAAGCACCGAAGCAAACACGACAAAAACAACGGGAGGCTGTGTAGTCCAATGCACCGGCTCATTCCACTGACGAGGGGAGCGCCGAGTGGTGGCGCCACCCGTCCAGCTGCCCGGTCCCTATACCGGATGCGAACAAACGTTTCGTTTCAGGCTACGTCAGTCCAGTCCGCGGCCATGATTGGCTATCAGGTTTTGCGATGCCGTCGCTCGACGAGAGCGATTGGCTCTGCCGTCGCAAAGCGACGAAAAGAGACGGCCGGCTCATCGCTTTGAGACGTCGAGAGACGTGCCGAGTCGAAAGTCGGAATGTGCTTTGAAATTGTGCCACTGGGGCGGGGCAATCGCCGGCATGCTTCGCAAGGCTTGGTCCGCCCATTTGCTGACTGACTGACTCACTGACTGACTGACTGACTGACTGACTGATTGACTCACTCACTCACTCACTCACTCACTCACTCACTCACCCACTGTTGTTGTGGCTCGGTCAAGAAACTGGCCACCGCTGTAAGGTGTAAATAAATAAAAACACACGTGTGATGTGATCGGCTTTATTTATTTATTTATTTATTTATTTATTTATTTATTTGTACATACTGCATGCCCCCACTTGGGGCTATGGCAGGAGTAAGCATTGAACACAACAACTGAAATAGCAATTAAGCAGAGCAAGATAGAAATGCAGCAAAAAACACAATCAGGACAAATCACAAAGGGCAGGAACAATTTTTTCCAGCACAAGGGAACGTATACCACCAGGCAACCCGTTCGAGTGTTCAGCGGTTGAAAGGGGAAAAACTAAATTTGAATGTGTTGGTTCGACAATGGTAAGGTCTGGTGTTAAGCTCTGGAATACCTAGATACTCCTGTTTTCAAGCTTCGACAGTGGCTAGAGTTTGTGCGGCATTACGTTTTAGGGCCTTGTGGAGTTGGTAGCAAAACCAGCTGGGAAGTTATGATTTTTTCGCAGTTTTCTCGGTGTAAGCATGAGCATCACTAAACAAGTGTAGGAGGTTTATATTTTGCTCATCAATACAGGGAAGCTTCATGAGAGACCAGGTGATGTCCGATTGATTGATTGATTGATTGATTGATTGATTGATTGATTGATTGATTGATTGATTGATTGATTGATTGCTGAGTTTAACCCGGAGACGCAACGCAGGCGACGAGGCGCGCCGTAGTGGAGGGCTCCGGATTAATTTTGACCACCGGGGGATCTTTAACGTGCGCCGAAATCTCGAACACACGGGCGTTTTTGCTTTTCGCCTCCATCAGAAAAGCGGCCGCCGCGGCCGGGAAACGAACCCGCGACCTCGTGCTCTGCAGCACAATGCCTTAGCCAATGAACCACCGCGGCGGGTGCGATGTTCGCTTCGTAGTATTTAAAAAGGTCAGGTGAAACTAATCCACAATTATTGTAGGTGGGATGCGATTAGCATTCTTCGGGTGGGTTGGAGATGTGTGATGACTAACTGAATTCCAATTACAATTAATTGTATTACTATTCTTGTTATAACAGCGACAACTTCACTGACGTCGTCTTAACACTTTGGAAATTGCTTACTATTCTTACGTTTACGTATACAATGTCTATATTCATTTTAAGCGGCTACAAAATCCTTCTTTCACGCACAGGTGGCTTCGAAAGACGTTTACCTTTTGGAAAGACAAAGGCATCGTGCACCTTGGCTTCTGGGAGTACATGCGCTTCTGCTATGACATTTACACAAAGGTTGGTCTACGCATGTTCACCCATTTCCCACAAATTGACGAAATTGTGATTACCACGGGGAAAAAGGTTGATTTCTTGTATCAAAATGGGGTGTACGTACTTAAACAGCAGCTGCCCCACCAGGATTATCGTCCTGGTGCTGCTTCTTTGGCCTATAGATCTGTGCAATCGATGCATCGTAGCCCAATGATGTGCCGTGCAGGGAATTGCCCCCTTTTTCGGGGAATTTCCGGCTGTAATTCGGGCCAAAAGGGAAAACGGGAATCTTTATTAGATACAGAGAATTTTAGGAGTCTTAGAGTAAAGAGCAAAAATAATGTCTGTAAACCGGACCTCGCATCATTTATTACTTTGCCTTCTTTAAAAATGTTCCCTGAACACCTTGTTGCATTTATGTTGAAATATCCGCAGTTGTGTTCCGGCAAGCCGCAAGCATCCCAGACCGCTGGTAATCCAGTTCATAAACCAGGAGGGAGCATAGAAGAAAGAATGCGCTACGACGAGAAAGAGCTTTGAAAGTGTGAATCAGAGGCGGCTGTACGGCCGAAGCCTGTTCGCATATATCCCTGCGCAATATACAGAAAAGTATTTCGGGTGCGGCTTAAAAGTTAGACTGCGTCTTGCCAACATGAGTTGGCGCCAGCAGTCCCGGCGCTGAGCTAAAATTACCGCAATCATCCAACAATGCCTTGTTCTCTTGCATCATCATCATCACCACCATCATCACTCATAATCATCATCACCATCACCACCACCACCACTACCAGCCTATCTACGCTCACTGGAGTGCAAAGGCCTATCCCATTAGTCTCCAATTATCCCCCTCCTGTGCTAACTGCGACCGATTTATCCCCGGAAACTTCTTGATCTCATCTGCCCATCTAACGTTCTGCCGCCCCCTGCCACGCTTGCCTTCTCTAGGGATCCAATCTGTTACCCTTAATGACCAACGGTTATCTTGCCTTCGCATTACATGCCCTGCCCACGTCCATTTCTTCTTCTTAATTTCTACTAATATGTCCTTAACACGCGTTTGTTCCCTGACCCACCCCGCTCCCTTCTTGTCCCTTAATGTTACACATATCATCTTCCGTTCCATTGCTCGCTGAGTCGTCCTCAATTTAAGTTGAACGCTCTTAGTGAGCCTCCAAGTTTCTGCCCCGTACGTGAGTACAGGTAAGATGCAGCTGTCATACACTCTCTTCGTCAGGGACACTGGTAGGCTGCCATTCATTGTCTGAAAATGCCTGCCGTATGCACTCCAGCCCATTCTTATCCTTCGAATTATTTCTGCCTCACGGTTGGGATCTAGGGTCACAACTTGGCCTTGCATACGGACAGTTTTAACATAGAGCTTTAGCATGTAAAGTAAGCATGCTGTTTGGTCCAAAACGTGAAATGCATAGTCAAATTCTCCTGAGTGGCAGATGTAGTGGAATTCAGGTAACGCTGAAACTACGATTCTCTGAACGACGTCTTCTTCTGGAAGGCTACGTAAAGTAGACATACGTGGCGCTGGCTGTCGCCTAAAGCCGAGCAGTAGTCCACGTAAAGATATATAATCTACAGAAAGAGAACGCGGGGAATTTAGCTCGGAATTCTTCAGAAGCCTGCGTGGAAAAATACTGAGAATCGAAAATTTCTTAACCTAGAAATGGGAATTTTTCTTTCCATCACGGAACATCACAGTCGTATCCTACCATCTCAAACCCGGCCCTGTCCGTCCTTCTCTAAAATAGCCTGAAAGACTCTTCGTTAAATGGACAGAAACTTCACCACGGCTCCGACACAGTTTGTGTGCGAAATTTTTTGCGATCTCCCAGACTCCTTACAAGAGTTCAATTTGCACTGCTAAGCAGGGTAAAACGTGTGCGAGCTCGGCCTAGTAAAAGTGAGTCACTTATTCCTGGATAACGATAGTGTGCAGGCGTTTGTTTAGATATAGGGTGTATAATGTTTCCTCGATTCCCCTAAAAAGGAACAAAAGAAGCAGAGCAAAGCCAAGAGCGAAAGAGAGAGAGAGAGAGAGAGAGAGAGAGAGAGAGAGATCGAGAGAGAGATCGAGAGAGAGAGAGAGAGAGAGAGAGATCGAGAGAGAGAGAGAGAGAGAGAGAGAGAGAGAGAGAGAGAGAGAGAGAGAGAGAGAGAGAGAGAGAGAGAGAGAGAAAACCTTTCATGAAAACTGAAGAGGTCAGCCCCACTATGGGTAGGGCTTGCTGCTCCAGATGGGGGTGAATAGTGAGATGACAGGGGGAAATAGAGACAGAAAAAGAAAAGGAATAAAAGGAAGGGGAGGAGGAGGGGAGTAGTACACACATAAAATGAATATGCTCAGAGGGTTCACAGAACTTTTTCTAGCCCTGTTTCCGCAAGAAAAGTAATGCGAAGCCAAGAAAATTGTGTTCAATGATGCAAATTATCTAAGCTAGAAAATGCTCACAAGTGTGGTATACGTACCTACCCTCCCATTATTTGTCCCGACTGCATAGTGAGCAACCCTTTCCACAGGCTCTTTCTGCTGCATATTTTCAACAAAAGGACGTTTACATCAAGAGAAGATGTAAAACTACACACATATAGATAAGATCGTATCAAGCTCATACGTGGGCTGTCTTCCGTAAACGGCTCATTTCGTAACTTGTGTTATTATCGGCGGATCACGTTGAATAGTTGGTATACTTTTGTCGGACCTCATTAGGGAGATGCCCCTAGTACCTCTGTTTCAGTATTTACATCCGTTAATACAATGCTACCACACCACATTACCATATCACAAATGAGACGTGGAAATAGCCATAAAAATGGGCCGCTGGGCTTTTCAGCGGCCCAAAAGTTGCACGAACATACAAAAAATGGTTGGCCAACGGATACCTAAGAGCTCTGTGGCAAGGTTCTGATAAGAAAGTAACGCTGAGCTTTGGCTACACATTTATTTTAACAATTTTGCAGCCTCTGAACGAAGTGGAAATTAGCTACTACGAGAAGTACGGCCGTGTATATGGGTAAGTACATTCAATGCTTTTCTAGCGGACACAATGATGGAATTCGCAGAACGATTCTTGATTGCGTTCTCTTAAAATATTTTGAAATTGGTGGTAGTTTTATTTACCCCAACTTCTGAATTACCAAAAGGGGTCGCGGAACACCCAACTCGATAGTATAGTTCACTTAAGCCAAAAGGTCATGAACCTAATTGCATTCGCCGAGGACTACCAGCATTTTGAGACTACTGGTCTGACGACTGCACGCGTTCACTTATTTCGTCTATGCATACGTTTTACGTTTGGAGGCACCGAAGCCACACTGTTGCACACTCTGGAGTGAAATAAATATTCCGCACCTTTGAGTCGCCCATAGAATGTTTCATTTTTATGCATTTACTAGCTGATCAGGTGCATTGCTCGTCCAGTTTCGTTCGCAGATTGTCACACATGTCGGCAAATACATTCTATACGCAATGATCCTGAGGTTACAATGAAACACAGAGAGCGAGGCCCTGGTCTTATTCCTTGCACCGAGTCCCGGTCTAGGATGGCGACCTCTTCGTTAGCAAAAAATCCAGTTTTCTTATCGTCTCCTAAATTGCTGAGAACGATTGGCCCTTTAGCTAGCCGGGAAACTAAAAAGCTACTGACTTTCAGAGATGTCAGCGGTTTCTGTTGCATCACCGGAATAGATAAGTAAATAATGGGCATTTAGAATGCTTTAAGAAACGAAGTTGTTCTAAAAAACTAACTCAAATGCAACAACACTCAACAATGGAGCAACTGCTTAAAAATGATGGTATTGGTGGTATAGACATTGAATTAAATTTTAATACTAATTAAGCTGTTCCTCACCATTTATTAAAAAAGTACTCTGCAAGATGGCCATTGCACGTAGCATGCGAAATATTGTATACAGTTAAATACTTTACGATGGCAACGTAACGAGATGCTAGAGAATGTGCGCCAAATGCAGGCCTCGAGGCAACTAAGCACTTATACAGATCAACCGTTTTTGCTTAGCGTGCACTGTGGGAGGTGTTATACCTGGAGTGGAATCAAACCCTAGCCATTTCTTCGTAGGTCGTACCAAGGTACGGATCCTACGCTCGTTGTCGGAGACCCGGACATCCTACGGGAAATCATGGTGTCCCAGTTCAAGAATTTCTCTGACAGATCGGTAAGGGTGCAGTTTTACTTTATAGAGTCCCCGTGCTTAAAGCGATCCCATATGAAACCGTTTAACGTAAATAAAAGCGAAGAACAGCGCGTAACAGAAAAATAAGAATGGTCCGTCCGTTTTTGCTCGATTCCTACCGTGGTATTCTGAATCCTTCCGCCATTCGAACCTCCAGTAGAGCACATGCTGAAAGGGGCCCAGCAGCACTTACCATCGACTACTGGAAATCTATTTTGGGTTAAATTCTTTTGTCCCAGCAATCTCCTCCCGCAAGAATTATGAAAATCCGTTCACTATCACTGAAATTACGCGTGATGAGAAATCGCGCATAATCGTTCCCTCTCAACTCGACCGAGGAGAACGCGACGAAAGCTGCGCGCTCTCTCCCGGAGAGGAGGGCGGCTCGCGGCGTTCTTTTTCGCAGCCTTCGATATATCATAGGACGGGGAGTTTTTTTAAATGCAGAGCATTTCAGTAACTCACGATGTCACCCGCGTTGGCGTCCGTAGTCCGCACCGCACCCCTCCCTACTATAGAAAAAAAGAAATACTATCCGGCGCCAGGTTTCGATCCCTCGACCCTGCGGGCGGAACGCAATGTACAAGGTACTCTAACCACTGCGCCACAAAGCCGACACAGAATGCGAGGCTATGAACGCGCCTTATATCGTTGACTCATTCAAATTTTTCGTTTTTCCGCAACCTCCGCAAGGTAGAGGGGTCTATTTTTGGTCTGGTGCCACAAAAAAAAAAAAAAAAAAGAAAGAAAAAGCAGGCATGGCTCTGTGCTCTCAACCGCGCGCTCGAGCTGGTAGGGAGTTTTTGAAGCAATAAACTTTTCTTGTCGAGTAGTCTGGTCAAAAGGGAAGTATTGTGCTCATCACTCAAACTCCGCACGCACTCAAAACACAAAAGAAACGGCAAAACTGTGCATACAGGTTCAGGCATAGAAGAGGTTGGTACACACCGCCGCCGACGACGGATCGTCACAGGAAATGCGAGAAAAGCCGTAAACTTGAGCAGTGACAGCAAATTCACAACTATGGCCTCAATGACGTCGTTTAGGCCATGTGAGGAGTGCATAATGAGGAGAACTGGAGAGCGCGGTTGGTTTTTCCGCGTCTTTCACAGCGATTTGTGCCCTCATCACTTCACGTGCACGTGTTATATTTGGCTCAGGTATTCCTGGCAGTGTAAGCTAAACGTAGCGCAGGTTTACTTGCACTGCTCGCGCTGCTGAGCACGAAGTCGCGGGTGCGATTCCCGGCCGCGGCGGCCGCTTTTCTGATGGAGGTGAAAAGCGAAAACGCCCGTGTGTACGAATTTTCGGCGCACGTTAAAGATCCCCAGGTGGTCAAAATTAATCCGGAGCCCTCCACTACGGCGTGCCTCATCGCCTGCGTTGCGTCGGCGCGTTAAACCCTACAATCAATCAATCAATCAATCAATCAATCAATCAATCAATCAATCAATCAATCAATCAATCAGCTTGCACTGCTCAAAGACTGTTGCAGGGTCCCTTTAAAAATCGATTGCCGTATGCATAAGCATTGCGGAATCCTCCACTCAGCCGAATAGAGGAAGCAAATGGGATGGAGGAGGGACTCAGAATACGGCTCTCAGTGTGCTTTTCCGTAATTATTATTATAACAAGATCAGGCATTTTTAGAATTCCACATTCCAGTACAGTTACTGGACAAACAAAGCATATTATATTTGTAACTTTGGGAGGAAGTGCCACAAGCAGCCTCGCGTCTGGTGTATCAAAACGCCTTTTGTGAATCAGGTCCACCGACTATTATGATTAAGCATCAGTGATCCGGAACGTGTCTGTCGTGTCATACACCCGGAAATAATGCTTATATAACGCCAGGCTTATGATGATGATGATGATAATTATGATTATGATGATAAATATAATGAGAACTGAAGGCACGAGTCGCCTCCAGAACTAAAGGTCCCAGTCACTGCAGTAAGCCAGCCAAGTGCCCGCGGAAAATGGTACTCAAGAAACAGAGAGCAATGACTCATGGTTAGACCAGACTGAACGCCGAACAGAGTAGGTGATCGTTACCGGCACCGTGCCAATCGCTCCCCACTTGCCTTCATGCTCTAGATCTCCACATTGCGTTTATTTCACTTGGCGTCGGGAGCGCTAACGAAAGAGGGAGCCTGGTGCACCAAGTGCATGCGCGGGTATATGCGCTTAACTGTACTGACAAAACAAGCCTGTAGCATATGTCTTCGCCTGGCCACTGAGCAAAACTACCAAAAACGCATATAAAACCAGACAAAGGAAAGTACTGCAGTTCCGGAACTGGTCTACTCATGCGTAAGCATTACTGCGCCGCGTCTCTTCCTTTTAAATCGTTTTCCTCACAGACGTAATGCACATTTACTGGATTGCAACTTTACGCAACTACGCATCTTTTGTGCAGATGCAGGGAGTTAAACGGTTAGTGCTTTTCATGATTTTTATTCATGTTGGGGTTTGTTTTTCGCGGATGCTTTATTGTTGCCTTCGGTGTTTGACGGCTGTTTATAGGATCGGCATCTTTGATTTTGTCAGCTTGTCTTGTTATATTTTTTATTTTGGTAGTTTTTGTGTTTTTAATTTTTTTCATAAAATCACACTTGATTTACACCATTTTCAGTTACAGCATTGTAACCAGTAAATGCGCATCTTTTTTGGAAATGCAGGGTGTTGGCTACGGTACTCGGGAAGGGATGCTTACCCTGTAAAAAGGAAATGTACGCGTTGGCTAGATAAAAAATTGACTTATTGATTGATTGCAGGGTTTAACGCACCGACGCAACGCAGGCGATGAGGCGCGCCGTGGTGGAGGGCTCCGGATTAATTTTGACCACCTGGGGATCTTTAACGTGCGCCGGAATCTCGTACATACGGGCGTTTTTGCTTTTCGCCTCCATCAGAAAAGCGGCCGCGGCGGCCGGGAATCGAACCCATGACCTCGTGCTCAGCAGCGCAATGCCTTAGCCACTGAGCCACCGCGGCGGGTTGCACTCCATCCCACCCTGCGAAAGTGGATGTCCAGCTCAGCAGTTGTAAACCACTAGACATCCTGATGGGGGAGTGTATGAACTGTTCCTCGTCGCCTCGGCGGGCTTGTCACTCGCACTCGGAATCTCTGGCGGCAAAATGCTGGCTCCTGGCGCATGCGCTCGACGTCTTGGGCGAGAACTGCTGGTTCCTGCCTAGCCTGACACATGAGCTAGTCCACGAATGACTTCAACCCCCCGCCCCTTTCGAGAGCAGCTGAAACCTAATCTTTACCAGAACACATGGGGGTGGGGGGTCCCATTGTTCACCGCGCCTTTTCATCCATGATCCGGTTTTGATGCTTGTTTTGTGGTTTTTTATTTACACGAATATCGAGCTCTATGCTGCACGCCTGATTAGCCTGACCCATGCGCTCCTCGTCTTGGGCGAGAACTCCTGGGTCCTGCCTGGTTATTTTTTTTTTTGCGACATAAAATGTCCCCTCCAACGAGAGGCAAACAGCTTCGCTGAAAATAGCAACCAGTAAAAGCGATGAGTTGCGCGTTCACGCCACGTGTACATAACCATACAGAATGGCGCAAAATGAAAGCCTTGTGACTTTTCAGTTTATATCACATAAGCCAGAATTAAGACAAACGAAAGTGGTGGGGGAAAAAATGACCCGTCCTTCGACTGTGAATGTACGGGTTCCTACGCGCTTTATTCTTCTTTCTGGCAGGAGGCTCAGAGGGTCGGAAGCGAGTTGTGGCGGAAGTCGATCCTCAACCTCTCAGGCGACGAGTGGAGCAAGACAAGGAGAATTTTCCTGCCAGCGCTTAATCCTATCAGGCTCCGGAAGGTAGGTACATAAAAGTAGTAGTAGCGATAGTAGTAAGAATATTTATTGAGCAGAATCTTTAGGAAGCGGGGCTGGTTGACCCTCCTTTGTCCGGGAGATCGCGAATCCGCGCTGCTTCCAAAGCTCTGGTATCAGAGTTTGTAGACGCTGTTGAAAATTTTGGCTGCGAGGGAGCGAGTCTAATTCAGTGTGCCGGACGTGGGTATTCTATAGACCTGACGGCCTTTCCTAAGGTACCTAATCATAATCTCCAACTTTACGCTGCGTAATACGTCATGTCGAATGGTTCTTCTACTACAAAGCCGCAGTTGTGTATACTGTGGGCACCACCAAGCGAAGAACTCTTATCTTTACTATAAGAGTGTTTGTTGATACGCCCTAAACGTCATTCCCAGCGGGTTGCCACCCGCAAATCATGTGCCATAGCGTTTCTATGTTGATACAGCACACCTTAAAATGTATGAGCTCTCTTTCAGTGTTGTTAAAAGGAGTTTTATATAAATATATCGGCATGATGCAATACACCTCCTCTGTAGCCACAGCAATAACAAATAACACAGCCGGTTGATGTAACTGAGCGTTTGTTTTGCTACATGGGTGTCTTTTTCTCGGTCATGATGTGCACAACGGTTGCGAATGTAACAGGGGCGAGTTGTGTCAAGTGCGATGGAGATGATGTTTACTACAGTTCTGTTCTAATTTACGTGTAGCCAAAGGATGCCCGAAAATGTGTGGTTCGGAGTGAGGTATCCTGGGACTAATGCACTTTGCAATGTATTTGGCTCGCCCCTCTTATATTCGGGAAGTCGTCCCCGAACTGGGTTTGGTCGGTTCCGTCAGTGTTGTGGAAGCGTGGTGGACGTGCGTCCAGCAAAAGTTGCCACCTTGGGGGTGACGACGAAAAGTCGAAGGCAAAACTTCACTGGTTTACTGAATGGCGAGAGATGATCGGCGACGATACAGCAACATCACCTTCTGGACGAGATTTACAGCATGGCTCGAACAGAGCGACAGCGGGATCTGATGCTGTCAAACGAATGCGGTCTGCGCTCGGGGGAACCGCGTATTTATCCCCGAAGCACTAACGGTCAAACAGTTCTTCTAGGGCTTTTGCACGTGGCCCAAACATAGCACAGACACACACGAAAACTTTTTCCAGAGTTCGTGAGAGCCGGCTGTAGCAGCGCACGTTGAGCCTGAGGGATGGGGGAGAGGATGATCTCGGCTGCAGCGTCCGCGTCGCAGGTGCACGTTTCAACACGAAGAACAGTTCGTTCCGTATTTTGCAGCTGCCGAAGTTGACTCACCGGCAGCAAGGCGCCCACACGGCGTCCGTACTACGGCATGTTCTAGCCTGACCGAGGAAGGCAGGCCTTTTTTACACAGCACCGGAGCTCTAAGGAAAACTTGCAGCACGCGTGGGCAGGCTAGCGGCGAGCTGAATCGTAACAGCATCTCCCCACGCGGTTCCGAGATTCCGATGGACAAAGGTCTTCAACGGTGGTCCGGAGGGTTGCTCTCGAAGAGAAGTGCGCAGCAGACGCTTGACTCCCTGCTTGGGCCGTACGACACCGTGCCGTTCTCCTGTGCGACTCGGCTGAAGGCACTGTGCCGGAGATTCACCGGATAAGTAACTGCACGAAGAGTTGTTCCCCCGGAACGTCGCTGGCTTATGCCTGTGCTACACGGTGACTTTCTGTTGACAATTGGACTCCCCCCCACAACTGCTCCCTATGTATTTACAATGGGGCACTGGATATACAATCAGTTAAACGGCCTTCCGAAGACCTTAGAAACGACCGTGTAGCACATTCATTAGTCAGGCAAGCGGCAGAACAACACTCGAAAACACAACCGCATCGCCGGAAAATGCGGAGACAAATCATTACTGCACCTTAACCAGGCTTTAGGATGCGACAAAAACACGCGATTAACTAACTACACTAGTTACATTTTAACCCAACAGTACTCCAGCCAAGCGCATGAATCTGAAAGGGTGACATTTCGCGTCAATCGAAATGTCAAACACAAAAACAAATGCAATCGTAAATGACGAAACCTGCTTCAGGAAGCACAAAGTTAGCGAAAACGTCAGGCGTCTACAGGCCACTTCTTGCGTTGAGAGCTGCAACTTGAGCGGTGGACATTGCCCTGGGCGTTCCCCTTTTTAAATCACACCTCAGGTGTGTCCGTTCTCTCCAGGCGACTGCGACCACGTGAGAGCACTCCGGACATTCTCTGAGACAAGTGTCGAGCGCGCGCAGGAGCGGGAGATTTTCCAACGCTCAAATGAGAGGCGCGAACTCCCTCTTGGAAGGGGAGCTCCCATGGAGCGATGCGAGCTCACGGATTTACCTCTCGGCGTTCCCGCTCTGAAACACGCGCTTCATGTACGCCCGGAAGTTTTTCCTTTTTTCTCTCTCGTCGTCCCCCGCCGGCCGTTCATTGACATCGAGTGCCCGAGCTGGCGGTAGGACGTAATCGAGTCGCCCGGTCGTGACATCGTCATTGCTCTCAGCTGCACCGCGAAAACCGTTTGGTGTCTCGACTGCAGGCTTTACCACAACGTCGCTCGAGTCTGAACTCGTACCCACAGAAACACTTCCTGTTTCAGCGGACGCGTGCGGCCTCATGTCGCTAGTGTCGATTGCCTGATCGCTTACGCGCTCCTGCGAAACGTCTTTACCTCACGAACTGTGCATGATCGTATCGGTAGCCGTTTCCAAGGGCTCCCGTGAATCTGAGCGCTCCTAACCCGACGCCGTCACATTTCCGCGCTCAGTGGACTTATGCTGCCCTCTGTCGTGAGCCTCCGTTACTGCGCTATCTTCGCTATCTCTCTCAGTCACCCCGTTCCTCGTAGAGGTGATGACACTATCCTTTATGGCGCCTTTCGCAGCGAGCTCAGTGCTGTGGTTCCTCGGCAGTGCTTCGTGATTGAAACCTTCCTCGCGCAACACCTGATCGGACCTGTTAGAGAATAGGTATTTGTATTCAGGAAGAAGTTGTGGGGATACCGCCACCTGGGTGACCTGTTCAACAAAGGACCTCCGATTCTGATTCTAGTAATCGGCAGGCACACGTTCCGCGCTTCTGCGGCCTGTTTCACCAACACTCCGTCCCGTCAGCTGATCCGACTCGACGTAGAAAGGGTGGATCATGTGTACCGTCCGCACTGAGTCGCGAAGAGCTCGGCGCGGTTTACTGTTGACCACGAGCTCACGTACGCAGGGCTCCAGGAACTGCCTGCTGTCCTCGCTCTGGCTTACCACGTGAAAGACGAGCTTGCCTTTCTTGCAACTCTCAGCGAAATGCGCCGTTTCGCCGCAGTTTTAACAAGCGGGCTGTTTGCGCGTTTCCACAGCTTTCTTTCGGCGCTGCTCATCTACGGCTACACCTTTCTCGTATTGCCGGCCAGTTTCTCTATCCCAGTCAACGTCCTTGTGAGCTCCACCGTCTTCCTGGGAAGCTCTGCATTTTGGCCCTGACTTGTCAGGCCTCTGCCTGAACTCTTTTTGGCCCTCTTTCGACCCCTGCGCACCGCAACGTGCGACGAATTTGTCGGCGAGTTTAAACCAAGCCGGTCCTGCACCCAGTGCCTAACGTTTTCCAGTAGCTGGCGGTAATGTTGTTCTAGACCAAAGCACGGAATCACCTTGTCGTGCTATCCGAAAACGTTTGCGTCTTAAACCAACTTTTCTATTTTGCCCTCAGCTTTAGGCGAACTCCGAGTATGACTCACCCTTAGCTTTCCTTCCGCAGGTAGCCTGTACTTACGCAGGAGGCTCAACTTTACTTTCTCGTAGTCCTCCGACTTCTCTTTTATCAAGCGAGCCATCCCGTCAAATGCCTCACCCTGCAAAAGCGTAAGCAGCTCTTGCGGCCATGTGTCTCGGCTGAACGAGGAGGTGGCCTCTTAGCCTTCAAACCAGCGTCCGTGATAATTGCGGGGTACTAGCGCCACATCCTCCCCTGGTGAGCCTGGGAAAACATTAGTGCGCAGTAATTACCATAGCAACGCCACCATCATGTTGGCCTTGGCAGGGTTTAAACTGTCATGACAACCACGCGAGGAAGCGCAGCGTATGGGTGGAGAGGCAGGGCAGCTACGTTTAGGGGCGCAATAATTGAACCAAAACTAACAAAAAGTAATATCGGCCTGGCTAAACGAGGCCTTCTCTCACGTACGTTCGGAACAGTAAAAAAAAAGACCGATGCCTTCTCCAACCTTGTAGTGTCACTTTAAAGGGGTCCTGAAATGCCTTCCGCCGATGCATGGATGTACATGTAACCAAATAAAGCAATGTATTAGCAATCTCCTCCTGCAAGAATTTTGTTAAAGCGATGAGTATTAGCTGAGAAATCGTAAATCAAAAACCGCGAATTATCGTCGCGCCGTATTTCATCCTCCTTTCAACTGTTTCTTCGCTGTTGGCCTCCCCTCCCATGATGCTCCGCTCCTCAGCGGTGACGTACTTCCGCTATTGCGCTCCCACAGACTGCCGTCTGCTACGGGCCAGCTCTTTCGGCTTTTTCATCTCTGTAGACACCATGGAGACAGGCTGGAAAAGCGAACGAATGACCTGGCCGCATGTGTGCGGCCTGGCCTTGCCCTTTCGCGGTGTACGTAGCTGCAGGGCTGCAGTTGGTATCGGCGGCGAACTCGCAGCCGCGAGGGGAGAATCGTGCGCTCGTTCCCTTTGGTGCACCGCGCACTGTTTATCCAAAAAGCGCGGTCTCAGATGTGGCCCCGCTGGTGCCGGGTGTTATTTTGCGGCGGTTGTAATTCCTACTACCGGCGGCATGTGAAAAAAGACATTTTCAACCGACACAGAACCCGTGCACAAAACGCGCCGGATCGGATCGCTTTATCAGCGGCGATGAACGTGAAGGCGAAGAGCAAACCAACGCTGCACTCGATCAGCGAGAACCCGTGTTCTGACATGCTGCACCCATGTGTTGCATTGAACACTGACGGGAAAGCGTATGTTTGCACTTGTTTGGATAGTCGTAAAATGTCCAAACACTCCGGCACTCCGCTAGCAGATCAGCCGGAGAGACATTTCGGTAAACATTTGACAGATGGCGCCGTATGCATTAGTGTGTCGCTACGCAAAACTGATGAGACGCTCTACTAAAACTCCCATCGCGGTGTCACGTAGCGGGACGCAAAAAATTAGCGTTTAGCGTATGCAAAGGCCACAAACGCTGTACTAAAGCTCTATTAGCAGCAAAATAGCGTGCGTATGTGAAACCGCTTGCGTTTACAAAGCTGCACGCCGAGCGCGTACGTTTCAAACCTAGTGACATCGTTTAAATACACTGGCAAGCACAGTGTAACGTAGTCAGATATCAACCGTATGCTCAGGCGACAAGCAAGAGCTTGTTTTATGTGGGGCGGAGATTGCGCATAAAGGCCCGTTCGCACTTGCGACGAAAGCGAGTGAGAGCGGCAGGAATTCCGTCGCTTTGTCGCGCGACGATCGTTTTTGTCGAATGGTCGGGACAAATTTTGGTTGCGCGACAGAATTCCCGTCGCTTTCGCTCGCTTTCGCCGCAAGCGGGAATGGAAAGTTCTGCCGCTGCCGTCTGCTACGCAGCTCGGAGGTAACCGCGCGATCTGCTCGGGCCGGATGAACGCGCACACTCCCGCATGGCAGCGCCCCAAGCGGCAGACGGCCGCGTACATCGCTCCCGGCGCCCGCCTGGAGCCCGCACTCGGCACACTAGCCAGTAAATTTCAGGCACTATAATGGAGGAAAGATTTTTTGCTTCCGATGAACCTAGTTCTTTGCCCCTGTGTTTTTAAATACGTGAAGTGGTTAGCACGTCGTCCTCACGCAGCTCTGTATCGTCGTAGCATCGCTGATTGTCCGAACGAAGCTTGCAGCTAAGCCAATGCAGCGACCGAAGCTGTGTGTGTGTGTGTGCATCGCCTCCTGTGTGTTGTGCACGCGTTCGTTTCGCGATGAAATGCGACATTGTACTTCTGCGGGTGGATAGTGCTTCCCATGGTCTGGATTATCTTTCTCGAACGACGTACCACTCAACCTCGCATGGGGTATGTGTAGTGTGCCTGGCTAAAAGCCTTCTCGCTTGCGCGCCAGAGTTGTGACTTGCTGCTCGTCCCCGCAAACCGGGTGTGAGGTGAGTGCCGTATTTACGACGGGCAGGAGAAGGCAACTCATCGTCTGTCAATCGCGGTTCAGACTTGCAACGCATGTTGTGACGTTGCGTTCGTTCGAAACGCATCTCTGGATTGTTTTGAAGTTGAATAAAATGTACGCGTCAAACCCGGGCATTCGGCTCAGGGCGTTCTCTGCGATTGCACCAAAGAAGTGCCACGGGACTTTCTTTATGGTACGTACTCACGTAAAATAAAATCCACGTCGTGTTATGGCCGTGTTGCATTCAATACAAACGGTTAAGCGTTTGTTTACACTTGTTTCGTTTGTCGTAAAATGTCAAAGCACTCCGGCACTCCGCTGGCAGATCAGCCGGCGAGCCGACGCTGAGCAGACGACTCATCTCTTTGCCGGAAGTGCGTGAAAAAGCCGCCCAATAGCAGGATGTCTAGCTCATGACGAACATCTGGGAATCGATGATGTAGACATGTGAAGATGGCGGCGTCCAAAAACACGAAGGAAAGGGTGAGAAAAAAGCGACAAACTTTGCAACAAAAGTGTGAGCTTTCCGCTGCGCGCAAAAGAGTAATACTTGGCACAGGTGACGTTGGCGACCCAATCTAGCGATTGCGCTAGTTCATTTAGTGTGCTCAAAATGCCTTTCAGGGCCCCTTTAAGTCACTCGTTAGGCCGTTCAGTCGCCGCAGGCTGCACGCTCCTGATATGCTGACGGTTAGGTCGAGACGCCTCAACTTCGGGACGCTTAATCTCCATCTCATGGTGTCACTTTTCTCGCTCGAACTGGAGCTCATGTTCATGGTTTTCTATCTCGAGCTCACGTTCCTGTTTCTGCCTCTTGAGCTTCTGTTGTGGTTTTGATTCTTCCAGCTGAAGCTTTCTCGCTCCAGTTGGATTTACCTGTCTCGATTTTCTAGCTCGTGTTCATGCTTCTCTCCTCGCGTTCTGCCTCTGTAGCCTGACGTCGGGTGGTCTCCAGTCAATTGTACAGGTCAATGCATTCCCACAGCTCGTCAGCGTCAACCCCAGGAGCGAGTATAGCCTGTATAAGCTCCGGCTTCACAGTAGGTCCAGACATCCAAGCGCAACTCTTTTGCACGCTCTAAGAACAGTTGTTTTATTAACGCTTTCAAATTCGTGGCCTGTCAAAGTACTACTTTCACACTGCACCAAAGTAGTCGTGCGCGAATAACCCACGCCACAAAGACACGTGCCCTGCCAGTTATCCTCAGAAGCCTAATAAAACTCAGGGAAGAAATGTACCACACTCACCATTGCCCGCCGTGAATTCTAAGAAGTCCTAACCGTCTTCACGTTCGTGGTGTTGGATCTCGCACCGCTGACACCAGTTGCTGCATTCTGGAAGGTGTCCCCGAACCGGGCTCCGTCGCCTCCGTCAATGTAGTGGTAGTGTGGTGGACGAGCGGCCACCAAAAGTTCTGCGTTGGTGATGACGACAAAAAGCCTGAGGCAAAACTTTACTGGTTTACTGCATGGCGAGAGACGGTCAGCGACGATACAGGAACATCGCCCTCCCTTCCGGGCGAGCTTTACAGCATGGCTCGAACACAGCGACAGCGGGACCCGATGCTGTCAAACGAATTCTGTGTTCGCTCAGAGGAACCGCGTATTTATCACCGAAGCGCTAACGGTCAAACAGTTATCCTAGTGCATTTGCACGCAGCTCGAACACAGTACAGCCCCACAGGGACACCCCTTCCAGAGTTCGTGAGGGCCGGCAGAAGCAGCGCACGTTGCGCCTGAGAGAGGAGGGAGAGTAGATCTCGGCTACAGTGTTCGCTTTATAGGTGCAAGTTTCAACACGAAGAGCAGTTCGTTTCTTATTTTGCATCCGCCAAGGTTGATTTTCCCACAGCGGGGCGCCCACGCGGCGTTGTTCTCAGGCATCTTGTAGCCTGTTCGAGGAAGAAAGGCTTTCTTACACAGCACAAGAGCTCTACACAAAACTTGCAGCACGCACTTGCTGGGTAGGGGAGCGCTGAATCGTAACACCCTGTTGTCTCAAGACACGTGCTCCAGTGGCGGTTGCTTGTAACCTTGGTTACTTGCACGTCTGTTTGCCCATTCGCTCGGGGAGAAGATTCACGTTCATGCACTGAGATTATTTATCAGGAAAAGGTGAACCATTATGGCTCTGCATGCATAGACGCACTTCAAGTTTGTGGTCACAACTGCAGCTTGCCACACGGGACTCCGGCAGAAAAGTGCTTAAAATTGGCATGACAAGCACGACTGTAAAAACATTTCTCTTCTTTATCGCCAGCCTTTGGCTATCTCTCCATATTGTGTTTAAGGGGCCGTATGGCCGCTAACTGTTATCAGGAGAACAAACAAGGGGGCTGAGAGTGTGCGAAGGTTTCGGCAGAACGATAGAACCACTCGAACACGTGTCGCTACGTGCATCAACCTGTTGAATTACAAGAAACTTGAGACAGCTCTTCTATCATCCTTTATAAAGCTGGTGGAACATGGCGTTGGTAGGCAAGATCTGCAGTGGTTGCGTAATTTGTTAGATTACTGTTATGGCTGTACATTGCAAGTGACGCGTTTATAGCTTTTTCTGCTTGTGTCATTTTATGTACATTAAAACAGCCGATTATACACGCATGACGCAGGGAGACCATTTCAATGTTGTTCTATAAGTCGAACATTATTAACATCCCGAACACATTTTGCTCTCTTTTTGCCTATGAAAATTTTGATCTTCCCTGGAGGCATTCCTTCACTTGTATGATACATCGACGACAAGAGTAACAAGGATTAACGAAGGATGTGTGTAAATGCGTTGTATATAAAAATGCTTTCAAGGGCGGTTAGGCCTAATGAACGGTTTTTTCATCCTAAAGATTGCGCTCAAGGTCAAAGCTACTGCAGAGAAGGCAGTGTCCAAGGTCATGGAAGCTGTTACCCAGGAAACGCCTCTGAACATCAGCGAGTAAGTTTTAGATCTCTGAATACTCAAGGCCAGGGAGTGTATAACCCCCTTCCATTCTCGCACACATGCATGTGCGCGCACAAGCACTCACGCGCACACGCACACACGCGCTCTCACACACATAGACGCACACAAACGCATACACGTTATTCTGATGGAGCAAGTCGGTTTTTGTGCCACTTTGGTTGACGAAAGGTCCATTATAATTTGAATATACAAATTGGTCGTTTTGTTGCAATGAGTTGGCATCGTCATTCTCTTGGTTTCAGTATGTTCGTTTGAAATCTTGTGAAGGAATTGTGCCTAATAAGGGCCTGATACTAACAGCAGTTGATTTGTAATCATGTTACCTGCGTGGAAGCGTTTTGTATGTTTCACATTAATTGCGAGTAAATTTTGCTAATCTTTTTTGTCATCAGTTCTATGCAAATGTTCCCAGGGAGAGTTTTGTAGAGTCTTGTAAGAACGCACGAGTTAGCTGTTTCCAGTCAACCACACCTTGCGGAATAGGGTAATTTGTTTCTGGGTTTGACATGAGCGCGAAATTGGAAAATCTGGCTGCGGAAACAGTACAGCGGCTGCGGAACCTACGGGGGACCCATACGAGTCTGCAGCGCACCGATGTTTCCACAGCGTCATTGTAAAACTGTCAGGCCACCCATATTGCCGCAGATTTAAGGTCGGGAAAGGGTATCGTTCTCAGATTGGGGTGCCGATCAAGGCAACAGACGGTGGGTTTTTTCTAAGACCAGCTGAACCGATCAGTATGCGCTGCGCTTTTGCTCTCTTCTCGTCCACGTTTTCTTCTTGGGTAGTACAACATAACTGATATTTTTATGGCGGAACTGTTAAAAAACAACTCCGTTTTTTTTGCGTGTGTAGTCTACAAGCACAGCGGTAGTGTTGCTGAAACCATTTGCCATCGCAGTCAGGTGTATTAAAAAATATACACACCGCGAAGACCCATTTCCCGCCATCCGCGTGTCCAGCACTTACCCACGCAGTAACGTTTTTATCCTGCGATTCCAGGAAATGATGTCGCACGCACTTTGTGTCCTTCGCGTATACCGCATCATCACCCGCGTGAGAATGCATGCCTGTCCCGCACTGTTACCGTGTACCCATCGACTTGGTACAACGAATTTGACCGTGTTTTCGACGGCCGTAACACGGGCATCTCACTCAGAGCGGCATATTCGCGCAGCTTTCGGTCAGCTTCTCGGGCACGGACCTCGGCGTACTCTTGCATGTTGCCCTTTGGGACTCCCAACCATCAATCATGGCACTGAGCTCTGCTCCCGGAGCTCTGACAGCTGTCAAAACCAGGTCATAGGTCGTCTAAGTTCGCGCCTTTGACAGGATAGCGTAGACAGTTTTTGTTCACGGACACGAACATTTTGTGTATCTACAGGTTGGCTGAGCACTCGTCGCTGTGTTCGACGATTGCTTTGAACTACAGCGTTGACTTGGAGAATGCAGACAAGGACCACCCGCTTCTTAAATCTCTTGACGCCATTTCCATTACTCTGGCTGGCTGGAAACTCGTGATGTTATGTAAGTAGTCACATGAATTATTGCAGTAGATGACACGCTCCATCACGATCTGGACTTTCCACCATGATACAAAAGCATCATGCGAGGTCTTTGTAAAAGTACATCAGCAAGGATAAGTTATCGTTGCTACGTGTTGTTTGAGGCAGGGGCGTGAGGCAAATAATATTATACCTACTAGGTTTCAGAAGCAAAACTGCTGCTTTACATTTATCCTCGTGTCTTCATGGCCGCAGGGTGGTCAAGTCGCCGAAGAATTAATATTTCTGTCTAATAATAGGTCCTTAAATCTTTATTTCTTGGCATTGATAGCTTAAAGCACGGGTGCTTCGAAGAGGCTTGCTGCTGTACTTGTGTTCTAGTTAGGAGAACCTTGTCCGTGAATGCTTCTCCCACGTCACAGTGCAGGAATTGTGACATGCCTGCATGTTTACACTTTGCTTTGCTTACACAGTTATGATGCCGAAAATATACAGGCTTCTGCAGCCGGACTACCCGAAAGAAGCAGAGTCCAACTTATTCAAGACCTTTGTTTCACACTTGATGGAAGAGCGGAAGTCAAAGAACAAAGTAAGCGTGAGTTGAACTGTTTTTTCCTATAACAATAATGTAATAATGGTGGCAACTGTGCTGCGTACATTTAATGAAGGCCAGCGGGAACAATCTCTGCTGTGCAAGACATATTGAATTGAAACAGCTAAAGAGGCATACGACCGCAGGCAGTGCTTAAAACAATCTTAGATTTGGGAGCTTGACTGTTGCCGTATAGCTTAATGTACGAGCGGTATACTGCTTGCAGTCGCAATAGAAGCACGCGCGCTACTGCAGATTTACTTTCTCCACCCACGTGCGTATATGTATATCCCCGACGAAAACAGCACCCCAGCAAAACTTCTGGTTTTGTTGCCTTGAGATGTTCCGACATTCTAAAAGAATGTGCTCCTTTTCACGCTTGTCGAAGCACCCCAAACTACAGCGAAATAAAAGACACCGCTGTAAAAATGTGACTACACTGCAAAGTTGTAGGCATTTCCAAAATAATCAACCTCGCTAGCAATCAGTATCGAAAGAAGCGTTATCATTGTCATCATGAATTCATTGGACCTGTCGGAGAGTCAGAAAAAGTAAGCCACCTTACCCGCGAGTTTCAAAGCATGTCAGAATTAAGATTTAAGAACGGCGTAAGACAACAAGAGCAGTAGGTTCATTGTTTTTAAAATATCTACGTCGATGCTATATTGGGGTCGGTCTAAAGTTATTGCAATCTGAATTTTTTATACACTAATATTTGTAAAAATCCTACGGCACCATTAAGTTTGCGAGATGGTCGCTTTTTTCTTTCCATCTCTATTTCTCTTTCTCTCTCTCTCCTCTCCTTTCATCCTCCCTGTACTTCCCCTCCTCGCACTGTGTTGTATGCAGGTGTGGTGAGCTCCCTGCCGCCCCTGCGGAGCTCAATAATACCCCCAGTGCACTTTCTTTCCTTTTCTTTCCTTTGAATCGCAGGAGCAAGATATCTTAGTCACAGAGTTTACTAGTAAGATATACAAGGCGTGAACCTGGCGCCAGTGTCTATAGGGAAGCCACTCTTCAACCAGCGTGTCATTATGGTACCGTTGGGATGTGTTCCATTCTTACCTGGCATGGCTCGCAAACATCTCGAAAGTTGTCTTTGGCTGCAAAAACCGTAATACTGTTGTTAAAAACGATTTAGAGTTGTTTTATTGATACAAGAGTACTTGATGAATATTTTGTCCGGCAGGATTTTCTACAATCTTTATGTAACACGAACACACAAAAAATTAACCAAACATGAGCCCGCTTCGCTGCAAATGTCATAGAAATACAACAGTGTTCTGTCGCCAATGCCACATAACTCCTTTCTCAGCCCCCCCCCCTTCCCCCACCCCAGGCTCCCCTTTTCCTCTCTTTCACCCCGCGATTAGTACAATAAATTGTTTAATCCAATTCCCTTGGCCGCGCTGCACGCCGAAAATATGTTGCGTCAGCGCACTTTTATCTCATCACACTTGCTCACTGTCTTAGCGCGGTTTTTTAAAATTTGCAATAGTAAAAACCAATCTAACGTGTATTCCTAATGAAAAGAACGCTGACACACTCCCCCATGCACATATATTTGCCTCAAGACAGACAGACAGACAGACAGACAGACAGACAGACAGACAGACAGACAGACAGACAGACAGACAGAAAGACAGACAGACAGACAGACAGACAGACAGACAGACAGACAGAAACTGTTAAGTGTTCAGATTAACTAAGGTCTATCGTCTTCAAAAAAAGTTGCCTTCTTTGTTTGTTTTATAGGCGGTTTCGTCGAGTGCTTTGTTGCGGTTTTCAGTGTAACGCGGAGGATCTCGCTGTATATATTTAGCCGCACCGCTGCTAGGCTTATCCCCCACTGAATTTCCTTAACTGTTTCCGCGATTAGATACGAACCCGGAAACAGAGCACATCACCCGACAGACGAGTAGACGTTTTTTTTTTATCGTCAAAGCAGCACATTGGGTGAGCCACGTACTAATGATGACCAAAATGCACCGAGAACACACGACAGAACAATAATGTTAACCATGATTCAAACACTTAGTAAGCCGGGCCATGCGGCACTGGAACCTTTGACAGCGTTCGCACGATGGCACGCCACTGCAGCGACACATTACCCTATGGCATATTTCAGCATTAATCTCTATGGCCTCAATGCGCAAAAAAGGGTTAACACTGCTAAGAACTTTTTAAAGACCCGAAAAGTTTGCGCGCTTGCCAACGCACCTAGAAGGAAATGCAAGGAAAGGCTTCATTTCCGCCTTGACCCACATTGGACACATTTTGTAAGATTTTAACGCATAAATTCCAGAAGGAAGACGACTTTCTTCAAGTCTTCATGGATGCCGAATATGACTGGCAGAACGGCACAGATGGAAAAGGAGATAACGCTGAAAAACAAAGTGAGAACTCAATTTTTTTGTTACTATGTTGACAGTGATCGCGAATATATAAAAAAATAGGTAGCACCCTATGCGTTCATGAAGAGGTTTCATGATTCTTTGTGCACACTTATCCGCAATTAGATTTACTTCCCTTTAACATAAGTGCCTGGCACTGTATGAACTCGATGCACTTCACTTCCGCCATAAACACCAACGTGCTGCTAATGTTTACATAGGTGCGTGTAGTTGTCGGTTTATCTCGCAGTTCGGTTTAAAGGAGCCATGAAGAGAAAATACAACTTCGTTTAATTTGAAAGAACTTGGATTCAGTATCTCACTCAGCTCCATTACAGTCACAAAAGATGTTTTTAACAAAAAAAAAAGGAAGGAGTATTTAAAAACTTTCAAATTTTGCGCCACAGTGACGTGTTATGAGCAAGAATGACGTCATACGGGCCAACTATAAAATACAATTTTCTGTGCGTTAACTGCACGTTAGCATTCAAGTGATGCGGTCAAATGGAACTAGAGACCCCATTACAGACGTCCAGTCATGTGTCGTCGAGACAGGTCAGTTAGGCGGCCGGCAATCGCACAAACAAGGTTCCGTGACGTCATAGAAAGTGTTGCGGGAAATTGGCTAGGGGGTCGCGACTGCTTCACACGTTTTCTTCAATATCTCCGTTATTTGTTCGAAGATTGCGATGATATTGGTATCATTGTTATCGGGACAAAGCCGTCTTTTTAATAAACCCAACTTGTATTTCGTCTTCATGGCTCCTTTAAGTATTTAAACAAGTGCAGTACGGAGGGATTAATAAATAAAATAGAAACGGTACCCGCCGAGAAACAGTTCTCGGGGCGCTTAACACGGCTTACTTGCTTTGAAAGCGAAAGCCTAATGATACTTATCAACGACTTCTTCACTACTACCTATATAACAGTGTGAGCAGTGTTTGCACTGCTTCGCGTTCAGGCTCATATTAACTTCCCTTGTCTGGAGCATTTTTTAGGTATTAGGGGTTGTGGAGATAAACAACGCGTGTGCGATTTCTGCCAAATTCGGTTAACATACAGGTGCATGTCACCGTATACATGTATTATCGTATTGGTATTTTTTTTGGGCAACTGGGTCAAATTCGTTTGTTTTTGCTTAAGATGAGTAAATACCCTGTGAATAGATTCACAGCCTGTATTGGTGGCGTTTCTTGCATTGATTGCCGCACTGCACGCTCGCTTAATTCAGAAGATGGTTTGTTGCACATCATACATTTTGACGCGGCGTATTCTGCGGCTACTAATCCCGGTTTTAAAGGCATGTCTGCCTTTCTGACCTACTATCACATGCCCGGTTGAGTACGCGATAACAACTCCCATTATCATAATGAGACATGCGCACATACACATACTGCCCTCTCTTCCAAATTTCTTCTCTCGAATGACCCAGGAATTCTTGACTGGGGATGCGTGCGAGATAATAGAGGTAATTATCTCAAGTCACGATTTGCTTACCGTTAACTTCACCCGTAGCACATGAATCGTGCCTGCAATTTTTTAATTTTTGCGATATAGGGCATAGGCGCATTTATAAGCTTAGAAATGTCAGCAGATTTTTTTTTTTTTTTTTTGGGGGGGGGGGGGGGGGTGGCGAATTACTTGAAGCGATTGGATGCAGCCGGTATAATTGTGTGGTGTAAGAAAGCGCAACCGACATAACGTTGTCGCAGCTCCCCTAATAGAGAGGGCGCGCACGTATGATGTATGGAGAGCTAAGAGTTATGAAGAACTTTTATAATCTGCCGAAGTAACTAACAAAATTTGTTTTCCAAATAATAAGCCCAATAAATTACCCAGAATATTTCGAAATATAACCTCGAAAAACGTTTGAACCACAGTTTCTAACTATATCGGTACATGCAAAAGTATAGATAACAACTGTGTGAGTATTTCATTTCATCTGCGACACCGAAGACGAAATAAAATACTAGCACCAAAAAAGAGCAAGTATAATTTGAATATGCGTTGTTTGTAGTTTTGTAAATTTTAACGACCATGTGTTTTTTTTTTCATCGTCAGAGATATACCATCTCAACGATGTCGCAAGTGGGAGCACAGTGATAACTTTTCATCTACATCTGTTTAGAGACCATAAATGCCATAACATGAAAAAAGATAAAACGAAAAGTTGGGCGATGACCAAAATGACGCTGCAGTTTCATGCGATATCCCCGTCTGATGCCTTTCGATTTTGGTGCCATCATTACAAATCTCTCACAGATTATCTCGCATTTGCAGAGATGTCGCTGGAGGCGATAACGGCTCAGGGCCTTATTTTCTTCGTTGCTGGCGTGGAAGGCGCGGCATCAGCCGTTACGCACACCGCGTACTTACTGGCAACGCATCCGGAATATCAGGACAAGGTCACTGCTGAAGTGGACAAGGCGATTTCAGAGGTACGCAAAAACTGCAGGTTTTCCTGCTCAATATAATCCAATTGCGATACAATTTAGTCCACACGCCAGCGAATTTAATCCAAGCACGTTCACTGAGTTAACTGCTTTAAGAGCGGCAGTTTTTTACATCCCCTAAAGTCCCGCTCTGCAATGGGTGATCTTTGTTGACTCGTGGCCTGTTTTACAGACATTGGTGAAGCCATTCCCCCGCTGGAGACAACTTGTGCGGGAGCTAAACGATGGATTTAGGCGCTGACACAACGCAGGCGATGAGGCGCGCCGTAGTGGAGGGCTCCGGATTAATTTTGACCATCTGGGGACTTTTAATGTGCCCCGAAATCTCGTACACACGGTCGTTTTTGCTTTTCGCCTCCATCAGAAAAGCGGCCGCCGCGGCCGGGAATCGAACCCGCGTCCTGGAGCTCAGCAGCACAACGCGTTAGCCAATGAACCACCGCGGCGGGTAGAGAAAAAAAAAAACTTGTACGTGAGCTAAACGCATTGCATACACTTGGACTGCGAGGCACCGAGTCTTGCTTCAGTGGCTGCCGGGTCATTACGGCATCAAGGGGAACGTCGTATCTGACGCAGCAGCGAAAGAGGCGCACAATATGCTTGCGTCTCATGGAATCCGGTATTTCAGACAAGACGAAAGTACGGCTGTCTCTGCACTGGGGTGGAAACTGCGCTGTCAGCTTGGCGGCACCCTCTTAGGATACCCTTGTCTATGCATGCGATTGACCCTAAAAGCAATTTCCAGTTTCCTGGAGGCCTACCAAAACAAACTGAGGGTGTCCTTCACGGACTACGTCTGAACGTTGTCTTCACTCGCAGTTTTCTGTTTAAGATAGGTTGGCCGGACTCGCCATTGTGCTCTGTGTGCTCTGTGAAACATGGCATACCGCGTCTCTTGCGCTACTGTCCGCACCACGCAGCTCAACGCTAAACAGCGAGAACTCTCGTGCGACTACTACGCGGAAGCTCTTTAGAACTGCATCACTTGCTTGGTCCCTGACAAAATCACGCTGACGCGGCGCAAGGGATAAAGGCTCTTTCAATTTTTTTTTGTTTGACTCAGGATTACTCGAGGCTCTTTAACCTTGAGATCCTCAGATTTTTTTTCCTAGTGCTGTGAATTGTTTCTACGTTCAAAACTGATTTCCTTTTTTTCTTCGTCCTATCCCTTGTTCTTTCCCCCTTCCCTTCTATTTTCTCTGCACTATGTTCATTACACCTGAAGTAGCAAGCCCCGCCGTTTGTGGGGCTAACCTCTTCGGTGTTCACTAAAGAAAAAGAAGGAGAAGGAGTTTCTTGAAGTGCGTAAGAAAACTACATAAGCGAAAACACTACAGACAAGGGTACCAGAGCCAGTGGTTGTACAGGGACCCTGGAGGAGTTAATACAGAGGTAATAATTACAACAAGTATTAACAGCAACGGTGAAACAATATAAGACGCTAAAAAAAATAAAGAGGACTAACTCACTTCAAGTACAAAAACAAAACAGGAAAAGTTGATCAAAGACCATTTAACGGGAGAAAGGGTGGTCTTTCAGGGACGATTTAAATGATGACGCGTGCATAAATAACTTCACAGCAGGCGATAAACTACTCGAAATTCATATTGCATAGAAAGCGGAAGTCATTCTTCAGTAATTAGTTTGTACACGTTGTAGTAAAATGTTTCTGTTTTATGCAAACATTGTGCTGTTCCGGTTTGCTTCGAAGGTGGGGCTGGTAAAATTAAAAGGAAATTGTAAACGCAAGAACTTGAAAAATATTAAGCTTAAATTGTATTGAAACAACTTTTCAAGCTTTCAAGCTCTGTCTCTCGCTATGTACGCATGAAGTGACAGGGTCAATTGAAAAACTGTACTAGACAGCTGGACTAACCGTTGGCCCCGCTGGAACTCAGAAAAAATGACAAAAACAACGGAAGACAAAGGTAAACCGTAGGTCCTTCAAAACACAAATCTGGTGTCAGTTTGTCAGCCAATTAACCACACCTTTAATATTGAAATTAATGACACCTTTGTTAATGTTGCTAACTTGCTTAGCAATGAGGACAATGCAAGGGACAGCTTCTGTGAGCCGTAATTCGTTCTGGGGCATTCTACGATCCGTTTTTCAAGGTGTCAGGATACGCGCACCAGCTTTTACTTTTCCAGTTTTTGTTGCTCTGGCGTTGTTGAGCTCGCATTTCATTTCATTGGTTCGGGTAAAAAGGCTATCGCTTTCGATTTTATTTCAGGGTGGACTGACGTATGATGCCCTTCAGGAGATGCCCTACCTCGAAGCTTCAATCAAGGAAGCGATGAGGTTGGCCACCCCTGACTCCGTGTGAGTGTCTAAAAAGACAGATGTACTTAGTTTCCTCTCACTTCTCTAACGTACACTGGTATGATACGTAACTAAAGCCAAGTTTAAAATTTGGTGGGAGAAGCAGCAATTTATCATCGGAGGTTGAGGCTGAGGGCGTGAACGTCGACACTTGTATTTTGACAATTTCCTTTCAAAGGGGACATGAAGACAAAACATACCTTTCTTCAATTTGAGACAATTACGCTTTGGGAAGTCACTCTCAATTCCGGCAACGAAAGGGATTTTCATCTGAAAAAAAAAAAAAACAGCCAGAAATGTTGAAAATATTTCCACGGAATATGGGCAGCAGAGACGCAGTAGAGGCCATCACTAAAGCATAGTTATGGCGGTGTTACTGCATGTTAGCATTTAAGTAACACAATCAGATGAATCTAGAGGCTCAACAACAATTACCCAGTCATGTTTCTTGGCTTTGTGACGTCACACAAACCAACGCCGCCTGTATTAACATTGCCTGACGCGTCGCGCGCTTTTCAATGGGAAGGGTAGGGACGCTTAGTTCAGGTACTGATCCGCTATGTGGCGCGTGCCGGCGGACATCTCGCCTTACGTCACTGCTCGCGAGTAGCGAACGCTGCACCCACTTCTACGACGTGTGTCTGTCAGCTTGCCTGTTGGGCTTCAAGGGCCGTTTCGCTTACATCTTAGCCGCGACGGGGCGCTAGTTCTGTGGTGCACTGGGGATCTCGTTCAACGTGTCGCTCGCTTCATACTTGCTGCATTTTCCCAAAGATAAAGACGGAGGTGGACTGAAATAGTGTAAGAACATACTGATTGTCGGGTAGACATATAGCTAACAGAAAAACGATATTTTCGGATGGCGCAGCCATTATTTTACTGATATTTTTCTTTCTGGAGTATTTAGAGAAGAAAAAAATTGCGTGCACGTTTTTTGTTCAGGCGCTCACTTCTACGATTACTTTCCAATAATATCACGTGCTTGTAAACTATAGAAAATTATAGGAAACAAAAGGATAAGCAGCTGGAATCCCGCCACGCTGTCCGGGCGCTTCTACAGTACAGTCCTCAATTTTAGAAGTGCGTACCGATGCGGAGTGCGAACAGCGGGGTCAAAACAATACCTAAATGCGGAGGGGATAGAGGTGGGATGCCCCACTCAGAAAATTTCAGGGCCTGTGATCCGAGTAGATAAGCGCGCAAAGCCCGCATCAGCCTGCGGCAGCGCCAGGGATTTTGCTTCGTGACAAAGGAAGTTTTATCAGTGACAGACCAAGACAGACAGGCATGGTGAAAAACAAGAAGGCGTAGGAGCGCCGCCTCGGGAACGCTAAACAAACTTTCCACTATTTTGCATAGTTTCCGAGAAGCGGCGCTGGCTGGCGGACACGAAAGCACGCTGGAAGGCTACGGAGTGGGGAAGGGTAGGAGAGAGCAACAGGAGAGTGGCTGTTTGGCCATTTTTCGCTCACGCGTTAGGCACTGTTTATACAGGCGGCGTTGCACAAACAAGTTTCTGTGACATCATAGAGACGTCGCTGGAATGTGACTGGGGAGAAAGCACTGTTTGATCTGTTTCTTAAAAGGCGATAAGTTTTCTTGAGCTTGAAGAGGCAAATACACCAACCAAGGGCGTTTATTCAAAGTGGTCTCCAAAGGGACCGCTTTGAATAAACGCCCTTGGTTAGTGTATTTGCCTCTTTAAGTTTAACCCAACAAGACAAGAGTTCTGTCGAAGATGTTCACGTTTTCTTGAGCTACTTGAACGGGAAAATTTTAGTCTGCATGTTAGTCTGTAACTCGATTAGGCCACCTGGCCAAAGTGAAACAGAAGCTGGACAATACGGTTATATACCCACAGCCCAATCTAAACGTCTAAGTCCGGTGGCAATGTTCATACTTGTCAACATGGTTAAACAGGATCAAACCTTACGAAAATATGAGGCAGAAAATCAATACATAAATGATATTTGCAGTGTTCTTTTATAACAAATTCACGGATGCTTGATTTCAAATTAAATACTGCAATTACGGCATATAAAAACATTCCCTCCGTCGCCTGTGGTCTCCCGCGCCACTATAGCTTCTAGCGGAATTTTAAGAAATCAAGCGGAAATGGTCACGACAGGTTCCACTAGGTAGGTTCCACGTTCCGCTTGGAACGCACGTGGAGTAGGGCAACGTGGTTCTATAAACGCTGAAGTTGGGCGCCTCGATTCAAGAGCTTCTCCGCCGTATACGGCGGAGAAGCTCTTGCCTCGATGCCAGCGCTGTCGTATACGACAGCGCTGGCATCGAGGCACACAGCCTGTAGCAGTGGAACGCGGTAAATTTAAATTGACTTGAGCGAACTTTTTGCGTGCTTTCCTTGGGAGGAGCACGACGGAAGCGCAACAACATGAGAGGTGAGCGGGAATTCGAAGGGAGGCATTTACTTGGCAAATGTTGACGAAAGTATCCTTTTTCGTGGACATTTGCAACAAAAGGAGCAGATAGCGGGCAATTTTATATATCGCCATTATTAAGTTCGGGATGAATTTTTATTATTGTCATAGTTCAAAGCAGCCATTAATGAACCAAACTTGTATTTGGTCTTCGTGGCTCTTTTAAAGACCGGTCAGTTTGTTCACGCGTTAAGAGATCCAAGCAAGTTAGCTAGGCTAGCTGGTGGCTAACGAGCAAGCCAAGCTTCACACGCAGCGCTCTGAACGGCTGTGAGGCCGATTGGAACAGAATCTCACACCTGCAACACATATTTATCTAGGCAAACACGGGTAACTCTTTCAGACAATGGTCAATCTGCGGGTCGAGTTGTTATATTATGAGTCCACCAAATATCCCAGTCAATTATTACTGCTCTACGCACATCCCGTAACCTAGAAGCTCGTTCAAAAGAATATTCTCTTTCTGGCGTTCGTTAAAGGTCTCGCAGTCTTTGTCTGCTAATGTTTCGTCACACAGGCGGTATACCACCTTGCGTAGGGTTCATTTTAGTTGCGAAGATGAAAGCATTCGATAGGCGCTTCAAAGCAGATTACAGAAAAGAAAATAAGAGACTAAAAAAGGCGTCCCTGCTGAATGAGCACATCCGCAAGTGTCTTTATGTGGGGAAAATATTTATGGCTTTGTCAGTCTTTTGAGGTACGAAGCCAAGAAAAAAGGCGTTGATCAAGGCAAATAAATGTCCTCTGTAAATAGCAAGGCCGCTTAGAAACGAGACCCTTGGCTTAGATGTCAGGGTTTTACATTTTACAAACAGACACGCTAAGCTCGTAAGTAAGGTCGGGGTTGCGACTGATATGTTTCCATACACAATCGAAATATACAATCACCGGCAAGTAGGCGTAATTTGAATGTCATTGAGACAGAATAAGGTAGCTTCTGTTGGCTACCACAATTTCAGTTCTTTCACACAACGTTGGACTACACATAATTTTGTTCTTTGTTACTTTCCAACCATGCGCGCTCAGAATCATGAGGCTTTGCACTGAGGAGACCACAGTGGCTGGCATCCACTTCAAGCCAGGAATGTGCGTCGGCATTCCACTTGCGGCCATTCACCGGGACCCCGAGTACTTTCCCGAGCCAGACAAGTTTAACCCGGAAAGGTGACCACTGAGGATTTACCTTACTTCTTTCTTTGAATGAGTTGACTATAAACACGCAGTACTGTGATGGCTGTGGTTGGCGAATGCGCTAGGGTTTCACCAAGCTAATATGCGTTTTTCGTTCAGTTATCCAACATTAACAATAACACATACGCAAAAACGTTTTCAGAAAATAGTTGAAAGCAAGTTGAGGCTGATGCGTAGACTGTAATTCTGAGGCTAGTATACAAGACAGCCCGACAGCAGCATACACGGTTCCATTGTCATTATCATGTAATACAAAGCAGATTCGAACATGCAAGGTTATTCTTAAAACAGAATAGCAAACATGCAGGACAAAATGCATATAACAGGGTGGTTTATTCATATGTATAAAACACCACTATCACCAACCGGCCTTTAAATTTTATATCGATAAAAAAAACAGATCATCTAATTCCAATAACATTTGTCACCCACTTATAAAAATACAGGTATGGTACACACTAGAAGAATGACCTTCATGTCGAAGTGAGTTTATTCTGAACCGTACCACGCAATGGGCTGCAGTGAATAATGAGAGACGTGGAGTGATACTTCGTTCGCACTGACCACAGCCGTTTTCTAAGCTTGCTGCGATAATGCTTGAATGGCACGCAATCTTCCAGTAAACGAGTGCGCACAACTGTTTGACGTAGGTTGTCTTTTATTTTTATTTACTGGTGTAATGTTATCCACGGCCTGCGGATTTTATGAACAGGTCTACACTACTTTATAGAAAAAGAAACAATTACGACACAAACATTTAAAAACCGCTATTCACAATAGCAATCGTTTGGGTCGTTGATTTAACAGCAAACCTCCAGTCCACCTGCAAACGGGCGTAATAAAATCCGCCTAACGTAGCATCTGTGATAATTTGGGTCCGTTTTTAAAGAACCCATGTTACACTAAAATGTAACGTAGGAACTTCTGCATTACACTTTCACTCTGCACGACGCAGATTTCTGCCGGTGAACAAGGAAAGCGTGAAGCCCTTCACCTACATACCATTCGGTGCTGGGCCACGCACCTGTGTTGGAAAGCGACTTGGAGTGGTGCAGGCCAAGACCACTCTGGCATGTCTGCTGAGCCGGGTGCGGCTTGAACCCTGCTCTGAGACAATGGTTGGTAAATTTAGGCCTTCTCGGAAATCACATTTATCGACTATTCTGTTTTGACTTGACCATGCGAGGGTACCGTCTTGTTCGAAGTAGCGTCACAAAAGTACATTGTTCGACAAAATTAAGTTATGCGAAGTTATTAGGGAAACTAAAACGAAATAGACTTTGTCTCATAATTTAAGCACAGATAATCCTATTCCCGTGCATTGCTCTGGTTAACGATACAGAAGCCACAGAAGGAATCCGTGGCTGAAGATCTTCCTTCTCTGGAAGACCCTGTTCTGCAGGAACTTCAGCGGTGAAGCCACGTGGTTACAAAACATGACCGAACTGTTTTAGCAAACACGGAAGGCGAGATGGCGTTCTGAAACGAGTTTATCACTAACACCGCACCCACGAAGGCGTCCCGAGGTCACCCGCACCTTGAGCAACACGAAACGGCACGACAGAAATATCTCCTAATGGCTGTCGCCACGTTGAGAGTTGACAGCGCCCTTAAAGGGGCCCTGAAAGGCATTTTGAGCACACTAAATGAACTAGCGCAACCGTTAGATTGGGTCGTCAACATCATCTGTGCCAAGTATTACTCTTGTACGCGCAGCGGAAAGCTCACACTTTTGTTGCAAAGTTTGTCGTTTTTTTCTCACCCTTTCCTTCGTGTTTTTGGGCGCCGCCATCTTCACATGTCTACATCATCGATTCCCAGATGTTCGTCATGAGCTAGACATCCCGCTATTGGGCGGCTTTTTCACGCACTTCCGGCAAAGAGATGAGTCGTCTGCTCAGCGTCGGCTCGCCGGCTGATCTGCCAGCGGAGTGCTTGGGCATTTTACGACAAACGAAACAAGTGTAAAACAAACGCTTAACCGTTTGTATTGAATGCAACACGGCCATAACACGACATGGATATTCTGTTACCTGAGTACGTTCCATAAAGAAAGCGTTGAAGCCCCGTGGCACTTCTTTCGTGCAATCGCAGAGAACGCCCTGAGCCGAATGCCCGGGTTTGACGCATACATTTTATTCAACTTCAAAACAATCCAGAGATGCGTTTCTAACGAACACAACGTCACAACATGCGTTGAAAGTCTGAACCACAATTGACAGAGGATGGGTTGCCTCCTGCCCATCGTAAATTCGGTACTCACCTCGCGCGCGGTTTGCGGGGACGAACAGCAAGTCACTTAACTCTGGCGCACAAGCCGATGGCTTTTAGCCACGCACACTGCACATACCCCATGCGAGGTTGAGTCGTACGTCGCACGAGAAAGATAATCCAGACCATGGGAAGCACTATCTACCCGCAGAAGCACAACGTCGCATTTCATCGCGAAACAAAGGCGTCCACAACACGCACACCATCGCCTCCTGTAATGCCAAACCATGGAGGAAAGAAAAGCTTAGGAGAGGCCCCCAGCTATCCCCGCGCATTGGCAAAAGTGTGGAGGAAGTCACGTGTTTTCGGCGGCCATTGGAAATCGCGTTAGCAACGGCGTCCTAGCAACAGCCCGCCCGCCGTTCGCCAGTCATGGAGGAAAGGCAGCGCCTGCCTTGTCGTCCGATTGCGAAGATTGCTGCTTCGCTTTGCTGCGCTGTGGTCTTGCGGAACTCGAAAAGGATGCTGCGAGTTGCGACAGCTGCGCCGATGTGAATATGTCATTTAATTTCTACTTGCAAGTGCACCTTGTACCGCGTCAAGCTTTTGCTCCGGTCGCGCTCACGACGCGCCTATTGAAGTGCAGACATCGTGAACGCGCCGTCCCGTCGTACGCGCGGACACCCGTCAGGTAGATTTTCGGGAAGTGATACACGGTGTGCAGTACGTAGGCGACTTGCAACCGAACGATTCGCAACTCAGTTTTTTGGTTATCGCCGCTGCAATATATAGTTTGCTAGGCCGGCAATGCGCGGCAGTGCCTTTGCAACTGTTACAAGGTAGATTCCCAGTTGATATAATTTCATCGTCCTATTACCTTAGTAGGTGTCCGTCTGTTGACTGGAAGAGTGCTGGATCTGGAATCTGGGTCTTTTTGTGGTCTCGCTCTGGATTTCACTTTTCAACGCTTCATACTGCGAGGTTAGTGTATGAACGTTTTCAACTGATATCACCTTGAATTTTTTGACACTGAGACAAGTTGAAACTTGGCGAAAAAAAGTTTATTGACGCCACCCACCCTCTCATTTTTTTTACTCAATAAAACGTTTTGCCTCCTCCTCCTCCTCCTCCTTCGCAAAAAATTCTGTCGAAGGCACGCGAACAACGGTAAAAACATTCCACAATTTTTTAGCGTGAAATCTGCATGAAGTACTGCTTACCTATATATATTGTCACGGAACACCTATGTGGACAATGCCCCCATAGCGCCATAACCCGTCACCGAAGACGACGAAGAGGATGCGGCTCGCCCGAGCGATCATGGCCGCTTGTAAATAGATCGCATTGCTCTGCGGCAACATCTTGTAAATAGATCACTTCATCGTCGCCCATGGTTCGCCTCATCATTGGCCTGCCGCCACGTAACATTTTGGTGGATGGTGCGGGTTTCAGTCCCATCCCGGCCCCGAGCTTCACCCCGTCTCGGCTCATGAAGCAGTCTCATCCTGGCTCCTGGAAAGCGTCGGCCCGCCCCAGCCCCGGTGATCCACGGACGCGACATTCCCCAGCCCCGTGTCCCCTGCCCATGCCCCGCCGAGACCAGACGAACTGACCAGCCACGACCAGACGTATAGCCGACGACGTCCCCCCGCCCAGATCTCCGGCGCTTCTCCGAAAGCTTTGGACGCTGCCTCGTGGGGTCGGCGGTGGTCCCAGCTGTTCCGGGGCGGTGCTCATCGCGACCATCACCATCATCAGTGGCGGCAAGGACATCATTGTACATGTTCTCATCGCTTTGCTCATCCGCTTCGTCACCCTGTCTTTACCCTGGCTTCGACCGGGACGGTCGTCCTCCGCCGGGGGGGTGATGTCACGGAACACCTATGTGGACAATGCCCCCATAGCGCCATAACCCGTCACCGAAGACGACGAAGAGGATGCGGCTCGCCCGAGCGATCATGGCCGCTTGTAAATAGATCGCATTGCTCTGCGGCAACATCTTGTAAATAGATCACTTCATCGTCGCCCATGGTTCGCCTCATCATTGGCCTGCCGCCACGTAACAATATAGAACGGCCGTTTAATTGACTAGTCATCTCTGGGATTGCCAGTGAAACTGCAACGCAAACTTGGGCACTTTCCAGTCCGGTAGCCGCACGGCGCGCCCACTGTTTGCGGCGTTCTCCATCGCTTGGGAACCTATAAACGGCGGCGATTGCAAACAAAGGATGAATGCACACCAATGTACAGCAATACTTGTCAGCGGAATGATGCACTAACCGGTGGAAAGTGACGCCCAATTCCTTGGGTACCGATCGCGACCTGCAGCCTGGCACCGAGCATTGCGGCATTGTTAGAGCGAGCCGCTTCGCAAAACTGCTACGGCCACACTGAAGGCAGTGTAACCTTGGTGTAACCGCGCGTTTAGGTTCACGGTCACGCGCTGCAAAACGGCCTTCTACCTGCCTATCAGCTGATTTCCGCCGGCTCGGCGCTGGCAGATGCAGACGACAAGAGAGGCGGTACAGGACGGAGGAGGCGGAGAAGGTGCACCGAGAGAGAGAGGCAAAAAGAGTCCGCCAATGGCATGGAGGGCCAATGGTCCGCCATTCGACTTACAGAAATGGCGTTTCCGGCTGCGCTGGGTGTGACGTCAGGGCCTCTCCTAAGCTTTTCTTTCCTCCATGTGCCAAACGCATCTCGCACTTCCCAATGGGAGTGAGTGGTACGCCTGCAGTTCCCACATGTCGCGAGGTGGGGCCCCAAGCTGAACCGGGATCACGCAACCGTAACTGACTTCTGGAGCGGTTTGTGCCTTGTTGCCAAGGCAACCGATGTTTGAGATTGTCAAAGAAATGGCGCTCGCTCCAGCGCTATAGAAAGCTCAGAGCCGCGACGGAGCATGTTTTGCCAACGTTGCCGCTCTCCACCACGCTTCGCCCCAAGCTGAACTGGTCTAAGGTCCCTTTCAGGGACCTTAAACTGGTCACATGATTGAAGCGTTTTGTGCACGGGTTCTGTATCGATTTAATATGACTTCTTCACATGCCGCCGGCAGGAATTACCACCGCCGCAAAATAAGACCCGGCACCAGCGGGGCCACATCTGATACGGCGCTTTTTGGATAAACAGTGCGCGGTGCATCAAGGGAACTAGCGCACGACCCTCCTTGTGCGGCTGCGAGTTCGCCGCCGATAAAAAGTCATGTGCCGCCAGCAACGTACACCGCGAAACGGCAAGGCCAGGCCGCCGCATACATGCGGCCAGATTTTTCGTTCGCTTTTCCAGCCTTGAGCGGAGTGCATGATTCATGGTGTCAACAAAGCTTGCCCGTAGCAGACGACAATAGCGGAAGTACGTCACCTCTGCGGAGCGCAGCATCATGGGAGGCAAGGCTCGCGCCCCGTCAACAGCGGAGAGTAAGTCGAAAGGAGGAGGAAACGCGGAGCGACGATAATGCGCGGTTTTTGATTTACGATTTCTCAGCTAATACTCATCGCTTTAACATAATTCTTGCGGGAGGAGATTGCAAATACATTGCTTTATTTGGGTACATGTACATCCATGCATCGGCGGAAGGTATTTCAGGACCCCTTTAAACCATGTAAATCAGCTCTTTTTGAGCTTATCTTGCAAGGCGGCGATAACAAAGAGGGCGTAGCCCAGCCCTTCCCTTTCTACTGTCACTCTCTCTCCTAGCTGCCACGCGAGTATGATGATTGTAGGGTTTAACGCGCCGACGCAGCGCAGGCGATGAGGCGCGCCGTAGTGGAGGGCTCCGGATTAATTTTGACCACCTGGGGATCTTTAACGTGCGCCGAAATCTCGTACACACGGGCGTTTTTGCTTTTCGCCTCCATCAGAAAAGCGGCCGCCGTGGCCGGGAATCGAACCCGCGACCTCGTGCTCAGCAGCGCAACGCCTTAGCCACTGAGCCACCGCGGCGGGCGCCACGCGAGTATGTTACAGAGATCCGCTTTATTAGGAATTTTTATTTTTTTAACATATTCAATGGTAGTCATAGAATTTATCGTTGATGTTCTTGGTAAACGCCTATTGCAGCGGAACATAGAAGATGAAAATTCTTGACGTAAATGTCGCCTGCGGTGAGAATGTGGGAGTGTGAAGTGCATGCTCATGGACGGTGTACCGGTGGTCTTAGCGATTCTGCTTTTCTGGTTTGCTATAAACGGCCTATAAGGAAGAAAAACCTCGAAGTCCGGACAACAAATCGCGAGAAACTGAAATCTGTCCCGGCAAAAAAAGATGATCAAACAAGGGCATGGTTGTGCTCGTAAAATAGCTAACCAGATGAAGGCATATTAAATTGTCCCGGATTTCAGAAACTCTTTGCTCTCACTTGCCTCCATAGGGACTCCACAAATTTTTTGTACTACGAATTTATCCGTATTTGGGATACACTAATATTTATGGTTATTTATCGCTGCAGCCTGCATTGAAGTACAAGCCATGCCAACTTCTTCCCGTCATCGATGGTCCCGTGATTCTTCGAGCTGTCCCACGTGTCAGCACTTTGCCGAAGAATGAGACTTATGCGCCGTGAAATGCTTTGTGCCAGCACAACACGATGGCGATCGACCTTTCCAAACCTCGGACAACTGCCGGTGATTCGATCAAGTTCGGCGGGAATATGGCCAATGTCAATTTTACAAATGTTCAGAGATTGAATTTTTGTCACAAAAAGAACACATTACTCCCATCTATATCCCTTCCACACTGCAGAGATGTTCCATAAAAAAGAACATCATTCAGGTAAAGTCGATGCATTGTTACAACCTAAATTGGTTAAAGCGAGGAAAAAAAACAACGCTAAAAGGAGAAATGAATAAGTAATTTAGACTAATTAAAAATCAGAGCCCCTTTCTTAAGAGCAGGATGGTTAAAACACGAAGCTTTCTCTCATGTAACCTCAGTCAAAGTACAAAATCCAAACTGCTTCGACCATCCAGGAATGGCGCAGTCGGGTAGACGTCGGCTTCGTTACTCGAGAGACAATGCTTCGATTCCGAACAAGGGAAGCGTTTTTTTTTCTTTCTTGAAGAACTTGATATTCCTTCGCGTATCATCGTGGTTTTGTGATACCCACTGTGTAAAGTTGGCTTTCCTGCAGTGCCTTCTGGCGCAACAGCGAACACCATCAGTGAGGCAACACAAGCTTCGCTTTAAAAAAAACGAAGTACCATTTACACACGCGATCAAAATCTTTGAAGCGTCAAATAATGTACCATCTGATCGACAGATCAGGAAATTTGTGTGGCCTACATCGTCAAATCGGTTTATAAGCAATAAAAAAAATGTCGAATTTCGAAAACACGCACTAATAACACTGCACAATGGATTTGTGTAGATTTGTATTTGTTCTTTATTGCTGTGTGGTTTGTTCTTCGCATAACCGCCGTAAGTATACATAAGTATACAAGATGGAACGACAGCACGACAGTATACAAGACAGCACGACAGCACGACCCGGCCATGGATGTTACCCTGTATGTAACATGCCGGGGCCCTCAAGCTTTTTTTTGCTGTTTTTCCTTACTCGTACGGGACACATGTTTTTTTTGTGAAAAAGTTGTGAAAATAAAATCCAACTACAAACTTTTGTCGGCTCGTTATGTTCGAAAACATTCAGTAACGCCACAAGCATGGCCCCAAACTGTTGTATTTATTACGTTATCTGATTGGTGTGTCGGTTATTGCTACTTTAAATAATTACTTGCAGCTGCACCTGATGTTAAGTAAATGAAAATCAGAGGCACTATAGTGACGGAAACGCCAAAAGTTATACAACTGAAGTTGGTACCGCTAAAAACTAGCCTGAAACTCGGCAAGCCAATATAGCTGTCGCCTCGGTCGCAGTGGTCATAAAAGGTACTACTGAGCTGTAGAAAACTGCCCCAGGGCCAGTTTTATGCTCTAGATTGCTGGTGGTGGACTGTAAAAGAACACAACTTGTTCCGTAAAATGTGCCGGCACACTGTGGTGTGTGGCTAAAGGTTTCAATATCGGCTATCAGTATTCTCATTTTCGGTGTCACTGAAAATCAGAATTGTAGCTAGCTAGGCATTCGGACTGTCTTACACGAAAGGACGTCTGCCTGAGGTTTTATGGGATAGCAAGGCAGCGAGGGCCTGATAATCAGTCATAAAATTGAATATGCGTTTCCACAAGCAGTGGTATCATCTCTGAAAGCCCCGTAAACATGCCAATGCTTCCCAGTCGCTTGCCTGAAAACGACGTTCTGCATGTGCAATGATTTGGAAGTAAACTGTGCGGTATTAATTTAGTCGCCGTCGTGGTGTTGAAGCACAGTGCCTAGGCCATACTCAGACGCGCCTCTTGAGCTTGAGTCAAGGGAACAGAGCCTTGGCGTAGGAACTACACGTTCTTTACTTTCTGAAAGGAATCCTGTGAAATGGGGTTCCACTGGTTTGGGACGCCTTTCCGTAAAGGACGTTTCAGAGGTTCTAGAATGGTCGCTAGGCGGAGAACAAACTTGGAACGTTTTCCTGCCCTTACCCTAAAGGACCATAATTGTGTCACCTTCACAGGCTGGGGGAAAATGTTTAAGCGTAAATATTTTCTGGAGCGCTGCATCAGGCAAACTCTACATTAAAAAAAAAAACGTAAATTTTTGAAGATCGAAGAGGGAACGCTGTCTTAATTTCCGGCCAGAAATCGTGGCGCGATGAAGGACAGCACTGCAGTGATCGTCCTACTCTTTTTGACTGCGTCCAAATACTACGATGACGACAATCAAGTTAAAGTTTAACCCATGTGCACACCTATAGTCTTCCAGGGTTCATCCGTTTGAGAATGGCTGGTGATCGCTTCGTGAGTGATGGAAGCGGTCCCATCTAAACTATCTGGATGAAGTAACACCTAGTAGTATGCTGAAGCCATATGTAGGTTTGAGAAATGACTAGCTTCTTATACCTATTTCGAAATGTACTCAACCTAAGGCAAATGAAAACTATGTATCCCAACGGCCTAATTACGTTCCCTAAGGTAAGCTTCTGGCTCCTATTTAGGGCACGGCTGCCGCGCCATGTAGCTACCTTTTATCGGCGACGCTCAAGCGATGAGCCCGAATTATGCCTAGAACGATAAAGTCCAGCCAATGAACTTCGTTATCGCTGATTGCGACCCGAGCTTTCTCATCGCCGCCACCAGCCATCTCTAGCGCCGGGATATAAGCCCGTATAGATTATCAGTAATTATCACTTTGTTTTTGGTTGACGTCTTGGCGCCCGCACAAGCGCTTGTCGCATCGAGCTCCTCTATTGGAAGCGCGACACCGGCGAGTGAGCGCTGCTGCAAGGACGCCCCCACCAATGCGCCGTTTGCCGTTCTCGAAGCGGGGACGACGCGGTTTCGCCATCCTGCCGTCCGGGCGGCCCCTTACGTAACCTCCGAGGGCAAACTGATAAAAGCACGTCGGTACACAACCGTAGGAATGGAACGGGAATACAGAGTAAGCAGACGAAGGGTGATCTTCGGCTCTCCGTCATCCCTACGGGGCGACATACGCCAGGAGGCGTACGCGTCGAAAATCGCCACCGCCTGGTCGCTAGGGCGCTTTTAGAATAGGCGGCACCCAGATGCCGGCACGTAGAGGCCTACGCGACGACAGCTAAAGCGGCAATATACACAAACTCGAACGTACCTGACGAGTTTATCGCCACACTTCGGCGAGTTGATACAGATAGCTGTGTGAGAAGCGAGCCACGCGGAGGCACTCATACGTATTTATACGATGCTTCAGGGAGTGTGTACGGTGTTCGTGTTCGTAGCGTCTCTTCTTATTTGGTAAGTACATTTTGGTCAGTCATATATAGCGAAGTCGCTTACCGCAGTAAAAAGGTTACGGAATAATTTACACCCTACCCCTGGATTGCTTAATATCGGTCAAAATGGCGCACATACAGGCGTTACTTTTAATTTTCTTCTTTCATAGGAAAAGCAGTCGCGGGATGCAGAAATAAAAAAAAAGAACGACGTTGTGCGCTTGTTAGACCTAATATCCCAGAAAACAGTAACAAACCTTCTTCGAAAAATCTTTTGCGCGGACAAGTTTAAAGGAGATGTGACGAAAAAAAGAACTTCAGAGGGCAGCTTCTCAAGTCGTAAATGCGAAAGCATGAAAATGCAATTGAAGGCCGCTGAGTGTTCATTCGAGTAAGTACGCTGACAATACAGCCAATGCGAATTGGGGAACCGAACATGAGCCTTTGACGGCAGCTATCATCGTCGCTGGCCGATCCAGCTCAGTGGATGTGTGGGAACATTGGTTGGTTGGGTTGATTTTGCAGCGAAATGGGAACTGGTGGGCAGTGAGTCTTTTAGCTTCCCCGTCATTGGCCACTCCCCTTGAGTGGTGTGGGGGCCTACTAGGAACTGGTGAATCGTATGCGTGCACCACTCGCATTCCCGTGTCCCTGGGTCCGAATCCCAAGCGGTCCCCAATTTTCCAATTTTCTCAAGCCTTACTTTTTCTGTTTGCTCCGTCAACTATTGTAAGAGCCATTGTAAGAGCCATTGTTATAGACAGTCTTGTCAGGGCTGGGGCCAAGCCCCCCGGGTGCCAAAGCCGCTCGGCCGTTACTTGTTTTCTAATAAACAAGTTTATTGCCATGATTCATTACCCATGTTTCGTACAATTTGTATCATATGAAAGAACACGCCGCGAAGATAAAGGCTTTTGATAAACAAGTCATGAGTGTAAGGAGAAAACTGGCCTTTACCCACATTGTACGGATGATGTCCTGTGTTGCTTGCTTGATGTCTTCCTCGCTTTTTCACCTTCTCGTTTTCTGGCTGGTTCGGTATTAATGCGAGTATCATGGCACCGCTCTCCCTCCGAAGTATTTGGCGACTGCCCGGGGCGCTGGAAAACGACTGCAAAGCGATTTGTAGCGATAATTTTTTGAAAACGCCAGGAGCGTGTCCGCCAGCTAGAATAAGCCAGTTACCCTGCCATTTTTTGCGCCGGGTAACAGAGAAGTAAGCTACATATAATTTTAAAAATACTCATAATTTTGTATGCAGGCCGTGCTTGCTGTTCACAAGTACTATAGATTACATGGTCAATGACGATTTAGAGCTGCGGAATTATGTAGAGATACCGCAAACTATCTGTGTCCAAATGCCGGAAAGCTGGGTGGTTGGTAGATTTAACATGCGGTGCACATGTAATCTTTTCCTACAAGAAACCATCGATATCACGGCTCGTCAAACTTTCGAGCCAAAGTGAAATCTTGAACACGGAACAAAAATTGGACGCGTATCTGCTCCCTTCGCTGCAAACGTCGTCGAAAGATGATAGTCTTTGGCAGCTCCTGCCGCGCAATTGCCTGTCTCCTCACCCTCGCCCACTTTCCATGCTCTGCCTTTCCCTTTCAATCTTCACGCGATAAACAAGGCGGAGATCGGCATAAGTCAATTCAATTTTCCCGCGTGCTACCGCTCGCGCCATCTACCGGAACCTTTTGTTACTGTTGAACTTGGAACAATGCCACGAGGTCCAGGCTCGAGCGAGCTCTTGTAGTGTTTATGGGTCAAAATTTTCTTTTCACCGCGCATTTTTTATCTGCTATAGCAAATATGAAGGACACATTTCTTTTCATTTAGAACAACACTCCGAGTACCAGTTGTGTATTGCTGTTTTGCCTCAAATGTGCGTAATGTTTTCTTTTTACTGAACAATGTTTACAAGGATGTAGCGTGCTACCAGATTTAGCGTTTCCCGAACGGCTTTTCTTTTTACTGAACAATGTTGACAAGGATGTAGCGTGCTACCAGATTTAGCGTTTCCCGAACGGCTTTTGCGATATAAACTTCTCACCGAGAAGGCTTTTCACTTTTGGCTGGATGGCTGAATCGAGGGGCAGACAGATAGACAGATCAAAACTTTCGGGTTTAAGTAGCCCAAGAAAGACTGCCGTCTTTAAAAAGCGGGCGGTAAGATTTACACGTGTATGGTAGTACTCTAGTTTTCACCGCCTTTACTATCAGCTTGGCCTCTCTGCGGCAGTGACTAAATGCATTGGCGTCTGTAATAATAGTCAAAGTAGATATTCTCGCTTCAGCTTCGCTTGCACCACGTTCTCACTTTGGGTTAAATGCTTTACAACACTCACCCGTACGTTTGTACTTCACTTTAAGGGGCTGAGTATTCCTTATTTTATGCTCAGGTGGGTGCGCAAGACGTTTTCCTTTTGGAAAGGCAAGGGAATCGTGCACCTCGGCTTCTGGGAGTACATGCGCTTCTGCTATGACATTTACACAAAGGTTGGTGTATGCGCTCGTTTATGTGTTTCAGGCATACCGACCAGATTGTGGTTACCACAAGGGATGATATTTGAACCGCTCAGCAAAAGGTGCTCTCCTTTTAAAAGGCGCATAAAAACAGAAGTACAAGTTTGTTCATTTTAAAAGAACTATAGCCTTTGGTAGCTCACACAGCTTCATTCCGGCAGCGAAAGACGTTTTGTAAGTAGTAGTATAGCTGTAGCATGCACACGCACACACGAGCGCTCGGCATTTTCATGGTATTTTATCTGCAGGGCGGTCGGCGTAATCTTGGCCAATCTCCCTAGAAAGGGTATGTTAGGCTTGACAAATGCGCGCCGGCGACTCTGGGCGGTCATAAAAATCTTTACCGAGATTTAATAAACTTGTTATAGATATTGCTCAAAAGAATCCTATAAACATTTTGTCAATATTCTATAGAATATTTCTATTGAGTTTCCATTACAAATTGGCCACCGCGTTTCAATTAAAAGTCTATAGAGCCAAGTCAGTAGGCCTTATCGATTCTGAATGTAGTTTCTTATGAGTTTCTTATGGGGTTTTTATAAAATATATTCAACAAGTTTTCTATGCAATTCTTACTGAGTACAGTCGCAACAGCCTGTTGCGTGGAAATCAGGTTTGAATAGAGTTTCTGACGGATTTTTATTAAATTTATGGCAATTATTTTTTATAAAATTCCTATTGAGTATAGTTGTAACATCCTGTTGCTTGTGAATAAAGTTTGAATAGACTTTTTGATGAGTTTTTATTAAATTTGCCTGGATTAGCTTTCTTAAAATTATTATTGAGTATGGTTGTATCAACCTGTTGCGTTTGAGTCAGCTTTGAATACAGTTTCTGACGGGTTTCTATTAAATCTATCTCAGTTAGATTTCTACAAAATTCTTATTGTGCCCAGTCATCACAACCTGTTGCATATGAGCTAGGTTTGAACAGAATGTCTGATGAGTTTTTATTAAATTTATCTCTGTTACCTTTCTATAAAATTCTTATTGAGTATAGTCGTAATATCCTGTTGCCTGTGAGTCAGGTTTTCTGGCAAGTTTTAACAGAGGAGCTTTGCAGGGGCTCGAACTCTCTGGCGGTGATGTCCGCCATCCCAGGCGCCATCGCTCCCAAGTGCTCCCAAGACGAAGTGATGGGACGTCCATCACGCGATCTCGGTTGATGAGGCGGGGAAGGCGGCGCTATAGTACCCCACATATATGCACCGATAAGCTATCAGACCTCCGTGGGTGGGCTATAGAAACGCAATACAGAGTCCATTGAAACTCAACATAATGAAGGTAATAAGATTCTTGTTGCGTGTTTGTTATAAAAAGTTTATTGACTGTCTAATGACCACAGTCCACACATTCGGAGTTCAAACGACTTTATAGAAAGGTAATACAAACTTTGTTAAAACTCAATATAGTGAAAGCAATAAAATTCCTGTTGCATTTTTGCAATAAAAAGTTCATTGATTTTATATTCGCCGCAGTTTTTAAGATGGGAGATTTGGTTCACTCTATAGAAACGCAATATGAAGTGTATTAAAACTCAATGTCTTGAAGGCAATAAAATGTTGGTTGAGGTTTTGCAATACAAAGTTGGTTGACTTTTTAACGAGCACAGTCTGTAACGATGAGTTTTAATTGACTTTTTATTGACTCTATAGAAGCACAATAGGGGGTTTATTAAAACTCAACGTCCATTTTCATGAGGGGAGGACCACGCTTACGTGCGAGCACTCGGTATTTGCTTGGCTTTTTAACTGCGGACACAAAAAATCACGATTTGCTAAACAGCTTCGCTGTAAATAGAACACAACGGAGAAATGAAAGGGGAGAGAGCAGGAAGTTGCGGACAAGCATCTGCTTTGAGGTGTCCCACTACCACTGTGTACTCAACTAAGCTCGAACAATGCTCAGCGGTGGAGGTGAACGCCACTTCCCCTTGGATTTGTTTATCCGATTTGATTGCAGGCTATACGGTCGTGTGGCAACGCTCTTTTAAGTGCAGAGCACTTTAGCGACTCACCTTGTCGCCGTAGGTCACTGTAACCCTCGATGTCTAGCGACTGCCGGAATCAGGCAGTGCCGCGAGATAACGGACCCAAGTAGAGCCTGGCGTTCCGTCGTAGGTCCGCGTTCGAAAACCAAGCGGTTTAAATAGTCATAACTTTTCTAAACTCGTGAAACGCTGGCGCTTGTCATACATCGTCCCGTTGTTTAGCGCAAAAAAAAAAAAAACTGCAGGTACATTTGACGCAAAATATATGAAATTAACCGGCAGCACCCGCGTTTATTTAGTTCGGAACGCTCGTTGGGTTTGTTTTTGCGATAGTAAGCGAAAAAAAGTGGCAGTGCAACGCCAGCATGTGCAGGAGGAAAAGGAAGCACAAAAAGAACAGAACTCCTGCTGGCGCCGTTTCAGGCAGGGGGCGCGCGAGCACAGCGGACGCGGGAAATTTGAATTGCATCGAGTGGTAGCAGGGAGCGGATAACGTCGCTACAGCCCACTATCACGAATCACTGCTCTGCACTTCCGACAGCTTTCACGTTGAGTGGAACAGCTTTAATTTTTTGTTTCTTGATGCGAGTGCACAGCAGCAAAACAATTACAATAACAAAAAACGCGAACATCCAACGACTGATTACTTAAAGTCGCTGTAAATACAATAGTGTCGGAGTAGCTAGGATAAAAGCATACGTGGTTGAAAATGAATGCGGTCTGTTATACGCGCACACACAGCGCCTTTCGTAGAGTTGGTTGTAGTCTATGGATCATGCTGAATTGGCACCTACATTGGTTGGATGTCATGGGAGAACTGAACACATGTTTCGCGTGTTCAGCATTTACAGCCGTTACCAAAACATTGCGGCTGTAGTTAATGTAAGCCGCAAGAGACGTTCAAATAGCGATAAAAATTTGTCCCTAGAATGCTTTGTGATGTGGACATGTGATGTGGACATGGATGAACTGCGTGCAAAGAAAGTTGCTTGTTCCCATAAACCTTCGCGTTTATATATTGGAAGTGCGCACAACGAATTCTTTTTTTGAGGAAATGGGAGGGGGGGGGGGGGGATAATGCGTAAAACTACACGAACTGAATTCTACGCCAGCTCATCAGGCTTCTGCAGTCTTATATCTGTTCTAACCATTTTGCAGCCTCTGAACGAAGTGCTCATTCGGTATTACGCCAAGTACGGCCGTGTATATGGGTAAGTATTCAAGCGCTGCTTTTTAACCTGACAGTACCGAGAAAATCGTTGCGTTGACCCCGGATGCACTCGAAAACTAGTTCCTTGTATCGCAAGTAGGAGTTACTGAGATGTCTAATTGATGAAGCTTGGTGTGTACCGAAAACAAAACTGCGATATTGCTGTCTTGTTTAAGCGGCCGTACCCCTAGTCGAGTCGAATTTAACCAGACGCGTTCGAGGTTTTTTGCGTAACAGTGAATTTTTTTACATCAGCAGATGATTATGTAATTTTTATGTGTGAAAGTTAAGTGGTGTGTTTATAAAGCCACATACTCACACACCAAGGTGCGAAATAAATGGTAAATTATCTGGTAAATCGTAAATTGTCTGGGTCATTTTCTTTAGTAGTTTTATTGCATACAAATAGAATTTTTTTGGTAGTGAGGATTAGAATGATTTTTATGGACCTCAGTAGCAAGCCCCGAGGAAGCCGATCTTACAAAACATCGCTGTGCACTACCTGATCATGCAGCAACGCTTTTGCTGTATTAAACAGTGTGTACTGTTGACGATGAGCGCACTAAACCGCCGATATTTTGCATGACGTACCAAGGATGGAAGGAATAACTTGGTAAAGGAAAGGCAGGAATGTCAACTAGGCTAACTTCAAATTGGCTTAACGCCTTCTTCTAGAGAATATTACGGTGCAATTCACACAACTAAACGTATATACGAGCCCTTCTCGTCCCCTCCTCTTCTTCTTGGCTGAGTAGTTTCTTCACACTTAGGCCTTGTTCGCTGTAGGACTCATGCCTCTTTTATCGAGAAGAACAGGTTTTAAATCTGAAAGATGCATCTTCATCGGTACTGTTTGCCTGTTTGAACATTAGTTCTACTGCCGAAATTAAGTATTTTGATAGCTTCATAAGCAATGTTCGGCTTGCAAGGTCGTTGGCCCTACTTCTTCTCTATCTAGACCCCATCAGAGATTTGAGACCTGTGTATTGCATTCTGTGCGATAATTTACCTGTAGTGACTGTGGAACGGAGTGAACTTCGTCTCTGGTCCATTCACGGCTTACGCAAAACTCGGCTCCGGCTTATTGCTTTAGGCGCGGCCCGGTCCAGGCTGACCGAAACGCCTCGTTAGCATTGATTCCGGTTTATTCCCCCGCCTCGTAAACTGAATTTAGTGGGGTGAGTTCTTCGCCGAATTGTTGAACCCAATTGGTTGACTACCAGATATCTCAGTTCTTGACCGCAGAGACGTCATAGAAAAAATAGAAAGATGTGGAATAGTGAGACGTGCGACCCTTACAAAACCGGAAAGCGAAGCAATAACAAAAAATTCTGCCCTACCGGGAACATGGGTGCACGCGAGGCTTGCCCAACCATGTGACACCGTAAACCAATCTTCTTTGAAATTTCGGTCAAACTAAATGCCCAACCCTTGACGAACCAGAAACCAACCCTCGACCAACTTCAACCCAAACTTTTTGCTGCGGGTGGCGTACGCGGACGAGTGCGTTTGCGTTTGTATGCCTATGTGCTGTAGGGTGCCTGGATGTTCCTCCTCGCCCGCCCCTCCGTAACGGAGGGGCGGCGAGGAGGAACATCCAGGCACCCTAATGTGCTCGTTTGCGTGGCGCCATCTGCGGTCTCCGCCCCGAGGCATGCGGCGGCGGCCTAGCGGCGGGTGTATAAATTTCCGGTTATGTTTTCATTAAGCCCTTTTTTTATTCACGAATATTCGTTTTCTCTGTAAATATCTTCGCCCAAGTTCATGAGGGACGCTGCTAGCCGGTTTTTGTGTACTTTCGTCTATTTTTTGCCGTTTTAGATTTGCCGTCTTTCGGTCAAAAACGGTGCGCGCGGAGCACCGTGGCGCGGAGTCAGCTAACCTCCCTTTCCCTTCTCCGGAAGGGGAGAGCGCCTGGGAGTGGCTGGGTGTACTGGGGGTGGGGGATCCAGCCGCCAGATGCGGGTGAAGAGAAAGGGAGGTGGTGAGAAGGGAGTTTTGGTGAACGATGCCAACAGCATCCCCAACGGCGACACGGGTCAGCCAGTACAATTGCAGTGCGTGAAAACATTACTTAAAAGAGGTGTTGTTCGGGGATTCCAGACTGAACTACAAAAAAAACGTGCCTGTGTGCCTGCAGACTGTGTGCCTGCAGACAAATACGTGCAAAGCTGCAGGTTTACACGGACAAGTGGCAGGGACAAAGTCACTGGCTGCAAGACAACTGTGGACTAACGCGCGCGGCGAGCCAACCACCCATACCGATTCCCCGTTTTTGCTTAAAGTTCACTGAGGGTGGCATCATTTTATTTGTTTGAAACGTTTATTTGCATGAATGAGGTGAAATCAAACCCGAGCCATTTCTTCGTAGGTCGTACCAAGGAACAGTGCCAACGGTCGTCGTCGGAGACCCCGAGATGTTACGCGAGATCCTGGTGTCCCAGTTCAAGAATTTCTCTGACAGATCGGTAAGGGTGCTGGTCTCCGGAGTAGCACTACAAATTTCCAGCAATGCCACAAGATATCCTTAACGGAACGCTGGAAAAATTAGCCCAGCTTCACTGACTTAACGTCGCGAACACTGATTTTAACAGTAAAGCTGCCTGGCGTTCTCTAATCACCAAGCGCTAAGCTTCATAAAACTCTCAAAGGTAGCCCGGTCACACCAATTCATTTTTGCAGTGCTCCACTGCTCGCGCCATCTAGTGGAATATTTTGTTACTTTTGAAGTTGGAACACTGTCACGAGCGGGCGCCGCGAGCGCTGTTTGTTTTTTTACTGCTTGTTTTTTTTTTGTATCGCAAGAATGAAGCAGCCATGTATTTTTAATTAAAAGACCAATGCGACAGTCACTTATGCAATGATTTCTTGTCTCAAATATGCCTAATGTTTTCTTTTTGCTCGACAATGTTGACAGGTATAAACCCTACCACCAGATTTAGTAGTTTAGAAATGTTTTGCCCATAGAAGCGTCTAGTTCAAGCGTGCTTGCTGCTCGTATGTGCTCGATGACTGCTCTCCTCCTCGCCAGGCTATGCCCCTTCACATCGCTGCGACCGTGTTTCGTCCCATGCAAGCCTCGACCAAGAACAGCTTCGCTGTTTAAAATCGGGAATTGGGTCATGCAGTTTTGTTTAATATTAAGCGTCTTTTTCAATTAATATTAGTACCAGAGCATATCAACACAAGCGGCATACGTAACTGGGGACACCTGGTTGTGCCAATATAACAGCTCCATCACATAATGTGTAATCCTTATACGGGCGTTTTTTTAGCCCCAAATCGAGGTTCTCCCCTGTATATATTGCTTGGGACAAAACCTCAGCGTACATTATAGACTTTAGTGAGAGATGTGCATATAAGTAAAGACCAGTGTTATAGCGATCTCAACAGCTGCCTTTAGAGATAGCCAAGAACTTTGGAAAAAAGCATCTTATCCTTTTACAGACACTGCGAACCGATGTACGCCATTGCCTCAGTCATAGCTGGTGTTGTGTGTTTTAGAAACCTATTTCTGCGGTCCCCGTTCACCTACCTGTTTCCTCGTTCTTGTTGCATTGCATGGGGTTCGCCTCGCTTGTAAGAAGCCGATGCCCCAAACCAATAAAACATACTGTTTTTATAGTCAGTGCAACACTGTGCATCTGGTCCTCCCGTGTCCCAAGCGTCGCGCTGTTGTTTGTGGGGTAACCGGTCAAAAATTTCTACACTTTTGACGTTGCTCAAAACTGTTCAATGCCTTGGCTCAATGCCTTGGCCGTTGCACAATGCAGCAGTATCTCTGCCCGATTGCTCCTGCACAGACCCAGGGAGGGAAGGCCAAAGTCGATGGTTTAAAGTTCTTGCAGGATGCGATAGCATAAATAAAGTTGTCCCAGTTCATGTTCAGTCGGCTGAAAAAAATAACGGTTCGGGTTGGGGTTCAGTTCCTGCAAAAATAGCTGTTCGGTTCCGGTTTTCGGTTCGGTTCGGTTCGGTTACTGTTCGACACCCTGGTCTTTTCTGTGACAGGAGTAACTTAAGAAGCTCGCGTTAAACATCACCGTCTTGTTTCGCCATTGCAGGAGTCTCAGAGGATCGGTAGCGATTTATGGAAGAAGTCGATACTCAACCTATCCGGCGATGAGTGGAAAAAGGCCAGGAGTGCCTTCGTACCCTCACTCAATCCTGCCAAGCTCAAGAAGGTAGGTGGTGGCCATTGTCAGTTTTGGCTGTAAATTAGCAAGCAGATTTTACAGTGTAGGAGGCACTTGTTTCGGCTGACTTAACGGGAGCCTTATCGTAGCGTCGGTCCCTCTGGAATCGGCACAACGGAAAACATACCTGTTATGGCAACAGCGAAGAAAAGCTCGGAGGAATTGTTTAATTTGAGCGCTTGCTAGACTATTTGGACGTCGTTCTTTCGGTGACGGTGGAGAATCACTGCCTGCGAATGGTCAGTGTTAAGTTCTATAAAGAGGATCTTTAACACACAGCCATGACATATCTCACGTGTAACTAATGGCCGCCTAAGTGCGCAGGCAAGAAAAATGCGTCCGCCGACTTCAGCGCAAACAATGTACCTGCCTAAAACAGATGGCCAAGTTAGGACGTTCACTCGGCCATCTGCTTACTCGCCCGTTTTCTTGCGCGAAGGGCTCGCTGGTCGGTTTGCTTTTAACGCGAAAGCACTGTAACTACGCAAGTAGAGAAATCAGGCGTCTTTTGCACTCAGACGGTACACAATATGGCTGACGAATGGCACAAAAATGGCTGATGGCTCCCAGCATAAAAAGAGGGTGGTTGAGTTAAAAAAAAAAGTTGCGTGAATTTGGGTCTGGGTGGTACCCGAACCAGGGACCTCTGGAATGCGACGCCAACACGCATGGCCAACCACCACAGCTGGCAAATCTGGCAGACTAGAGGTGGTAAATGCGTTGGGGCCTTCGTCTTAGAAATACGCTTTACAGACATGTACGGAAGTTTAAAGGAGCAATTTGAGTGCTTGTTATGAAAGCATCCATCAGGCAAGTACAAAGAATGTACCCGCTAAATCCCTTCCTTGCTCCGCGACGCCAACGCAGGTACCCAAGTAATAACATCGGAAAGAAGACGCAAAGGGAAAATGGTGAACGTGTACCCAGTGAGTTCGCCGTAACCTTTGCCTTAGAAACTTGTGTTTCTAAGACAAAGACATCTTACTACGTCTTAGAGACGTACTGAGGCCTACATGAGTAACTTGAACGTGGCGTTGCCAGGCGTAGCAATTAGTAACGTAGCTGAGTGCGTCCCCGCAAAATGTCGTGATTGCTTAGCGACTTGGACGCTTCTTTGTGCCGAGACCTGGTAATCGAGATAATAAAAAAGGCGCGAAAGGCAAATTACTATGATATGAGAAGACACGTTCGATAATTCGACACTCCTGCTTTCGCAATCACCACATCATAAGGAGGGCTAGGGTATCATTGTAATTATTCAAGTCTTACGTTTCTCATCAAACGCGAAAAGTGACCGAAGTAGTAGTCGTCGGCGTCAACACGAATGGTACCAAAACGTCCGCTACTTTAAATAAAAATTAAAAAAAAACGTTTTGTTCTGTGGAGAATTTGAACCGGGGGTTCATAAAGTAGCAGAGGTTTTTAGCCATTGCGTTGGGCCGGCACCATGGCAGAGTGAAACAGAATGAATAAAGCAGTTCCACTCAACGTAAAAGCTGTCGACGTTCGGAGCAGCGATTCGCTAAAGGGGATGTGGCGCCCTCTCTTGACTAGTTTCAGTATCAGCCTGGCGTTGATACTGAAAGTAGTCAACAGAGGGCGCCGCAATCCCCTGAAAAGGCGTGCCGAAAAGGTTTTGGAACCATGTGCAGGGATTGGGGAAACGCACTCGTCCCACAGAAGGCGGTACTATAGAAAATGAGAAGAGGCAGATGCTCAAGGGAGAGGAAGCATTGGCATACCTACACAAAATCAGCACGGAGAAGTTCTGTAAGGTGGATGAAGAGGCCCCGCAGCGACACAGATATGTCGCGACGGGTAGTCCGTAATGTCTGGAGATAGATGGGGATTTTTTCAAATTCAAATTTAAATTTATTCAAAAAGTACAAGGTCCCGCTGACAAGCTGAAAGGGAAAAGAGCAGAGGAAAAGATCCACAAAAATACCGCGGTAGGCACGGATGGGATACTGATGGAGTTGATCAATCAGTTAGGACCAAAGAGCAAGGGAAAGCTACTACGAGCCATCAGAACAAGGATAGGAAAAAAGGTAATACAAGCCGCGTGGCAAATGAGCAGAATGAACTCAGTGTACAAGGGCAAAGGAGTCAGGACAAACGCGAGCTCGTATAGGCTAGTAACCGTCATGTCAGTGCTGTACAGGTTAACAATGCAGGCAGTGAAGTTCGAACTAGAGCAGTGGGTAGAAGAAAATAGGATATTAGGGGAACTTCAAAATGGGTTTCAAAAGGCCAGAAGATTAGACGACAACTTATTTGTGGTAAGCCAATGCATAGAGTTGGCAAGGATGCAAAACCGACCTTTGTGGTTAGCCTTTCTGGACATTAAAGCGGCGTATGATAATGTAGACAGGGAGCGGCTATGGAGTATCCTGGAGGACGAGGGAGTGGCGGCAGATTTCACTAGCCTATACGAGCTCGCGCTTGTCCTGACTCCTTTGCCCTTGTACACTGAGTTCATTCTGGTTCATTAGCTATACCGGGAGAACCAAGTGCAAATAGTGTGGGAAGGGATACCATACAATAGGCCTGTATACACCTACAAGGGTTTGAAACAAGGATGTCCTCTCTCTCCACTGCTGTTCATGATCTACATGGCGGGGTTAGAAAGGAAGCCAGAAGTCAGTACGATGGGGTTCGACTTATCATACATGAATAACGGGCAGGTGGTTGAACAACGGGTTCCGGGACTAATGTATGCAGACGACATATTGTTGATGGCGGACAACCGGATAAGTATGCAGGGCTTGATGGATATATGCGGTGAAGAAGCGACGCACCTAGGGCTATCTTTTAGCAGAAAAAAAAACGGGGATCGTGGTGTTTAACGACGGCGCGGAGCACAAAACAGTACCAGTGCAGCAAGTAGAAAAACCATTGGGTAAAGAGTATAAATATTTAGGAGTATGGCTGGGCGACAGCGAAGATTACGCGAACGCGCATGAGGCTCACCTTAAGACGAAAGGAAGACGGAACGCGGCTATAATGAAGCATAGAGCCCTCTGGGGATACAGCAAATACGAGGTGGTAAGGGTAGCCTGGAAAGGGGTCATGGTACCAGGATTAACTTTCGCAAATTCGGTTCTGTGCATGAAACCAGAGACCCAAGCAGGCCTGGAGGTAAATCAGAGGGTGGTAGGTAGATTGGCCCTAGGGGTTCACAGCTAAACTACAAATGAAGCGGTACAGGGGGATATGGGCTGGTCGTCTTTCGAGGCGAGGGAGACGCAGAGCAAGATAAAGTTTGAAGAGTGACTTCATGATATGGAGGACGAAAAATGGGCCGCGAGGGTGTTGTAGTACCTGTATATGAGGAGCGTGGAGACGCGGTGGAGATGGAGGACCAGGGAGCTGACCAAGCGGTACGGAAAGTCGGTAGGGGAAAGTGGGATTTACAGAACAGTTAAATAGCAGGTAAAGGCAGCAGAGACGACAAAGTGGGCACAGAGAATGGAAGCGAAAAAAACCCTGGGGACTTATAGGGCAAAGAAACGGGAAATTAAGAAGGAGGGATTCTATGGCAATACGAGAGGCAGTGCGTTGCTCTTCGAGGCACTGGCAGGGTGCCTGAGAACCCGGGCATACACGGGTAGCTAGAGGCAGCAGGATGAAACATGTGCATGCCGCGGCAGTGATCGGGAAACTATAGACCATATTGACAGGGGCTGCACAGAGATCCGACCACCGCGGCGTGAGGGGGAAACGATGCTGGCGGAAACTTTGGGATTTGGGGCGAGGCGGATCCTCAAAAACTTCAAGGCCAAAGAGGTGACGAAGAGGCGACTGGAGTGGTGGTGGAGGAAAAGTAGGGAAGGGATGGGCACGCACGCGGAGTAATCATATGGATGAGAATATAGAACAGCGAGGGGAGAAAAAAGGGGGTGGGAGCGATGAGTTTAAAACAGGGAAGAGGGGGAGATGGGAGGGAGGAAGCAAATCTATTAGGTTAGCTGGGAGTAGTGAAAGTAAGCGTAATAAAACAGGCAAATCGGTTGCTGACAACCGACGCCCGGATTCAAAGGGAGAGCAACTAATCATCATAATCATCATCATCATCAGACCTATAAAGAGACACTGGATTGAGTATTCATTAATTTGGGGTAACATGCGTTCATTCATAAAGTTTCTTCTGAATTTATATTATTGTGTACTTATTTTGCGGCCTATCAACGGGCCCCTCTGTGGCAACCGCGCAGCGCGAAGATCACCCCCAACACTAGTACACTCTACCAACACTTTGCATGTGAGTAACGTGTGCCTCTGTGGCGCAGTGGGATTGACATCGGCTTCGTATCGCGAGGGACTCAGTGTCGATCCTGACCAGGGGAAGCGGTGACCTTTTCGAAGCCTCTGTTTAGCTGTCTGACGCTGTCACTACGGTGGCTAGATACTGCCCAGTCGAAAATGACAAGAAACGTTTCTGTAGTTTGTCGTATTTTCGCGTGTCCTACTGTCGTATTGTCGTGTTCTTGTCGTGTCGTCATTCTTATGTCCTGTCGTGTGTAGTAGTCCTGTCCTGATTTTGACGTTCCGTCGGGCCGAATTCCTGTCTTGTCGTGATCCTGATGTTCCATCAGTAGTTGCACATGGATTTAATGTTATTGGTTATTGTGAAGAGTACCGTAAATGGGAGTTTCTGTTTGAACTGCAGGTATGTATGTCGTTGAGAAAATTTACTTCGTCGTTACGACAGAAATGTGTGCCGTAGCAACAGATGGCTTTGTCGTAACAACAGGACTTCTGTTGTCACAACAAAGCTTTTGGTCGTACGACAGGAATTCCTGTCGAGTTTTTGCAGTATTCCTGTTGTGATTTTAGACTGGGCGTTACACCGGACGAGCTACGGCGACAAGCCGGACCCCGAACCCGATGCGTGCCCCGTGACAGGTGAACGTAACGGCACGAGCGTGAACCCCGAGAGCTGTGACTGCGGGGAAGCTTCCGCGTGAGTTGCGGCGGGTCTGCGTGTCGGAGTAATCTCTGTCAAGGCACAAGGAATGAAGAAAGAGACGAAAAAAAGAACAATGCAGCAGTAGAAACGTCTTTGGTAATTGCTGACTGTCGGATTCAAATCACATAAGCTGATTTAAGTTTCCGAAGAACTTTTGTTTTTTTTTCTTTAATACCAAGAATATGGGGGAAGACGTTAGTGCGACGTGACCGCATGTACGGCAAGAACCCGTGTACCTCATGTCTACACGTTTCTAGAGAGATGTTGTAACCCTATATCGAAAGCGAAGCGTTTGTGGCTTTCTTAGGCCTTTTCCTTTTTAATTTATCTGAAATTAACACATATAACTTTGATACATGTGTGACAGGGCAAGGTCAAATTTTCCGTCCTTCTAGAAGTCCCGCATAATTTCTCCCACAACCACTGGTCATTTTTTCTCGCCAGGAAATCTTTAGTTTCTTTAATTGCAAATATACCCTTTGTTCGTATGCAACCCTGGCATGCCAAGTTTTGTGTTCTTTTATAAGCCATACATAATTTCTTCTACCACTGCTGTTCTGTATTTCGCGCAGGAAATATCGTAGGCTATGCAAGTCGCCCACTTTTATGCTGGTGAAATGTTCTTCAATCAGTATTCGAAAAGTCGTAAATGACGCATACCTAATAAAAAAGTAAAAGGAATGTCTAAATACGCTACGCATTAAAAAGTCTTTTCAAGGATAGCTGGATCGATACAGCGTGGATCCACTTTTCTTCCTCATCCTCTAGATTACGCTCAAAGTCAGAGCGACGGTGGAGAATGCAATCTCCAAGGTCATGGAATCAGCTGCAAGAGATGAGCCTGTCAACATAACCGAGTAAGTCTTATTCGCATTTGCAGTGACGCACCTACAGACACACAGAACGACACACGCACATTTATTTGTGACCAAGCGACTTGGTTTGCGTCGCTTAAGCGAAGAAAGCGTATACATTTCATGAATTAATTATGGCATATTTAATATGAGGAGGTGACACAAAACAGAGGGCTCGCTTTGAAACCTTCGTAGGCAGAGTATCCATGCAGACATGAACGAGATTTAAAAAAAAAAGTGCTTGCGAATAGAAGCTTAAAATCAGAACACTTTTTAAAATCTTTTTGGATTTATTATACCTCAGTGGCCCCAGGTAAGCAGCTTTGCGTTACATTTCAAACAGTGTTGAGTGTGTGGAGACATTGCTGCTTGCTTCACGTTGATTATCTAGGGAAGTAATTGCAATAACCTTTTATTACTTAGTTTATATCCGCCATTTTAATGCCACCACTCACGTGTCATGGCAGTTGTTTCATTATATCAAGTAACTACACTTGAATTGATCTTTCCGAACCGGAATCAACCCCAATTTTACCAATAAATGTCAAGTGGAAACAAAAAAATTAGCATTGAAGTTGCTTTTAGCGCTGTGCCGCACCTCGTGCAATAATGTTTTTTTTTTTTTTTGGTTTGCCAGGCACAACCGCCAAGTTATAAATTCATGTCTCGGTTAATTGACCCACGGGCCGCCCCTGCAGCGGGTTCCTGGGAGCCGCAGGGATAAGAAGTGCACTTCTAGTCTTCACATTGCCTTTGCAAAAATGACAGGGCACCAATATTACCGAAGATCTATGATCGGGGCAAAGTACTGTTCGCAGACTGCGGTGCAGGTTAAGGCAGCGCGCGGTAAATACTTTTGAAGTCCACAAACATTACATACGGTAATAGTTCCGTTACAACCACACACAGGCCCATCATGCTCAGCCGAATCAGTTGCTATTTACTTGAATTTGTTTCTTTAATATGCATAATAAACAATTCCCTGCAGGTAACCAGCACGCTTTCTTTTTGTGTGATGTCGAAGACACCTTTTTAAGCTTGTTATTAACCTTCACCTTTCACTGCAGATGTATACCTTTGCGCTGGATGTATCTCTATCCCTTGTGGGGTTAAAGAGGGGTTAAAGTAGATTGGTTTGCTTTTCCCTGCAATAGCGAAACCGGCGACGAGAGAGACTAATCCGTCTTCGTCTTCTCGTTTCGTCCAGCTAGCAAGCTATCTGTCCCCACCCCGCGGCTGCGCGCTGTGCCGCGCCAGCCGCGGCGGGCCGTGGCTCACCGGAACAAAGGAAGCGACAAGTGTTTTCGCTCATTCACATTTATTACAGGATAATAAACATTCAAAGAGCATGCAGGCTAGCTGGTTGACGGCGAGGATCTAGTTCCTCGCCCGGGCAATTTAGGGGAATCGAGAGGTTCGACTCACCGCGACAACAGTCATCGCCGGGGCGCCGCCTCAGCGCGCTCGCGTTTGCCTCGCTGGGACGCCGATGGCAGCCATTGTCGCCCTCCTTTTTGCCCGACCCTCGAAGGAAGGAGATCACCAGGCGCGTCCTGACGCCTCACTTCCCGAGCTCCGACTCCCCCCGCAGCTCGCATCCCGCGTGCGCTCGCCGGCTTAAAGACACTCCTACGGCGAGGAGGTAGATCCCCCTCGCCGACGTCTTGCCGAGCAAGTTCCCGCGAGGAGCAAGCGGTGTGGCGAAGCCGAACCAAAGGGAACGCGCTAAGGTCGGGTTCCCACATCCCTCCAATCTTAAACGTTTCCGTACGGTGGAAAGAATAGCACAGGGGGACATCTAAACGCAATGTTCGTAACAATATACAGAACATGAAGGTTCGCCCCCGCGTAGTAGCTGTCCTCGCACTCGCCGTCATCAAACAGCCATCGTCAGCCGCATGCACAACCCAACGGCCATGCACTATCTAACGCTCAGGTGTCGCAGGTAAGACCTCTGAGGTGACGGTGCACACGTTGGCTCGAGCAGGCATGCCAAGCACAGTCTCGTCGTCGACAGCTGTGTCCGGGGCTGCTTTCGTCAAGACCCGCTGAGAAGGCATCAGCTGGCCCAATGCAACGGGGGCCCCAGAGTTCTCAGCCATAGGTTCGGCGTAGCGCAGCACAGCTCAGGCCAACACGAGCATCGTTGCTCGCACTGGCGCTCTTGTCAGTCGGTGGTGAGGATCAGCAGGTCCCGTCCGGCCCTGGCCGAAGACAGCAGACCAGGGTTTCGAAGCGTACGGCTGAAGCCAGCTTGAGCAAGTGTAGCGACTGCGCAGATGACCGCCGTACAGCCGCTGCTCTCAGCCAGGATGCGCCGAGGACGTATCAGCAGGCCCAGGAGCCTCCCGACCGCAAAGTGCGGCCCAGCACCGAAGTGACGCCAAGCCATGAAGCCCACGACGGCGCCGCCCGCACCAACACGCCCTCCCTCATGGAGGTAAACAGCAGCCGTAGGGAGCTCCAACGGAGCCGCTACGCCAGGACAGCCGCGAGCGGTCCCCAGCTCTGGAACGCTCGTAGACCCGGAGCAGCAGGTGGCAGCAAAGACATCGCGTAGCAAGCAAGCCTGGGTGACTCAACTCGCATTGCGTGTCACATCAAGCATTCCCGCAAGCCCTGAACTCAGGCAAGGAAGAAATGCTATTCCTCAGCATCGGCCGCGTGGCACGACGCTAAACAATTGCGGCTGCCAAAAGACGGTTTCGGACAGCGCACAAAAACTCACTTTCTCGAGGCGAAGGAGATTTTTTTCCCCGCTACGTGCAGAACCACTTAAAACAAGCATTCCGACGACACGCACCCCATCATTCAGTGGAGAAGAGGGGCCGTTTCCCGTCCGTCTGCTCCCGAGCTCCGTCCCCCTCGGTCGTGCCCTCTCCCACGCGGTGCCGGCTCTGAAAAGCCTTCGGGCAATACGCATCTTTGGCAACGACCGGCAACCCAGAGGCTTGCTCTACTGCCCCATTCGCACAGCCGTGAAGGAGACATCGGCTTTGTTGTCGGCCCTGCCCGCTCGCTGCAATACAAACAGCTTAATGAGCGGCGGCGCCCATCGCGTCTCGCGATGTCGGAACGACCGGTCGCCCGGTGCCGAGCCGCAATACCAGACAGCCCATACGGCACCCGTGGCCCCTGGCCACACGGCTCGAAGAGCCCCGACTCCAGGAGTCGATAAAAGAGACAGCAGAGAAAAGAAAATCGGGCCAAACAACTCAGCTTCCGTACTCGCTCACTTCGGGCTTGCAATTACAGCGCGGGCCTTATGCCCTAGCGCGTCATGGGTGCTGGACTTCAGAATTTCAGTGCCTCAATTTGCCGCGGCAGAAACGTCCCGCCTAAACGGCGCACTGAGAAAACTCGGCGCTCACATGTTCTAGCACGATAGCAACGTTCACTCCGCTCTCAAGAAAGTACGCCTGCCTCCGCTAGCGATCTGATTCACGCTAGCAGTAACACTTGTCAGGTTCGGACAAAGAACTTTTCTCACACCGAACAAAGACATGTTCCATGTTCCGAGAGCCAGCCCCACGTTGATGCGCCAGATGTGGGGTTAAAGAGGGGTTAAAGTAGATTGGTTTACTTCTCCCTGCAATAGCAAAACCGGCGACGAGAAAGACTAATCCGTCTTCGTCTTCTCGTTTCGCCCCGCTAGCAAGCTATCTGCCCCCACCCCGCGGCGGGCCGTGGCTCACCGGAACAAAGGAAGCGACAAGTGTTTTCGCTCATTGACATTTATTACAGGATAATAAACATTCAAAGAGCATGCAGGCTAGCTGGTTGACGGCGAGGTTCTAGTTCCTCGCCCGGGCAATTTAAGGGAATCGAGAGGTTCGACTCACCGCGACAACAGTCATCTCCGGGGGCGCCTCAGCGCGCTCGCGTTTGCCTCGCTGGGACGCCGATGGCAGCCATTGTCGCCCGCCTTATTGCCCGATCCTCGAAGGAAGGAGGTCACCAGGCGCGTCCTGACGCCTCGCTTCCCGAGCTCCGACTCTCCCCGCAGCTCGCATCCCGCACGCGCTCGCCGGCTTAAAGACACTCCTACGGCGAGGAGGTAGATCCCCCTCGCCGACGTCTTGCCGAGCAAGTTCCCGCGAGGAGCAAGCGGTGTGGCGAAGCCGAACCAAAGGGAACGCGCTAAGGTCGCGTTCCCACACCCTGTGACAGAGTTTCGTACGAGAGAAGTTCGTGAAAGCTAGCATCATGAAACTTACACGTTGGAGTCAATCATTTTTGCGAAACGAACTCTTGGCCATAAAATTAAATAGAAATTTTGAATTCTCAATTTGTGTCTTCTGGAATACCGCAATGGCCGTTATTATAGGCCCAAAACTATATTATCTTTACCTACATCAATGCAATAGGCTAGGATATCACTTTATCAGTTCATATATTCTCTGCGGACTGTAATGTTCACAAGGCAATAACAAACCAAGATGACGTCGTTGAACACTATATCGAGTGATGGCGCAGAAACTGGTAGAATAAATGAACATCGAAAAGACAAGATATTTTGCTTTTGTCTCTCCTCTTGTGCCGGCTCAAAGGTCCGACGCTTATTTTCATAAAATAAACAGTCTGAATTGGTGCACTATGATCTATTAAGTGAATCGATGTTACGTTAATTTGGTACACAACTGGACCCCTCACAATGAATCAATGAGGACAAACGTATTTAAGTACTTTGACATACATACATTACCTATATTTTGCGATATATCTTGCGAATTCCTACAACAAGCATCACGGATGTCACACTTGTAAGTGCGATGAGGTGGAAAAAACGTACCAGTCCAACCACACAAAAGGGTCAAGCAATGGTGTTAAAGGACTCCCTGGGATTCCGCAGACTGGCTGAACACACGGCGTTGTGCTCGACGGCTGCCCTGACCTACAGCGTCGACTTGGAGAACGCAGACAAGGACCACCCGCTTCTTAAAAGTCTTGACGCCGTCTCCATGAATATGGGCGGCTGGAAACTGATTATGCTGTGTAAGTAACCACCAACAGAATTCTTCCGCCCGATGAGACCTTGTAACGATTTCGATGGTTGCGTATTAATAGTACCACTGTTATATATAATGCGCTGGAGCAGCATGAGCAGCGGCAGCGTAACTCACGGTAACGTCCTTGACACGTTTACGGTATATATATATATATATATATATATATATATATATATATATATATATATATATATATATATATATATATATATATATATATATATATATATATATATATATATATATATATATATATATATCAGGGTGTCGAACCGAAAAAAATACCGGTTCGGTTACGGTTCGGGTTCGGGTGAAATAATTTCGTTCTGGTTCAGTTCCGGTTCGACAAAATCACGTACCGAACCGGTTCGCGAACCGGTTCGGGAGCTTGAACCGGTTCGCGAACCGGTTCGATTAGTTGAATTATCACTAAAATTAGAAAAAAAACATTTACTAGTTTAAAACGACCGTCAAATCAAAACACAAACTGACATTCAAAATGGTGCTGCTCCCCAAGGGCAGTGGCGCAATTGCAAAGGAAACTTTAAACAATTAGGAGATATTAGAAAAACACATGAAGTGGCGACGATTTACCACCTTCTTTATCGCTCAGACTTTCTGTTGTCCTAGCAACTATTCATAAAGCCAACGCCAAGAGATATGATGGTGGGATATATTTTCTGTCCTTTCCTTTTTTGTTGAAATCGCAATTGTCGCTATGCAATCGCCCATCACGCTAACCTTGAGGCCTTAAATTTAATCCTGCGTACGGGCGTGTTCAAATACCAGCGCTTAATAACAATGGCGCACATTTTTTATATTTGTAACAAAACAGAAAAATTCTACAACAGGCACATAAATACTACCAATGAATTAGATTATTTGGTAACCCTGAATAATTTGTTAGCTGTCACCTTATCGAATGTGTTAGCCACACTTTTGTTAAAAGTAAGCTTTAGTTACGCTCAGTCACTGCATTATTGCTCTGACCACTGCAATTCCTTTTGCGATACCGAAAGTGTGCATTACAATCAGTATGTCATCGTACCGCCTGAACCCCTACCATCGTTCCGTGTGCTACATTGCGGAATCTTATAACAGATAATGCGGTTACAAAATGAAAGGGAAATTTGACACGTGGAGCATGAGATGGGACTTTTTGGGTAGACGCTCTTTAATTCGTCCACAGCAGTACTCCCCTCCGGAACGAGTAGCAGTAGAAGCAATGTAGCGAGTTGGGCAAACGGCTTAGCAAACAGCTTAGCCACTGAGCAGCTCCTGCGGTCACACTTGTCAAGTATTAATAATTTGCAGGTGTCGGACCTTTTCAACAAATTATGAAATGCAAAAAGTTTGCACACATCGGGTGTGAGCTTTCGCTGTTGCGCAGTGGAGCACTCCTGCAGCCTGATTTCTCCAATGAAGTCGCAGCTAGGGAAGGGCAAAGTCGTTTTATATCACCTGCAAGCTGCCGAGAATGACATTTCGTTTGGTCAGCTTGCACTACGCTCGCGCCTCCAGCAGCAACAGACCAATGCTACATTGGTGCTCATTCATTTCCCCTGTTGTTACATAAAGCGTTAGTGTTCAATTGTCTGGAGGGGAAAGTGCGCGAGCAAGTACGAAGTTGATGGTACGGGAAAGAAAAAAAGGCCTGAATTGCATTGACTGTGCAATATCAACAACAGAGGGTCGAACCGTTTCGGCATGAACCGGTAACCGTTATTTCTTTTTCCGGTTCAGTTCCGGTTCGGGTTCAGCGTGCTCAAAAAATAACGGTTCGGGTTCGGGTTCAGTTCCGGAAAAAATACCGGTTCGGTTCCGGTTTTCGGTTCGGTTCGGTTCCGGTTCGACACCCTGATATATATATATATATATATATATATATATAGAATAAGGGTTGGCAGTCAAGAAAACCTCGGAAAGCAAAGGGGAGAATGCGGTAGGGCATAGAGACAGATGAAGAAATTTTTGAGCCCGTAGGGGTGGAAAAATGCCCGCGGGGTGGGAACCAAACCCAGGACCTCCAGAATACGCGTCTGGTGCGATGACCACTACGCTACCGGCGGGGCTGTTTCCCCACCACTTTCTCGGGTATTTATGTTAAGGTATTTTTTGTTTCCTGCTCCTGGGGGTGGTAGCCAGCGTCACTCGGACTACTCGGGGTGAAGGGGACCTTCTTTTTAGCCCCCGGGTCGTGACCCGAGTGTCTACGACATGTCGAGAGTGGTCGACCACCGTTGAACCCTCTTAAGCTACCTTTGGCACCAAGACTGCCAAGAACAGAGGCCCTCGCTATGCATGTAGCGAATCAGAAATGGTAAATGAGGGGCTCGTTGAATTAAGACAGAATAAGGGTTGGCAGTCAAGAAAACCTCGGAAAGCAAAGGGGAGAATGCGTTAGGTCATAGAAATAGATGAATAATTTTTTTTAGTCTTTTGAACTTTCCAGCCAATTGGCGTGCCTCGCTCGTTAAAGGTATTTGCAACGCCCCTTATGGCGTGAATGGTGCATTTTACGAAGACATCATTCCCATGTGTCTTTGTAAAATACATCAGTAGACATAAGTGATCACCATTATGTGCTGTTTGAGGCGGAGCATGAAGCCAATCATTTTGAATTTTGTACCTATCATACTTCATAAGGAGAAATTCTACTTCATGTTCCTGTTTGCGTAGCACAAGCATGTGAGGTTCCATGCCGCCACCGAATGAGAAGTGCTGTTTAATAATACATCCGTGAAACTTGATGGTGTTCACGGCAACTCAAAAACCAGGTTTTCGGAGATACACTTGCCGCTCTATTTGCGGTTACGCAAACCTTACCCACGTATGTCTCTGCTGCAATACAATGCAGGATTTTGGCAGGCTGCATGTACTGACTATAGTTTGCGTATACGCAGTTCTGATGCCGAAAATATACAAGATTCTGCAGCCTGAATACCCGCAGGAATCGGGCACGAACTTATTCAAGGCTTTCGTTTCACACCTGATTGAAGAGCGGAAGTCCAAAAGGAAAGTAAGCATGAATTGCACTGCATTCTTTACTCGATGCATGGTTTTTTTAGTAGTGCCGAAGAGTGTGCCTTATACACGTCATAAAAGATAAGCAGAACGATACACTTAAACGCCCGCTGTGTAGGAAGCATTGGATGGAAACAGTCCGGCTTAAAAGAAACATCCCGGCTTAAAAGAACAAAAATATGCGCGGGGAATAATTGCTTGGTATACTAGTGGTGTACCGCTAGCAATCCCAAGGGAAGAAGATGGGCATATTGCGTATAAATTTTCATTGCCCGCTTGTGCGGAAGGTTCCCGGAAGGTCTCTACGCGTCTGAAAGAACGTCCACGAAGGAAACCTGACGAAGTCAGGAGGCCTTTCCTTATAAGAAAAAAAAAACCTGGGTAACCATCATCATTACCGGAAGCATCATCATTGTCATTCTGAAGCCACTCATATGTAGTGTTCGTCGGTGAGCTAACTATCAAGCTCTACACGAGCTTCAATGAATGCATCACTGCAAGTTCGGACGCGAGAAATTAAATGGTAGATTTAGCGCTATTGAGTTTCTAAGTTGCATTCACGTTAGCACAACTTGGACAACTCAATTCCAGACATTTAGGGTTATTGTCAGTTCCTCTTTTTGTGAACTAATATTCATGAAAATTCTATCTTATCGGGGTGCACACTATTTCAATACAGACAAAAAACATTAACACGCTCGGCGGCCTGAAGGACCATAAAGAATATGCGTGGTTCCTAGTATACACTCACAACCAAAACTCTTCCTTATCAAATGATTCCATTTTGAGCCAAAGTGACCATAAGTTTGAAGTATTTTCACAATATTTAACACGTCAACTTCCAGGAAGAAGACTTTCTTCAAGTGTTCATGGATGCCGAATATGCCTTGCAGATTGGTACAGATGGGAAATCAGATAACAGCGAAAAACGAAGTGAGAACCCTGTTTTTTTTTTGTTACTATCTCGGCACTAGTGATTGCAAATATGGCGAGTTCGGCGTCAAGCTCTGTGTTTAGAAAGAAATTGTTGTGCCCTCTTAGTACACTACCTCTCATTCAAGTGCCGGTTTTCGTTCGTGCATGTAACTGTCGTCCTAAAACATGACATTTGAGTTTGGGTTTGGGCTAGTTGGTAGCGGTAATCCATGACTTCATGTAGGGCCAAAAAAAAAACGACAGAGGACACAGGGAGGCGACGGGCACAAGCGCTAATTTCCAACTGAGTTTATTGAAAAAATGCGTGAATTTAAAATACTCGGGCGGAACATTATCAAAGGAAACAAGGATATGAAAGAACAGAAAAAAAAAACAGGTCATGACCTCTGTCGGTTTTTTGGCGCTACACGATATCATGGATAACATTTGAGCTCACGTGTTGCTGGACTTCTCATTCTATTCACAAAAAAATCCAGAATGAGCGAAATAATCATGACAAACCCTCCGCATACAGCTTTATCCTATTTCTGAAACGCGAATAATTTCTACTTGCCGGTCGACAGGTCTCTTCAGCGTTGGGATTAGGGCCCCAGTGGCTGCTGTAAGAAAATAATTTTCACAGAATGTAAATCAGTGCGCATCGGGACTTGGGCTTGCCCTGATATTACTGCTAAACGTTGTGATAATTGGTTAATGTTGCAGCTGTGTTTAAATTATTCAGATGGAGTCCTGATAGCTGTATCAAGAAAGAAATTAAAGCTTACATACGTCATGGAGACAAAATGCAGCTGTGTTCTATTCGAAAGGTTTGGTCAGAGTTTCATTTCATTTCATTTTATTTCATTTCATTTCATTTCATTTCATTTCATTTCATTTCACTTTATTTTCAATTCCAACATGAGAGTTCAAAAAAACTGCTTGGACCCATAGCCAAAGGCTATTATAGGGTCCAATGTTGCAATACAGAGCATTGTACAGGATACAAAATACAATATGCTAAACATTGCGACTATAGAAAAGAAGGTCACGGCATTGTACAAACATATATATTCACATACTCAGAAAAAAAAGTTCCTGCATTTTTTCAGCCGTCCCTTTCCATAGGGGCGATTTCCCGTGCAAGCCGGGTGAACTTCCCAAACGTTGTAGTCCCACACAAGGGCCGAGCGCCAGGCCGGGGAGTCGCTTGTACCTATTTTACCGGTAGGTTCCCGGCGCCACCAAGGCACACGAATGCACATGGTGCCTTCCACCGCCACGGTGGACGCTCAACTCGCAACCGCCTGTGGCAGGACATGCCGTCAGACTCTTTCACCCCCGGCAATGGTGCAACGCGGCATGCTGACCGGGGGCCCCGCCAGATAGACAAGGGTCAGGGGCCCCTCGCAAGGGTAAAGGCAGCTTTCCAGACGTGGATTCCCCTTTCAAGGGTCCGCACTCGACCAGGGACGCCTGTACATTAAGGAAACCGGTGGGTGCCCGGTGGTACCAGGATTCGAACCCGGTACCTCCCGCATACGAGGCGAGTGCTGTACCTCTGAGCCATCGCTGCGGTTAATAGATATATACCAGTTGTAAAACTCCCCATAGGCCCCATCTATCAAAAGCCGGTCTTCGGTTGCCCCCCTGCGCCGGGGCAAGCGCGGGGCAAGTAAGGCCCGTAAAGTTAGGGGCAAGTTGACTAGCTTGTGGTCCGTCGGCAGAAAGTTGAAGCAGTACTCAAGTGCTTGCGGCTACTGCCGTAACTCATGCAAAGAAAAGCCGCAAAAACACAAGTAAATTTCACCTACTTAATTTTTAATTTAAAAAGCGAGCTTTATTTTACGAAAAAATTCAGTAATAATAATTTAGCAATGTTCAGCTTTTGTCCCCTAGGGGCGCGCCAGTACGCTTGCCCCTCAGCTTCCACGGAGCAGGGGGGCCTGCGCTGCCCTGATTCTGAAGCGGAGTTTCGAAACTGGTATGTATTGATGAACTCTGGCCTCTGGTTACTGATTCGGGACCTACTCCAGTCGTAAAAGACGTTTTCAGCGCCCCCCCCCCCCCGCTTCCCCCCCAAAAAACGCCACAAATGTTGAGAAAATTTCCCATTTCGCTCCACAGTGACGCAGAAGTGACGTGTTATGGGAGATCATTAAAACATAGCTATCAGTGCGCTAACTGCGCGTTCGCATTCAAGTGATGCGATCGAAGGGGGGTAGAAGCCCCGCTGCAATCGCCCGGTCATGTTCCTGGGCGGGTGGCTTAGGTAAGCAGCCGCCAGGCGCACAAACGAAAGTATGCGGCGTCATAGAGGAATAGCCCGAACCCGACAGGTAAGTCGCCACGTGCTACACTTGTTTTCACGAATATCCTGATTATTATGTCTGCAGTTTGCGATAAAATTGGTGCCACTGTTACCGAGACAAAGCAGTCTTTTTCGTGAACCAAACCGTTTTTTGTCTTCATTGCCCTTCTAAGCCCCATAGAAAAAGTGTACAGTGGATCTGCACGCGACAAATGAGTGTGCGGGGCTCGTAAAAAAGCGCGAAGCAGAGTACAGAAATGCAATAATTGTAAGAAAATGACTAATATCGTGGGAATCGAACCATGAGAAGATTGTGTAATTGTTTGATGCTCTATGCAGTGAATGTGCACAGGCGACATTTATGTCAAAAAAAAAAAAAAAACTTACGGGAGGCGTCATGTGGCGAATACAAAGGGGTTCCAACTGGCTTTTATGTGCCGGTACTACCCCTGGCCTACACGCACCGAAATCTCCTACAAACACACGTTTTTGTGTTTAGCCGCCTTGCGTAGAACAGCCCCAGGGCCATAAATAAAACCCGCAACGTCGTGTGCCGCAGCCAGGAGCCTTACTGACCAACCCACTCAGCACATGAAAGCACAGAAAAAAGTAATTTGTACCGCGACCTTCTGCACAACCATCTACAAACACCCTTCGCACAAACGACGGAACAATGCCGAAAAGTCGTATGCATAATTCCTCGACAAACAGTCGTCGCACTATAGGCTGTGCAGGCAAGGTCTGGTACACCCCTGAAAGCCGATGTGCGCTGCGAATACATCGAGAAGCTTGGCAAGGATATGGCTACAGCTAAAGAAGCGACTTCGACGAGCTGAAAGAGACAGCATTTTTTTCGGGAGCATATCCCAAGCACGCAATGGGCACAAATAAAACGCAACCAAATACCAAGGCGGAGCAGTTGGTGAGAAATCAGCTGAAAAATTGCGCCCATAAAACAAGGACGTTCTGCTTCACTATGTGTCCCCGTGCCCAGTATGTGATGCCGCGAGGATTTGGAGGCATCATTAAGAAGCAGTAACAGACGATTTCGCGTTTTCAGAGATGACACTGGACGAGATAACGGCTCAAGGACTTTCTTTTTTCGTCGCTGGCGTGGAAGGTGTCGCCACACCAGTGACTCATACTGCCTACTTTCTGGCGATGCACCCGGAAGCACAGGACAGGGTCATTGCTGAAGTGGGAAAAGCAACTTCAGAGGTATGTCACACTGACACGAGGGTTGTCTTCGTGAACCAGTTCTAACAGCAATTGACGTGGGATTTGGGGCTGATATAAAACACCATGAGGTGGTCAAGATGCAAAGGCTACACTTGATGCATGCTTGCCAGAAATGGTCGACCAGAGCTCGATGTGTACGATGTGGCTGCGCTCGGAAAGGAGTGAAAATAGTGTGGCGTTTTCGCAACGGCAGGGCTGTTCCCATAATACATATTAGGGAAACTAGACTGCAAGTCCATCACAACTCCCAGCATTTCACGAGAACTGCATGATCAAGGCTGCTTATCACGTGGCACTTAGCTATAGCAAATTCCTTCAATACTATTCTGGTCACGAAACTTTTGCGTCACTCTATGAGGTACTGAACTGGACCCCTGCTCATACCGGGCTGGGTGGTAATGAGTCGGCCCATTCTGTTGCTCGAGAGTTCACTTTCCGAGCCGGCCACAGCCTCGTCCCCTATAGCACGGTGCCAGGTCAGCTAGAGATAGCCTACTCAGCTGATAGCGACACATTTCCGCCTCGCCCGCTGTGTATATGCCCCTGCTCACGTCCGTCTCGACAACGTGCAAGAACGCACGTGGCGCCTTCTGCAGACAGGTAGCCTCCCCTGTCGCGCGCTGCTCCATCGCATTCACCCGTCTTTACATCCCTCCCCGAACCGCCCATCATGCGGCACTCCCGCCGCATTACCCCACACCATGTGGGCTTGTCCCAATGATCCTTTTCCCTCCATCACCTGCGACAGGCAATGGGAGAGGGCGCTGCGCAGCTCTGATCCAGAGGTTCAAGCCTCTCTGACGAATCGGGCTGCCATTGCCGCCGCTAGGCTAAAGCCAGCTAGCGGCCACCACGTCCTCTTAACGGAGCTTGGCTCAATAAAGTAAATTTTACCCTCTCTCTCTCTCTCTCTCTCTCTCTCTCTCTGGAGAAACTTGATATGCTGCCAAGAAAGGCCGCTACGTGGGGCAAGCTAGCAGACTGTCGCTGCCAGCGGGCTCGCCGCAGCCGTGGTAGCGGCGGCAACCCGAGGGCACTGCGTGAAGACAGCGCGGGGCGCTTCCCGCAGTAAAGTTTCTACCGTCAGTGTACCGCAAACTTAATGTGCCAGTTCACTGTGTACAAGTTCGACGACATGTAACTTGGGATCAGGAATGCCTAAGGTGGGCTGGGATGGGCTACCGATCCAGATACAGAAGCACAAACGAAAAGGTGTCGCTCTGCAGTTTTTCGACTAGCGCCGATCTTCGAGAAAAGTGAAAAAGCGCTATACCGAGGTAGCAAGCAAAGCTGGTAGTTTTAGCTTTGACATTAAGAATGTGCGTGTTTGCAAAAAGCATTTCGATGCTACAGGCATTATCAGAACTGATGAGCACGTCGGGAACCGGGGCGTTTTGTCGCTACAGCGAGAGCGAGCGAGGGTCAGTGCCAGCGCCGTTGCGAGGATTTTTGGAGGCCTCTCAGGCTACCAACAAAGCCAAAAGTAAATAATTATAAATTAAGTAGTCATTAATACTATAAATGGTAAGCATTAGTAAACGGCAAGCGTGACGGGTGCCCTGCGTACATTGCGAGAAAAGAAGTGATTGATCACGTGTAAGGCACGTGAAAATCCTGTTTATATTGAAAAGTCTCCTTAAAACTGAAGCGCGCAGGGCGCGAAAACGTTCGGCTGCGTAGCCGCACGAATTACGCATCAGGTCAATGAAGCGATGGGGGCGAATTAACGGGCATCCGCTACAATTGCATATTTGGGTGAGAATTCAATTCAAAGGATTGCAATAAAACTTCTTGCTCGACCATCCAATTGACTTGAATGCTTGTGTTGCAGCGCGTGAGCCGAATAAAAACAAATGCGCCCACTCTTTATCACTTGTTTTATCACGTTCCCGACCCTCCCTCTATTTTGCGCATTACAAGGATAGAAGATTTACCTATCACCAGAATACCCTAATGCTTCTATCAGACAAGCATCCCGACGCAAATATAAACACGTCCCCCAGCCGGTATCGCAGTAGCTGCTCGCATCGATCAGTGCGCCAGGAAGCATGGAGGGAGCATGATAACCATCGTCTTCCAACACGCGCGAGCTACCAATTGGAGGCCTCGTAACTATGCATGTAATTAGGCCGTGATGTACCTAATGACAGAATGCGTTATCAAGAGCAGTGAGAACATTTTAAACGCGCTAAGGCATGCCCGCACTGATAAGTAAACATTATGCTTGTGATCCCAAGTAAACAACTGTTAGGCTGTCATTCATCGTTGACGCTGGATCTAGTTTCGATTATTTTATCTGGTGGCATTGATGCGTTCAATGACGTCAAAAAACGGTAATAAAGATAACAGAAAGCACACAATTGCGGAAAAGTTTAAGTAGCAGTGGGTATATAATCCCAGCACTGGTGGTCGCTCGTGGCCCCATTACGGATGGTGGCGCCCCTAGCGGAATCTTTTGTCCCTATATCGACCTTCGGCTGGAGTTTCGTGCTATAGCAAATGAAAATTGTGCGTTTCAAATGAAGAGGTGATTACGTGTGATAACAATAAAATTTACACACCGTAATACATGGGCGAAATGTCTAGAAATTAGTAAGTACGTAAGGATGTTGGCAGAAAAGGGTATTAAAATCTCACGCATGCACAAGGTATCCGTTGCTGATTCCTAGTTAACTGGAAAATGACCATAATTGAGTGTACTTCAAAACTAGATGAAGCTTAGGTACCGGACACATATGGCAAATGCGTAGCTGATTTAAAACAAATTCAAGGTGCGTGCTTTTTGGGTGAAAAACTCGAGGAAAATTTATGAAACGTCATAGGCGCAATAGCACTTGTTATGGGCAGGAGGTCCATAAACAACTTTGAGTCAGCGCACTGTCGAAGTGAAACTTTCGAAGTGAAAACATGTGAAACTATTTATTGGAGCTGTGATGTCGAATGAGTCAGTTCTAACGGCACACAATTTTTAAGTCGGTTTTCACGAACACATGGGGACTGTGCTTACTGACGCCACTATTTCTAAACTGTTTCGTAGTATTCCAATGCTGTCCCGCTTAATTATTACGTCGCCTCCAAATGTGAAACTGCATTGTATAATATATACAAAGACATACAGAGATATACAAAGATATACAGATATAGAACTCAACCTTAAGTTGTATGCTCGTATGGGGCATCACAAAAGCTTCAAATGAAAATAAATTTTGTTGACGCCGAAAAAAGATGGTAGAACAACCGAAGACGTTGACGATGACGCCCACATATACGGGCTTCATTTTCGAGAAGTTTTGCATTTCAGTCACGTTATCTTTCTAATTCGATAACAATGCCGCGAAACAACACGTGCGTTTAAAAATCACGAGGGCACCCAAACACTCCTTATGATGTAGCAATTGCGAAACTATCAGTGCCTAATTGATTCCTGTGCTGTCTTCGCTTCATTAGGATCATCCTTTTCCGTTTGCGTATTTTTAAAGCAAAGCTTTCTACCACTACCGGCCAACGGTTTCGTCGTGGCGTGCGCGACAAGAAACTCCCAGTACTGCTAAGAAGGGGGAGGGCGCTTTTCATACACGAGCACAGTGTAGATGGCGCGGAGAATGGGCGCTATTACCCAGCGTTCCCCGCGCGCCGGAGCCCGCTCACCCCGGCGGGTGTGTAGGCGGGACCATTCCGTCGGCTTTGTCATCTGCTTTAGCGATGGTTGTTCTGGGCCTGTTTTGGCGCAGCTTCGCGTCTATTGCGTGCTTCCTTTGCCCGGCTTGATTGACTAATTCAACAGCACCTCCTTGGTAACCCGTACCCGGCGGAATTAAGTGGTCGTACGGCAAAGATACGGACGGCAAAGATAAGGATTAGTTTGCAGGGCGGGAAACTAAATGTACAAACCACATGCAGATATCTGGCCGCTAGAGAAACGCCACCTTTTGTGCACTGCTTGACGCGAATGGGACTCCGTTTTCTAAAATGTACTGTCGCATTCCAGAGCTATCCGACTGGAATCTCACCCGCACAACAGTTTACCCAACTTTCTTTTCAACTGAATGACTGTGTTTTTTGTTGTTTGAGTCGTAGACTATTTTGTGTGCCTCCAATGTGCAAGGGACATCAGTTTTTTTTTTTAAACCGGGTGATAATGCTTGTGCATTAAAGTTACAATGCACTGGCCTGACTACCCCTTCCAGTGCTTACGATACTCGTTCGCACGCACGTACCGTACAATGGAATCATTTTATCGAGTTTGCAGTAAAGGAGCAAGGTGGCGAGTAGCTGAGTAAGGAATGACCAACTGGTTCTTGATTCATATCGCTTGTGTAATACTCGGGGACAACTTTCTTTGGGAATGGGTAGAAAGCTACAAGGGAGGGGAGGGGGGAGCTGCTTTGTGTCACTGCGCCAAAGTAGTTCCCGATAAATTGGTTCCGGTTTCAGTTTTCACGTGCCAGAAACGAAATTGCTACAGGTCATTTCTTCGCATGAGCTCCGTGGTTGAGTTCGCTGAACCACGATAACCGAGCATGCAGGCATATTCGCGTCTCCTTCCCTACGCTTTATTTGTTTCTCAACACAAGCCAATGCTTTGACTGGAGAACTCGGACTGACTTAATAAATCATACCGTGGACGGTACCGCCCAACTCTATTTCGTTCAGAAATAAGGCAAATTTTGTCAGCGCTGCATTTGTGTGGGTATGCACTGATATGCAAACACTTCTGGGGCTGAAAACTGAGTAGCACCAGGGACACGTGTAGCGTGCTTAAATATCGCGGGTGCGGATACCGAAAAAGCTGCACGCACACACTACAATTCGAAGACAAATCCCATTTATGTAAGCTTGACTGCATTGATTGGCGTATTCATGGGAGGTTGTGGCCGTTACTGCACCAGGGGGGCCAATCCTGCTCTGGTGAGGGAGTGCATTACCGGCAATGGTCGCCGGGGTCAGGCCGCACCCCAAGCCCCTTTGTGCAATTCCATCAATACGCGGATGTTTTTTTTTTTAATCCGGTGGGAATTGTCTGGCACCGGGATTCGAACCACGGTCCTTCTGCACGCGAGGCGGGTGTTCTACCTCTAAGCTATCGCATTTGCGGGAATAAATTGGTCACAATTGGCACAGGACCAAGATAATTGGAGAATAATGGGAGAGGCCTTTGCCCTGCAGTGGGCGTACATTGGCTGGTGATGATGATGATGAGTGCATTGAAGGATGAAACTATCTTGCCTCTGCACTCTTGTCATTCCGTAGCTTTCGGTGAACTTCCAGTCGCCAAACGAAGCTGTTTTACGTTTTGGGGACTTCACCGTACCACTTACAACCTCCGCCTTCAGCGGCGCGTAAGTACGCCCGGTTACGCCAGCAAGTTGGCTAACCGAGCGAAATGGTGAAACGACGTTGAGCTCAGGTTGCATTATTAAAGCAAAGCATGATTACTTGCGTCCACGGATTTCGTGGAGAATGCCCAAATGACCTTTTGACCGGAGACACACCCCCGGCGACACACCCCTCGAAGCGTATCGCGTGATTCGCCGGGCCCGCTGTTGGCGCCTGCGGGCACCGACAGCGGTCGCCACCGCCGCTGCGGCCGAGGCAGACAGCCACCACCGCAGCCTCCCATGCATGCGGCGCTGGGTCGTTTCGGGCAACGTGACTCATCTCGCGCCCGGCGAAAAGGAACGGTACGTTCGCAATGACTGAACGCTATGTTCGCCCCGGCGAACGCCACGTTCTCCCGGCCTCCTTCTGTGAGCGTTGTACTGAACCGTTAGGCTTTGAGCAGTGGTCAGCAATAAAGCTAAATCAAAGGTTAACCAAGCGAAAGCAAGACTCAAACAGACTTACCCAAGCTTTTGCTTCGCATATCCAAGGTTAGCGGAGCTAAGCAGCAGCCATTTTTCTCACTTGGGCGTACACGTTGCAGCATGGAGACCTCTTGCTTCGTTTGTTTCGACAGATTTTAAAGACGACAGTCTTTCTTGGGCTACTTAAACCCAGAAATTTTGGTCTGTCTGTATGTCTGTCTGTCTGTCGGTCTGTCCGTCTGTAACTCGATTCAGCCACCCGGCCAAAGTAAAATTGATATTGCGCAATAGTGTTATATACTAACAGCCAAATGTAAACGTCTAAGCCCGGTTTATAAGTTCCTACTTGCCAACTTTGTTGAACAAGAACAAGACATTACGCAAATATAAGACAGGAAATTAGTACACGAGGGATATTTACAGTGTTCCTTGGTTGAAAATGTCCTGGGTACTTGGTTTTTCGATAACAAATGATATTCTACATCTACTTCAGAAAACCGCCGCCTTCTGGCGGCTTATGAAAAATCACGCGGCAACAGCAACAAATGGTTCTACTAGTTAAGTTCCACGTTCTGCTTGGAACGCCCGTGGAGCACGGCCACACGGTTCTATAAACCTTGTAGTCGGCCGCCTCCATTCACGCGCGTCTCCGCCGCACTGAAGTGCTGGCATCGAGGAACCCGGCCTGTAGCAGTGGAGCGCGGTAAATTCAAATCGCCTTGCGCAAACCTTTAGTGTGTTTACTTTGGGATGAGCGTGTCGGTGCAGGAAAAGCATGAGAGGTGAGCGGGAAAGCAAAGGGGGGCATTTCCTTAGCAAATGTACACAAAGACTATATTGCCTTTTGCGACATTTGCAACGGAAGGAGCAGATACGCGGCCAATTTTTGTTCTCAAACATCTTGATAATCTTATGCGGCGAATGAAGTGGCGAGCTACCGGAGGGAAAGGAAGCTGCAGTCGTCGACGAAGAACCCATGTTTTTAGATGCGAAGCATCTCATGCTCGGGGCTGTGTACCTCCATCCCTCGTTGTCATTGTCCGCCGTCTGCACTCTACTGCGCATGCGCGTCTCTTCAGCCCCGTCAGCGTTTGGATTGACGTCAGCGCAGTCCACTATAAAAAGAAATAGTTAGGCGGCACCCGGTTTCGATCCCACGACTCTCTGGCCGCAACGGCAGGTACGTGGCGCTCTTCCCACTGCGCTACAAACCAAGACGGCAGCATGTGCTACGAATGCGCCTTATGTCCTTCACTCATTCAAACTACGTCGAGAAGCTACTGATACAACGATGGCACGCGAAGCTGAACGTCAACGGAAACGACGAGCTGAAAACTAATGGGAACTTCAGTCGACCCCATGGCTGCTGGCATACTACTCAGGGTTCCCTTACGGGAAGATGGTGTAATTTTTTTTCTTTTTCTGGAAGAACCTATGCGACGTTAGTGGCGAACGCCGCAGCCAAGAAACACGAAAATCTAAACAAAATGCTCTCTGTTTCCAATGATCGGCTAATAATTTAATGACATCAACTGAAGGCTATAAAACAAGGAATATTGTGGGCATTGGGGGTGTACTGTTGTGATATTTACGCGTGGAAGCGACATGACCATTGTTATATCCAGTGTGGAACACGGCGGGTCAATCCCTCTGTTCCTTCTACCCATCCAAACCCATCGCCACTGTCATCTGTGTATAACCATCATCATCCCCGGACAGTTCCGTCTTTCGGTGGCCTGTGCTCGGGAGCCTAATTAAAAGTGGTCCTTCAGCATCTCGGAGCTCTGTCTCTCAATATATATATTTGAATTGCTTAGGTTACACCCAGCAAATTATTTTTGTTGAACTACTACCAGCTGCGCAGCGAAAGGTAGTGGTTCGGTTATGTAGACTTAACTGCATTGCCACTCAAATTGCCATGGACTGCATTGCCCACGCATTGTCGTGTGGGCAGCGACAGGAGGAGGCGGCGGCCAGGGAAAGAAGTGGAAAAAGCCATCGGCGCACAGGCTCGATATTTCGTACGAAGATACGCACACGACCATAACTGCCGACAAATGCGTAAATATAGCCTAACGACTGCCCCAAATTCGTTACCAGCTTAACAACCTCGGCCGATTAGCAACCCGAGACCCTTTAAAAATTCTCCAATTGGTTTTGTCGTTATGGTACTGCTAGCTTCTTTTCAAACATAAATATACGTACTAGTTCAATGTATGATTGCGCCCAAGTGCTACATAACATCGCTTTTATATTGGTACGTGCGGCTGGTAAGAAGGGACAGAAACCATACGGTTGAGAATGATGAGCGATGTATTTGGACTATTTACACTAGAGCCGGGCAATTGCACGTTCAATTGCAAATCCCGGGCAATTGCACGCACCAGCCACTTTGTCGTTGTCGTCGCCGTCTTGCTTCATGACGCTGTGGGACATTGTCCACAGATATGATATCCCATGGCAATACAGCTCGAGTCTAATTTTATCCTGACCGAATCAGTAGGCTGTATCCAGAATTCTATTTTACATAATGTATATGGGCGTAACCTACAATGACTGTATCTGTACAGGAGGCACAGGCCTCGCCAATCCATAGAAAGCCTTTTGACTCATGTCCTCAGTAAAACTGTTATGTTGGAACGAATGGAACTTCTACACAAACACTCCGGCAACTATTTTGGAACACAGAAAATTTTTGCTCGTTTCTTGGTGCTACGTAAATACTTACATGTTATTGAGATAATTACATATATTACGAATGCGGGATCCTTTAGCTCCAAAGGAAGAAAACAATTCATGTAGACAAGAAACCGGAAGTGAAGGACCAGACAAGTAAAAATGCTTTTTTTTATTCTTCAGGAGTAATAGCCATTTGAAGACAGATTTTCTTGCAAAACCAAAAGACTTCTTTTCGGTCAAAGTAAAGGCACAAAACTACATAAAAAGGGCGGAGGTTCCCGGCACACAGCTTCGCTGACCTAATCATGCTCGGAGATAAAAACACTGAAAGGAGGAGGAGGAGGAATAAACGTCCCTATAAAGCAGTTCGCCTTGGGAAAGAGTCCTTATTCCAGGACCACTTGAGACCGTCCGGCTTCTTGAGCCCTCTTCCCCAGCCAAGATCTATTGGTGGATCTTTAAGAAAGCGTGAGCATCTTATCTCCCTTCCTCGGAAACCGGAGGCTCAACTGAATGCGCACGCCTTGTTGCGACGTTAGAAGCCCGCACCGCGACGTTTCTCGCACACTTCTGGCCACTGTGCCAACCGGGCTTTGCGTTCTAACCCTCTCAGCGATCATGTTTGCTCACTGTAGAATCGGCACTAGTTGCCTGTCACTCCTTTCGTTGTCCACCACGCACCAGCATTTCGTCACCGTCATTCCCACTGCACCCTTGTATGCAGTCGCCACTGAACTCTCTTTACGCAACATTTTACGCGGGGACCCGGGGTGCAGGGCACGTCGACGGTGTCAGGCGGAGAGCAGTCGTCAGAGCTATCGGGCTCCCCGAGCCGACAGCCGACAGCGGCGTGAAGCTAGCGCCACCACTGTCAACTCGACATGACTTCACATCTCTCGTCACGTGGTCTCTTGCCTTCTGTTCTGTAGCTGTGCGTCCGCGGATCGACGGAATAAATTTTTTTCTGACATGGGCCATCCATTGCTCACGGAACAAAAAAGACAGCGCGCAAATGAAAAAAGTTCATAAGCACTAATTTACCCTCGGTTTGCGGCTTGCACTATCGCCATCAAGCTTTCCGCAGACGCGGTAGAGCTTACATTCTATTTTATCTTTCAGATGAGAGCGTTCTTCATTGTTGTCATGTTTTATTCCAGGATGGACTGACATACGATGCCCTACAGGAGATGCCCTTTCTCGATGCTTGTATCAAGGAAGCAATGAGATTGACCACTCCCGACTCCGTGTAGGCGTCCCAAGAAACTGTTCTTATTCTTTGAGGTGATCCAGTGCTTGCAGGTCTGGCACATTGCGGAACCTACGTTTACAATGAAAGGCTTTGGTACAAGCCACACGGTCTCGACATTTCCGTTTCGACAATCAGTCTTAAAGCCAGGTCCGTTTGCCTCACAACCCTTGTGAGCGGCGTAGTTGGGGCGAGTTGAGCTGTCTCTAACATGAACAGTGTACGAAAAAAAACGAACATATCACAAACGTTCAGGTGAAGCTAAATATATTCAAGTGCTTTCACAGAGCCAGGCCTAAATTCAATTTCGACGGTTGAAGAAAATACATTCTTTTGGACAAAGTATCCAAACACACAAGCAAGTTAAGCGGCCAAACAGCGCTTTGAATGTTTCTGAGGGTTCTCCTGAGGGGGCACTCAAAACTGTCTTAAACAGACCAGGCAACACTTTTTTCAACTTTTCCAGTATCATGGTCAGTAAGCACGTCCACTTCTCAGATTCGGCGGTCATGATATATATGAGGAAATGTTACTGCTGTGCGCACGTCAAGTAACTTAGCTATTCGATCAAAAGGGTTCCTACCTTTCCGTGTTCTTAAAAGGCAGGGAATTTTTTTGTAATTACTCGACGTCACACAGTCAATGCATCACTGCTAATAGCGGGATAATTTCGGTTGCAACAAAAAATTCAAACTTTCTGTGTCTAACGCGGCGATGTTGTTAAGACGTGAAACTTTCTTGCGTGAGAAAATCATATGGCGAAGTGCCGAAGTCAGATCCACTGTAGTCAAAATCCAACCGTCAAAGATCAAATTACCAGCTGCTTTCGAGTCAAAGCCCCAACTCAAACGACAGCAAAGGAATGCCTCACGAGAAAGCTGTGCGCCCCGCCCCCCTGAATTATCGCTGCCGTTTAAAGTGAAGCATTCAAATTCGCTTTAAAATCCAAACTGCTTCTACCGTGTCGGAACGGCACAAACGGATACACATTGGCTTCATAACGCAAGGGACCCAAGTTCGATTCCGACCACGGGAAGCGTGTTTTTCTTTTGTCATCGTCGTCAACATCATCATCATCATCTTCTTCTTCTTCATCAGCATCTTCTTCATCTTCATCACCACCACCATCGTCATCATCATCAACTTCATCCCCACCATCTTCACTATCTTCTTCATCTTCTTCTTCTTCTTCTTCTTCTTCAGCATCTTCTTAATCTTCATCATTACCATCATCGTCATCATCATCATCATCAACTTCATCCCCACCATCTTCACCATCTTCTTCTTTTTCTTTTTTCTCTTCTTCATGTGGCCTACCATTGTGTAAAGTTGGCCTTCCTGCAGGGAATTTTTTAGATACCGACACCGGCATCAGTGAGAACAAGAAAGCTACGCTTTAATGAAAGCGTTCTGTAAGCCCTGTAACAGAATTTGTAGCAAAAGTAAAACAGGTAATATAAATCACAATTAACTCCACTGTGTGAGTGAAATAGAGGTGACACAGTGATCAAGCGAAACGTATTAGCAAACTTATTTATTATCTCTAAGAAAGACGCCGATTTACGCGACGCGCACATGTTTCAATTTTGACTAAACGGGCCTTGAATAGAGTTCCTATTGATACCTAATCTTCTCAAAATGCATATACAAGGAATGAAACGTGTAAGCCTGAGGTTTAAGAGTGTAAGTCATGTCTTCTAAATTAACAATTATTCACAAGATGCTCAAGATGCCTATCCAAGTGACGAGACGTATAAAGTTGAAATCCAAATGTTGTTTTGAACGGCGGGCGATCTGTGGCGACCGCGTGGTACAGAACGGATCGCGCTTTTGTTTAGCGCCTACAGGGTTATTGTTTGCAGACATAAAAAATACACGGAAGCCTAGCTATATAACCTTCGCTTAAAAAAGAATACGTTGAGCAAACAGCCAAACGCTGCTGTGTGCACGCAAGGACTTGCTCAGTATTTCCAGCCGCAAAGAAAATCGAGCAAACGTTCACGAGCCGGGCTGAAGGGTCTTTAGTATAAACAGTATCTCGGGCCTTGCTGTTTGGGTTTTACATGTTAAGAATAGACATGTCAGCTTGTAGAAAAGTTTCGGAGATTCATCTGCTGAAAAGCAGAATCTAAATGCTCGAGCGCCAGCATGCTTACACAAATGTAGTTACAGGGTAAAGGACATGCATGGCTCATTTGTGTAGACACTATGTATAGAATTGGCACCTTCCATTACTGAACGTGTAATTGATCGCAGTTTTTCAAGCCAAGCCTTCAGCCTCTCACTGATGTCGTCTGTAGTTCAGGGTTCCTGGGATCAGGAGTTCCTGATTCTCGAGCTGAGAGCTGGTCAGCTGGCACTCCCACTGCTCGGGGTTAGGGAAGGGAGTCGTCTAATTAAAACGCTTCCTGACGTAAGTCGGGATGGCCGTGGGGTACAGTCAGGATGGTTGAGCGGTAAAGTCAGGATGCTTGAGTGGTAAACTCAGCGTGGCTGAGCTGAGGTTACCGCGAACCGAAGAAGACCATTAGGCCTACGAGGAAGGCCAGTAGGCCTACGAAAGAGGAAGGAACTATGCCATATCGTCTGAGCCCGTCCACTAGCCAGGAACGAACTAACTTCATTTTTTCCATTTCCGGGCCGTAGCCACTTTCGGCAGTGCCAGGCCTGTACAACATAAAATCCAGGGAAGCTTGCGCTCATGCGTAAAACATGAATGGGGAAGCTGTTGTTGGTGAGCACTGCCGGACACATAGTTGAGTTTAGTTGCATAGTTGCGGTGCTAGTAATCGTCGTCATATGCAACAAAGAGGTCGTCGCCTTCTTCTCGACGAGTGGGGGATGCAAAGTCATCCTCAGCATTGTAGACGTCCACCAGCCCTTCGTCATCGACTCGAGGCAGCGGTGGCGGGATCTGCAAGTCGTGTCGTGTCGGGGAGGAGTGACACACTCGTTGCCATGTCTCCAATTATCCATAGCGGCTTCTAGAGAATGGCTAGGCCGTGGTGACCTCTCCCAAGCAGGGTACCTTTTCAGCTAAGCATTAGCGCTGGAGATTTTACTGCGAAGCACTTTACCTCTACCAGCCAACGAGGTTTTGGTGCAGAAAACTCCCAGGCTAAATTAAAGAAGTGACAACTGGGCTAGTTGGTAATGCATATGGGACATCTTGAAGGTAGCGCACTTAAACACATACACTAGCGAAAGAAACGACAAACCACAGCGCTGTCTGTCCGTCCGTTCGCTAGTGTCCGTGTTTAAGTGCGCTACCTTCAAGATGTCCCATATAAATTAAAGAAATTACGTGCACGGCCAGGAATCAAACCTGGACCCGAATAGAGCAATGGAGCGACAGCTCGTCGTCTTACCGACTAAGCTACGCCCACACGAGGAGACGTGGAGACAGATGGCGTACTCAGTGAGCACAGCGGCGGGTCTGCCAACAGCGCTCATTCAAAGCATTTATGTAAAGGGCAAACCGCATAATGTATGATAACGGCATTCACGTGGTTCGGATTAGCGGCGAACGGAACAGAGCCTGGGGAAAGTGTCAGGGCCTTGGCTGCGACGCACGAAACAAGAGTGAGAGGAGGCAGTGAGAGAGCCATAGCTGCGCGTGCCGCCCTCTTCCTCACCCTTCGCCAGACGCTCTTCTCCGTTTTCTTTCTGCCGTCGCGGCTGCGTTCGGACGCCACACCCGCGAAAGCCAGCTAGCGGCTGCCAGAGTCTCTGGTTTCACTCTTTGTAGAGCCACAGGTGTGAATTGAAGTGGCCTCACTTATATAATCGTTGTGGGTGTCGTTTACAGCTTCGTAGTCCAGCCAGCTTCACAGCGTGAATTGGCGCGAAGTTTTTTTACGTCCGCGGTAGCGCTTGGCAACAATGCTGGAGCACTTTTTTTTTTTTGCTAAAGCGACTGCTCGAGCCGGGGACTCGGCGGTCGCCGTGAGGCACGCGCTCAAGAGTGCTCGCGATTTTCTGGCTCCTCAGGGTTTTTGCCAGTTTTCTTTTTTTTCTTTTTTTTTTTTTTTTTTTGCTGAAGCCACTGCGCGTGCCGAGGAAGCTCGGCAGTTGCCACGAAGCACGCGCCCACGAGCGCTCGGCCTTTTCTTGGTATTTCTCATAGAGTTTCGTACAAATTACACTAGAGGGAAATCTGGCGCCACTGTCTAGGGGACCTGCCCTTCAGCGAGCATTCCGTCATGTACCGGTCAGGCACGTTCCACTTGTCCTTGGCATGGCTCACGAACAGGGTTGAAAGTTGCCTCTCTGGCTCCAAGAAAGCAACAATAATACTGCAGAATGTAAGTCGAATTGGTTTTGTTGTTATAAAATTAAAGCTCCAGAAAGATTTTTTTTGCCAAGGAATATTTAGAAGCTTCATGCAAGATGAACAAGAAAAGGATGTTACCCGTTTTTGTTGACTTTGGCTTCGAGACAAAACAGAAGCCATGTGGCTAACCAAGCCAAGTAGGCGAGTAACGTCGCTTGCTGCAATGGCGCGGCCCCCGGCGGCCCGCTACTGAAGCGCCAGATTTCCCTCTAGAATATATTAGTGTGGAAATGTATGGTATTTCTAGCTGCAACGGCGAAATTACGGCTTGTGCACCAGCTCCACTGTTAAAAAGTACCAGCGCCGTGTGGGGGCGCTGCATGTTGGTTAACATTGTAACACTTCCCGTGGTCGATATCCAAGCTGGGCCACTCGCCTTATCAAGCCGACGTCAATCCGGTTGCGCCACTCCGGCACGGTCGAAGCAGTTTGGATTGGGGGAGGGGTGCATGGACGTGGAAAATTAGGCAGACGATGATGGTGGGACGCTAGGGACAGTCATGGAATGCCCGAATCTGTACAGCACTAGAGAGCACAATTTCAGTGCAGTGAACCATGCCGAAGTAAACATGTAATAAGAGCGCACATGTCTTGCTTCATACTCTCAATAGCTTGTGGGTTGGGTCGTTTGGTGCAGGTCTTGTTTTTGGAGAGCTTCGCGTTCCCCCCACGCGGTCCTTTCAACCGGATAGTTGATTTCTTCTTTCGTACTTTACAATCTTGCTTGATGCAGACTCTTGCGGCTTTGCACGGAGGAGACGACAATATCTGGCATCCACTTCAAGCCGGGAATGTGCGTGGATATTCCTATTGCGGCCATGCACCGTGATCCCGAATTTTTTCCCGAGCCAGAGAAGTTCAACCCGGAGAGGTATACACTAAACACCCTCTTTATTTGTTTGAATTGGCTATTTTTGTATATTTGAGGTAATGCTGCAATAACTCGGTGCAGCGGAATGTGCTAGAGGTTGGTAGAGCTACTCTTGTTTTAGTACCGTTATTAAACATTTATACTCACACGTGTGGAAAGCTTTTCGGACCATACCTGAAAAAGGTTCGACTCCATTTGCACTACTGAACAACAAATAAACGTGCAGAGGGACAATCAGGTAACATAAGTTTTCTCCTCAAAGCATTGCATAGGGTAATGAAGGAATCGCTTTTGTATGTATTTGAATTTTAATAAAATATTACCCCGAATACAAATGTCAAACGTTCCGGTCGTTTTTATTCCTATAGGTATTCTACTCCAAAAATCGGTGCAATGAAATTGAATAAGCCATTCAGACAAGATGTGCTGACTAACTGGTTGATGAAGTTGATGTTGCTTGCATTTCTGGTAATACGAGCGGGCAAGGTGAAGAGATTTGTAGACAGGGGACTATTTCCCGGAACACCTAACGCATTTATGTAAAACACATTCGGCCAATGTTTTTTTCACTAACGACAAGAAACATATCTCGCTTCTTGGCTTTCCCAGCGTATATGTATAGGTGAATGATACTTCCATCATATTTCGGCAGTGCTTTCGGCCGCAACGGATGTCAGAGTACTCACGTTGTTGGCCCATTCAATTTGAATATCATTGTTATATTTAATATTGAAATCCTACTTTGAAAATTTTGTACAGAATCGCGGTAACAATTTCTATAACTTCCGTTATTTTTCTGCTTGAGAGAGTTTTCATAGATATTGCATGTATAGAACGGCTGGGCAGTGATCTGCATTGACCATGTCATATACTGCAGCAAAATCGTTGTCACTGTTCGTCACAACGGAACGGGCGGTTGAGGCCGATGTTGTCTTTTCAGGGTGTGACAATGCGAATAATGAATTGCATCACTGTGGAATTACGAATATACACGAGGAAATGAACATACATTTACAGCGTTAACGTCACTACATGACAAGGACAAATTTTGTGTTTTCAGAATATTTTTATGGACTCATCAAGCTGATATAAACTTGCATTTGGAAGCCGCTGTTAGCCCCCACTACAACCTATAAATAAACGACTGATATTCTCCTTCTTCATCTTCCTCTTTTTTAATATTGTTATTATTATTCTTGCTTATTGCCAGATTACGCCGAACAGTGTCACAGATAATTCAATAAACAAAGCTAGTTAATTCCACGCCATGTAGCCGCGTGATAAAGAGGTATATTCAGGTATGGTAATTCCTTCATCTTTTTTTCAACCAGGTGCCACACGTACGTTGGCGTTGTGAAAGTAATGCCATTGTTTAGTCCTCGTTTCTGCGAATACTTACAAGACTTCAATAAGTATATAGAAGATCGTACGTTTCAAAAAACGTTTACTTTGTTATTATTATTACTTTGTTACTTTGTTATTATTATTAAATAAGAGGACCGGGATAATGGTGAGGTGATTTCAGGCTAGACAACCGCCAAATTGTATTCGGGAGTTATCTGGAAGAAGGGATGCTTTTTTAGCGTTGCGGATTAGGATTTCACCGCGGAACATCAGGCAAACGTTCAGTTGTTTCGTCCTTTTGCCTACATAGCTTTCGGCAAAATCATTTTTCTCGCAGTGAGCAAGCATTCAATAATGTCGATTTGTTCGTCCACGTCATGATCCAGGGAAGATGTGCAAATACTATATTTATAAGTGTCCAAATCCAAAACTTTTCTTCTGTTATGTAGGCCGGCTTTGAAAGAGTTTTGGCAATGAAAATCAATACTATCCGTTGAGAAGATTTTTGTTTAAGATGGAATATTTCTTCGAGAGGTCGAGAGATCTCATGGTACCGAGATACCGATTAGTGACCCGTAGCTTTCACTCGGTGCTCCACAGATTTCTGCCGGAGAACAAGGACAGCGTGAAACCCTTCACGTACATTCCGTTTGGCGCCGGTCCACGGAACTGCGTAGGCATGCGACTTGGACTTCTGCAGGTCAAGACAACCCTGGCAGGTTTTCTCAGCCGAGTCCGGCTTGAGCCCTGCCCCGAGACGATGGTGGGTATATTTAGTGTCTGTCAGAAATTACACATGCACTCCCTTTTGTTTTCGCGACACACTCATTCAAAGTACACCGTACAAAAAATAACACGTTCTCGTAGGGAGTGAAGAGGAGCATAAAGCTGACAAGGGGAAGGAGCGGGGGAGGGATTGAAGAGAACACATTCCGTGAACACAACCTTAGAGCCAGACTCATACTGGTAGCGCAAGGGAAAATCAGCTCAGAGGCATATTGTATCGAGGGGCCATTGTGTGCAAATTACGGACGCGCAATTACTCCCTTGTGGTAGCAGTTCGTCACTACAACCATCCCCCCCTCCCCCTGACGTGTTGGTGCAGTAGTGGCTAAATCCAGGGGTCAAGTTACTTCCAGTGGTCAGGCAAGGGAAGAGCCACCCATTACATAAGCAGCGCAACCGAAACAATGGAACAACATTTGTATAGATCATAATCCTACAAATAATTGGTTCCGTCCCAGTGTGTTTACACGTCGTACAGAATACTTGTCCGACCATTGCCCTTACTGCGCTTCTTTTTTCTCTCATGATCACCGAGACGGAGGTCATTGCAGTGTTGTAGTCGAGTGGAGAAGCCCGTTACAGTACACGGTTGTAGACCGGCGGAACTTGGTGTCGCGCAGGAAGTGGTACACCGAGAATGTACCAGGCTCCTTACCGGAGATGGTTTACTGAATGGGCTAAAACTGTATGTCCTGGTTAAGCCGAAAGGTTACATAAAGTTAGACCGAATAGCGAGAAACCAGCATTTGTCACCACAAAAAGGAAAGGACAACGGCATTCAGATTATGCAATGGATTCGTAAAATGGATAAACAACATAAATCAACTGAAAATGTTTCCAGATTTCAGGTATCCTGAGCTCCTAATTGCCATTATGGGCGCCACAAATGCCATGTATACCGAATCTGCAGGAATGTGGGATTGAGGTACGATATTAATTTTTTTTTCCCGCAGGTTTCATTGAAGTACAAGCCATGCCAAATCATTCCCGTCATCGATGGCCCGGTGATTCTTCGTGCGGTTCCACTTGACAGCACTTCACCGAAGAAAGAGTCCCTTACCTCATAAATGCTGCTGTAGTTCAACAACGCTCTAATGGCTAATATTGCACAACTGCAGAGGCTTGGCAAAATTGAAGGGATGTTGGGCTAACGTCAATTTTACGAAAGTTTGAAGGATAAGTTTTGTTCGCGAAGTTGGAAAAACTTATAGCTCCCAACTTTTTCCGGTCATTATCTTCAAAAGCATTCTTTAAAGCCGCAAATATGACACCAACTAATGACTTTGGTGATTTCATGGAAATAGCTATGTTTATTATCGATACGCAAGTAGTTCTAGCTACACATGCTATTCTGTACATGAACAGTGCGGGTTCTCCGACACAGACACCGAAAATAAACTGCATTTACGGTTTGTGTATCTCAAAACTAGCCCAGAAAACACCTTGAAGATCTAATGTCGCCACAGTCGCAGCGACCATGAACGTGCACATTGAAGAAGCTGTTTATCTGAGAGAAGTTGTGTTTTTTTTTTCTATGAGCCACTCTGGAAGGTAACGCGTAGTACAACGCTCTGCTTCATTAAATATGCGCACACCCAGTTAAAATAACTGGCTAACGCCTTATAAAAGCAACAAAAGTGAAGGAATTAATTAACGGAATACATAGACGTGTGGGGGTTGGAAAAAATAGAAAAGCTTATACGTGTTTAGAAGGAACCTCATGGAGCCTCAGAAAGAATAGCGCACGTTCAACTCATGTCAATTTGCAGGCGGCACAAGTCGTCAGACACAAATACACGTAAATCCCATTGTAATGTTAGAGCGTAGCTAGAACGCTTTGAAATTCCTGCGTCAAAACGCGGAGAAAAATAAAATATCAACAAATTTCAAGGGCACCTCCACATTTTGCGCGGTTACTTCCTTTCTTTTGGCTTGAACTAACCACAGACCGCGCAGCGGCACGGTCATGAACTGCGTCTTCTTTGGGACCACCAGTTTGCATGCACCTGCAGCAGCGAAACGGAGGAAGAAACCGCAGGAAAAGTGGTTCTGCTACAGCTTTGAGGCCACTGCAGCTCTGTGTGCATCTGCCGACGAGAAGCTCTCAGCCGCAGACTGTGAATGTTCGTTGCCGCTCGTCTCAGCGCAAACCTACCAAGTGTTCTTCACAGACTATAATCCCGCTTTCCTCATTAAATCGGGGTTTTACTTGAACGTCCGTAAACCTTCTCACATTAACAATCACAAACAGAGCTTCTCTGTCGCGATAACTGAACGACGAGGGTTTCAGTAAGCACCACCGTTGCGTCGTGATGTACGAGGGCTACGCTTAGTTATGCCATGTGCACTGCTTCGTCAATGTCATTCGAGTAGAGTCATTCTTGGAAAGCTTGAATCGAGGAATCGCAATCGGTGTAACAGAATGCAAACTCCAGCTGTGCTACGCAAGTCTGACACACACGTGGCGCGGGCAAGACAGATTGTGGCGCACTGCAGTCACGTTAGAAATATTTTTACCCTCATATATCACCCGCTGTTTGCGAGAACTGTCACTTCCACACATAAATATTAATCGACAACGCATAAAAAAGAAATAGTAGCTGTGAAAGGGAAAACAGCTGAGGTACAGAGGGAAGCCAGCCGGAGTAACCCACAGATAATTTCGATACGTGCCGCTCAAGGGCTGTCACTGAGACCCCTACGAGCAGCGCTAATGGCCTGTAATAGAAGTCTGGATCGCCGGCAAAGATGGACAACCGTCCAAAAATATATTTTTACTACCACTCTATTTTACGATGATCCTACTGGACTGTCTATATACTGCCCAGAAGAAGGAACTTTCGTGAATGTGACGGCAGTGGCGTATGTTCAGACAAGTGTGTGGAGACAAACTATGTCGCGGTGCACGCGACTGGGGCGATTTCCCATTTGCACACCCCGGCATTACCAGATAAACGGTGATTTGCCCATGTTGCTCAAGCTACACTCGCCGTCTTTGTAACGATTGCGAAGGTATTGGGCACGCGCCGCTGCCTCCTCGTTGTTGCCGACGCAGTCACGATGACATCGGAGCGTATACTATTCGCGGCTGCACTGTAAGATAACATATAAGTACTGGTACAGCTGGTCCCAGCCCTTCCCTTTCTCCACAAACAACAATCAGTTCACTTCATCTCAAATAAATTCCCAGAAAAACTGCGCGGTTTTCTCGCTAAGAGCTCCACTCGTTAGGGTCAAGGAACCCTACAAGGCGCAGCGGATACTGCAAAAAGGCATACGCCTATCTCTGGTCAAATGGTTGTACAGCAAAGCTAACCATCACGATGGTGATCCCCTTTCTCGATAACGCCATACCTATTCTTTTGTGAGGAGTAACCACAACCCTCCTCTCCGGCAGGACAATGCTGGGACCCTGCTTATCACTCAGGTGAGGAAGAGTGACGGACTGAGGAAGCGTTCACTTGCCTGGTTGCCTGTGGTAAAAGGCAGTAGCAGTAACGCCACCTTAGCGGCGGTAGCGGTCCTAGAGATTGTTTTTTTCTTTTTGGGGGGGGCGGGGGATTTTGGGGGGGGGGATTTTGGGGGGGAGGGGGTGGGGGTGAATAAAGAACCGCTCTCCTCCTTGCACCAGTTCTGCGGAGGCGGTAATAACCATGCCGGCGTGTGCGCGTAACCCGCCTACGCACAAATCACTTAGTGGCACAGTGGTTTTCGGCCCCCCTTAGGTGGTACAACGGCTGGCTCGAGCCCGCATTTCTGATGGTAGCAACACGTTTGCGACTTCGCACAAGTGGGATGCTTGAATAAATAAGAAGCTGAGGACCTCTTTGGGGGAGAGGGGGGGATGGGGGGGGAGGGGCGATTGCCCCCTTCGCCCCCCCCCCCCCCTCTTGGGACCGCTACTGCTTTGCGGCTCTTTAGCGGCACCAATATTAACCGCGTGGTGGGAGGAATAACAACCCCATCTGGCGAGAGGAACAACGCCATGTACCCCGCTTCTCACTAACGCGAGGTGAAACAAGGGGTAGAGATAGAGTTCGGTTGAATGTCTTCCTGTTCAGGACAGATAGCGCGTCCTCGGAAGATCTAGGAAAAAGTGACGTCGGGAAATTCATTTTAAAGGATCTATACGATTGTTACTCGCAGCCACATGGGATTTCCTAGGCTCATGCCAGATATAGCCCTCTATTACCATCCTTGTAAACTTCTACTGGCTCAAAGTCCGATTGAGGGAACCGTAACGAGCTAAGCATCTGCTTGTGCAGTTGCTACTTTTTCTTAACGGGCGAGTAGAGTCTCAACTCATAGTAGGCTCATTCGGCATGAAGTGACTTTCTTTAGGATAAGTCAGCACCAAAGATAGTAACTATAGCTATAACACTCTCTCTGGTAAACTACGTGTTTATGTGGGAATTACATCTACAAAATCGACGAATGAAATCGGCGCATTGGAGCTACACACAAAGTCGACGCACGGGTTAATAAACGCAACGCATAAACGCGTTCTAGACCTCGTATCCCACGCTTTCCTGATAACGTAACGATTTCAAAAGAATGCACGATACTAACAGGAGGCTAAGCCTTTTGAAGGACATTTAGGTTTTGGACATAAATGCAATGGTCCGAAATTTGTTGCATGGGCGTTGTCCATCAATCCCAAATGAGGCCTCAGTTTTTACCTGTTGCTGTTTTGAAGGTAAGCAGAAGCTCAAAGTAAGATGAGCGGTAAATAAGACGTGTGGTTCAATAGAAAAAAGGGAAGAAAGATACATGTCAGAGAAATCGAAGGAAGTGGGCCCAATTAGAAAAGAGAGTCACATAAAATACACAGTATACTGTTATGTGGATCAGTGTCATCACATTTAAGCGACAAATCCGAACTAATATACTTACAAAAAGACCATATGACCTCAGCGCATTACGATCTTATTCTTTATTCCTCACAAGCTCAACCCCACGAACTTTCGCGTGTATCCTTATTCAAGCCTAAATAAAGCCAGTTTAGACTACCAGACAAAAAGACATGAACAATGATGATGGTTTCAAATCACGCACACTGCTTCACTTTAAATTGCCAATGAGTGTTTAAGCCAGTACTGCCATCAGGTATGGAAAGGTATCATACACTCCAGCCATATGCCTACCTTCGCTAATATTGATCAACACATTCTGTGACACATTCTGTGTCACATGCTGGCTGGTTTATTAGTGCTTACCCGCGCAGGGTTGAGTTAATATGTAGACAAAGAAATTCAAGGGGCAATGTCTAAGCTTATGACTGTTTTCTCGTTGAAAAGACATCTGTGGATGTACGCAGAGAAATATGCAGACAGTGCATACACGTCTATTTAGGCCCAACAAATCGTATATAAGTTGACGCAAATGCCAATGTGTCTTTCTATTACATCTCCGTGCAACAAATAAACTGCCACAGCTTTTTCAAAACAAGAAGGGGCGGGGGCAGTGGCAGGCTTCACCCCTGCTTTCAATCTCGTTTCCTTGAAATTCGCTCGTTTTGCAAACTTTACAATCTATAGTGAGACCATTTTATCCCACGTGGGCGCTAGGGTTCACGCGATAAGATATATACAGAGGCAAAGAGCTTAAGTGCGGTTGTTTAGACGGGCTGATGATCGCCGCTGACAGACCTTTGCGGCGGGCAACCACAGGCTGAGCGTTGAACTGTGTCATGAACAAGACCGACCACCGCGCAGCTGGAAAACTCTAGGCGGCGCCTTGCAAGCATGCACAGGTTTGCTAGACTTGGAAAACACGCATTCCGGAGACTCTGACAGCTGCGCGTCCTGCATTCCAGAGTCTTAGAGGGTGTACTTCATTCGAGCTGCTCGGGTCGTAGGACTGCGTTTCACAGAAATGGGGCATATATCGTACCAGACACCTCTATACCTCGTGTCTACATCCATGGACGTCCGCAAAAAGTTCCTCAAAGTGGACGACACTCTACATGGAGTATACAGGGGTGGACAAGGGGAAAACGAAGTCCTGCCCGTTGAAAAATGGTAGCCGAGTTGAAAGTAATAATTCTGTGTAATTTCAAGTAAACACAGCAAACCATCAACTAGCCGCTCCACCAATGTTAGCCATGAAACTTAAGTTCTTCCCACCCTCGGCTCTCTGATCTACGGAAGAGCGTAGGGGGCAGAGGCTGGTACCTCTTCTCTTGCGCCCACCCATCTTTCGAACGCCCGTGCCATTACCCATAAGAGGCACACTCGCATCCCATCTTCCAGACACCGTAGAGCGAAATTTTCCAAAAATAAGCCCACAACGGAACCACCTTCACCGCATGAAATTCACGCGGGTACATAAATTATGCCGGCTACACTAGTCAGTAAGGTTTACTTCTGCTAACTAACGAAAATCGTCTCATTCCAAAGCATTCACCAGAGTGTAAACTATCAAAAGTTTCGTATATACGTTTCCTTCCCTGCAATGTTTACTTTTTTGCGTGGGTTTAAGTAGTACCCCTTCCTACAGTACTCGCCGCTTCCTTTACTGTACACGCGGATGTCCAACTTCTACTCCCCCCAACAATTAGTACGCCTTCCGTGCTAAAACTGCTGATTACTGCAATGGCTGGCGCCAAGCGTATAACCTTGGCTGATTAAAAGCCCGGTTCGTGGACACATGGCAGGCAGGGCGCACGCTTCGGAATTTGTTGTGACTGCGATGGGAACTTCAGTGGGTTCAACGTGTGGGACTGCGTATAAACACTTTTATCTGGGCCTGCCTCTCGTCTCCTCTTCCCGCCGCCGCCCCCGTAGGCGGCCGTCTCGTCGTTGTTTTTTATTGGAGGCAAGAGGGAGCGGCGTACAAGGGACCGCTTTTCTTCAAGGCCGCGCACCGCGCGCAGACGTCGATTTGGGGGCGAGGGGGGCGCGGGCGTTGGCAGATTCCCCTGTCAAGCGCCTCACGCCGGGTAGTGGCTATTGCGTGGGTCCCCGGTCCTGCCTCGCCCCGATCTCGGTGCTGCTCTAAGGCGTCTGTGCAGCCCAACACTGAAGCGAAAGGCGGTAATGACAACAACTGTATTTGTGTCGCACACGTGATATTACGACATCCCGGATTAAGAGCTCCAACGGACCCGCGAAAAAGTACTGGTGTAAACCACTCTACCGAAAAGATGAACGAAGTGTTCTTCGCGCTACTGGTGCTCGTAGCATCTCTGCTTGTGTGGTAAGTACGCTGCCGTTATTATTTTGCCGTATTATTAGCGATGAAACCTGAAGGTGCTCCCGTCATGGCTGAAGTCACATAACCGGAATGACGATATAGTTTTTCTGTAATGAACAACGAGCTATATTGGTTTTCATGTACTTTGATTGATTGATTGATTGATTGATTGATTGATTGATTGATTGATTGATTGATTGATTGATTGATTGATTGATTGATTGATTGATTGATTGATTGATTGATTGATTGATTGTAGGGTTTAACGCGCCGACGCAACGCAGGGGATGAGGCGCGCCGTAGGGGAGGGCTCCGGATTGATTTTGTCCACCTGGGTATCTTTAACGTGCGCCGAAATCTCGAACACACGGGCATTTTTGCTTTTGCCTCCATCAGAAAAGGGGTTTCATGTGCTACTGATCTTTGCTATCGATGATAACTTGAAGCTATTTCTCACGCACGTTTCTGTCTATACAATACATAAAATTGAGAAATGCTGCGTTATTTCATGTCTAGAGGTTGTGTTAATGGTGGACAAAAAGGCTGAGACGACCCCAGACTTGAGCGTTTCGTTTAACTAGGATAATACGCGTTGGCGCATATTTACTTTTATCCAAAATATTTTACTGCCTTGAGACGCGGAGGAGCGTGTACACCCGCCCAATTTTTTTACCAATATCACGGGAGCGTCGAACGTTCGGTCGATAAGCGCCGCGTCATGGTGTGATAAGGAAAACTCGGTGAGAGTAGCCGCATGCGCACTAAGCAAAGGCCGCTGCTGCCGTCGTGTGCTAGGCTGTTCCAAGAGCAGAGGGCCGCCCCCGATTTTTGTTATTCGCTTATCACACTGCCTGCCATACTCGAAATTTTTCTTCAAGACCAGGCACGTTGCGCCAACTGAAAACAGAGTAATCAGCTTTGCCAAACGAATCTTCGACCGAATGGTCGACGCGGCCGTGATATTGGTAAAAAATTGGGCGGGTGTACGTCAGCTCTGCGCGTAGAGCAATAAATAGTGTGTAAAAATAAGCGATTTTTAAGAAGACAAACAGAATTTTTCAACGATTTAATTTAAAAAATAACAAGTCATTGAACACCATTATTGTTGTTATTTCTCTCTATACAGCATTAAGGCGCAGTTTCTAGTGTCGAGCTTCTTCTCACAAGCGAACATGATGATTAATACAATGAGGTCTCTCGGAAATCTTTCTGGGACGATGTTGGTTCGTATTCGCCGCCTAATTGCGATGGAACTGTTAAGAACAACGTCTTAGTGTCTGTTTTCTAAGTTTGTCAAATTTGGAGGGTATAAAAAACAGTGCGACAAAGCAACGCAGGTGCTATGAGGCTCGCCGTAGAGGAGGGCTCTAGACGCATTTTGACTACCCGGGGCTCTTCAACATGCGCTGAAATGTCGACACACGGGCGTATTTCGCCTTTTTCTTCCATTTTACAATCAGCCACCACGGCCGGGATTGAACCCACGTCCTCGGGCTTAGTAGCACAATGCCGTAGCCGGCACCGCTGAGCCACAGCGGGCGGTTAGTTTGTCTTATGTGACGCACTTTCCAAACTAGTTCAGTTTTTTTTACTTCTAAACAATAACTGTTCTCCCCTTTTGAATGGACCTTTTCTACGACATCGATCTGCGCATGCGCTTGTAAGCACCGCCATTACTTTTGGAGGCTCGCTCTTGTCGCCGATACGCGCTTCTGGCGGATGCGGCGGGACGCCACGGGCTCCAAATAGATATTGGTTGGCATACGGGGGCTTCACAGAAGCACTAAACCATCGGATGTTTAACCACCGATAGAACAAAATGTACGAAACTTCGTCAACAGCGCGCTCAAAGAGCGACGTTTGCGCATGAGTTAGAAAGCTGAGCGTGGTTCGCATGCAAAGCAGTCCTCTTAGCTATGGTGGCTTAGCTATCACCATTGGTGTATCCTGTGATCAAAAATACTGGACAGCAGAGTCATCGCAACCATGGGTCGAAGAGCACCAATTGTGCTTTTCGTATTCGGCCGTACGAGCGCATTGCTTGGCCCGGATAAGTTCCCTCTGACCCTCCCCGAACTCCTGGCTCTTCCTCCATGACTTAACGCGCACTTCTGCAGACCTACAAATTGCAGCGGTTAGAGTAGCCATTTTGTTTTTGTGCGTAATGCCATGGATGCAAAGTTTATGACCGCTAATTTTGTGTGATCCATTCATTGCCGGACGGAACCGTGTGGATAATTTGTATAGCGGTTTCTTCTGCAGATAATGTGCGCCAAGATGAAACTCTACATGGACCTGGAGCCTCCGTGCAAATTCGCAGCTCGAGTTTTTTCGCAGGAGATTATAACCATCAAAATAGGGCTCTATTTCGGCTTTTCACGAGAGACAACTGAACATTCTTGGGCTTAAAACTGTTTCAGTTTCGTCAGCGAATTTTCGAATAGAACGCTTAGTAGCTATTTTACCCACCGCGGTGGATTCGGGGCTAGGGCATTCTGCTGCTGAGCCCAAGGACGCGGGTTCTATCCCGGCCACGGTGACTGCTTTTCTGCTGGAAAAGCGGAATACGCGCCTGTGTCGACATTTTGCGGCACGTCAGGATACCCAGGTGGTCGAAATTAATCCGGAACCCTCCACTACGGCGTTCTTCATAGCCCCAGGGCGTTGAATCAGCTATTTGACTTTTACGGCTGTGCTTTTTTTTTTCGCAATTAGTGCATTTATCAAGGGAACTAAATCGGGTTAGTTGGTGCATAAAGCAACATCGTAAAAAAATCGGTGGTACCGACATATTTCAGCGCAGTGTACGTTGTTCCCTTCCCACGTCGCGTTTGTAGCGCCGTTTTTTCGCAAGATAAAGGACCGCCATCGGCACTCAATCGCTCATTGTCCCCCGATGTCTAGACGCGCCTACACTTATGCTGCAGTGATAACCCCACCGCGTGATACAATTAATCGTAGAGCCAAGAGCTCCTTGAGAAATAAACGGCAAGTCGTCTTTCAGCATCGCAAATTTGACTCAAAGGAGGACGGAAACGTTAAAAGATGTCGCCATAATCTTGTAATCTATATTACACCTTGCATAGCTTGCAACCAACGTTCCCCCAAACTTTCACCGGTCAGATCCCAGTTGCCCCTTTGGCTTGCTGCAACGGCTCATCTACATTAACGTCATCCTTGTACCTGTGGGAATAGTTAACCAATTTAGCTGTTTAGCAAATCGTAATTTTCCCTGTCCTCAGTTGAACATACCAAGAAAATGCCTAGCGCTCGTGTGTGCGTGCATGGTGACGACCTCCCAGCGTCCCCTGCGCACGTTTGTGAAGCCAAGCATAACCAGTTATGCTTAGGGAGACTGGTCAAGATTGTCAAAAAAAAAAAAAAAAACTCTAGCATTCCCTGTAATCGTGGCAACACTTGCTCGGAACGAGAAAAACACCTCATAGCGTACGCCCCTCTAAAGTGATGTCCAATGGTTATCACTCCCAAAAAACGAAGCAAACTCGCACTTATAGGTCGCTGCGGCAGCCAAGAAGAAGAAAATTGAATGAAATCGTGGACTTAACCCTTCGTGATGGTCGTGAAGGTTACGTACAGCTTCGCTACCTTCGAGTCTTACGCGTTAGAGTGAGCTTCCTTCATTTTTTAAAAACAAAAAAAAATTTCACCATCTTTCCGTAGGTGAACTCTGAGTAGTATGCGAAGAAGCCATGGGGTCGACTCAAGTTCCCATTAGTTTTCAGTTCCATCCCTTCCTAAAGAAAATTGAGAGCAGCGCGAACGTTTTCTGATGTCAAAACTGCGCCAAAAGTGCGTCCAACCCTCGTTGGATGTGCGTGCAATCGATCGTCAAGCATTCAAAGACCCAAATCGCAAACGAAAAACGAACCCATGCGACGATTTTTCGCGCACCAAGTAAACGCATCTTCTACGAACGATCTGAATGCATGCCGATACATTTCTTATGGGATAAAGGTATATTATCGTACTCCTTCATGATCCATGCGTGCATTGTCTGATTTATAAGCGTTCCTTTAACTTTCGTCCTTTTAAAGTGACCATTTTGACACAACAATGGCAACCCGGTTTCACACACGCGCCGTGTGTCCAGAGACCTTAGAGCTTGTCGGTCCACTAACCGGTCTACAGGGAAATGCATTTGTTTTTTGACAGGATGCCGTCCGTCCCAACAAGAAAGTATTCGCTAAAAAAAAAAAAAAAAACCCTCAACCCAGAAATGTTGTTTATCCCCAACAAATCCTACGAATCTTATTGCTGAAAGACGGGCGACATAAATGGAATAGATAATGTGGGCTGAACTGATACTGACAAAAAAAAAAGTCACGGGAACAAGGAACAGCCTTCGAGTATATACAGAGCATATATAGCCGGGTTCCGGCTTGCGTGGGCCTGATTTTAGTCTTTGTGAAGAATGCCGCTTCTATCCGCTTTGCCGCCTCCTAATAGTTTCGGAGAATCGACCGGCCGAGTACTGGACCGATATCAATGAGCAGTGTCGCGCTGGTCGTGCTGAAGAGTATCGAAATGAATGTAATAAAAAGAAAGTTACGAAGAAAATAACAAGTAAAACAACAGCTCCGCTCTACCCACTCGACCGCTACCATTCGCATTCGGCTTAGTGGGACGACTTCTAATTTTTTTTATCTATTTATCTATAAGCAAATTAAGCGCACAGCTTCATGAATTGCTGCTTGGTAAAAAAAGTACTATCAAGTTTGCTGTGAAAGTGTATTGCTTTGAAAAGAAAACTTCATCCACCCCATGCAGAGTGGTTCCCGATTCGGCGATTTTCGGAAGAAGGCCAGGTTAAAATGAAGGATATATATGCGCCGCGCACACGATCTTTAAGCGGCTTCCCATTGTGTCTGTAGCTGTTTTCGAGCTTGGAATGAGTCGCGCTTCGAAGCTGAGAACGCGCCGACTCCCACGCCTTCGTGAAGGCGGCGCCCAGATTTTGGTCCCAGACGCGCGCCGCTGCCCTCACCCGCAAAACGTGACAGCTGCGCTAGCGAGACTACGTCCCAAGGTCACGTTGTTGTTGCCAAACAGGAAGAGAGAGTGAGAGCCCTCATATCTCTCCGTATGACGTAACTCGTCTGCCGTTGCAGCGCTTTACATGGAGGGGCGAAATCTCGGCGGTTGTGTTTTGAACGGGGCGGTAATGCGCCGCCTCCGCTAATTGGCAACGACTACCATGCAAAAACAATACTGTGCAGAGCAGTGGTACCCTTCCCTCAGGCAACGGACGGGGCACGAAGCGGAATGTGACATTGTGTTCATTCGGCAAAGTTTTTTTTTTATTCGGAAGTTAGCTCTAGAGCATAAACTGCCGCAGGCAAGTGGAGCTAAATGTACTGAAACAGGGTGTTCACACTGATGAAGTCTAAAAGATCGGCGGTGTTCAAGCTAGAGCACTGCACGGGCCTGATTAAAGGCCCGAGCCCGGCCTGAGCCCGCTTCGAAAAGCCCGAGCCCAACCCCGGCCCGTAACACCTAACCCGAGCCCTGTCCGGGCCCGGGCATTCATAAGTGACTCTGGACCGAGCCCGGTCCGGGCCCGCCCTTTCAAGGCCTGGCCCGGCCCTGCCCGATAATATATTTTTTGGCCTAGGGATGGCCGGCGCGTGTGAACAGGCCCGATCTTTGAAGCTGAAGCAAGTTTGTTTATTATATTCCGGGCGATCAGACGGAACATCTAGTCTGTACAAGCACGTCATGAACCGAAACGCAACAAATAAGGGTTTAAAAGTGCACGTAGTTTAGCTTTCACCATCTGCAGTTCACGCCACATCGGCATAATAATAGCTCGTATTCTTGCACGAGAGACATTATCACCTTTGATTTCCAGACTCTTGGCAACTTCACGTGGTTGTCTAGGCCACAAGTTGGTATTGCTGAAATTTTTTGAGCCGCATTTTGATTGGTGCGACGTCTAAAGCACACGTGTACATACACGTAGGTGCAAAGCTCCAGGATATCTAAATTAATTCATTCCCCTCTCGGGAATTCCTTGTAATCATATCTTTGGTATGTTATACACCAAAATATAAAATCTTGATTTAGTGCAAGAAATGTCATTAAAATTGCAGTATAGTGACCATCAGACCTAGCAAAACACGTTTTTAAAACAATGCGTACAAATAACAGCAAGAAGCGCGCAACAATAAACCAAGAATATTCATTTTGATGCTCTTTCTTACACTTCACGTCGGACCTATTAACGGCTGTGCCTATGAATTCAAGCCCGAGCCCGGCCCGGGCCCACGGCGTCGAGACCGAGCCCGGCCCTGGCCCGCCGATAATCGACTTCGGGCGGCCCGGCCCGGCCTGTGGGCCGGGTCGGGCCCAGGCTTTTGGGCCGGCCCGGGCCCGTGCAGTGCTCTAGTTCAAGCCCCGTTTATTACACTGACAGAAAGCGTGATACAGACTAAGGTTTTAACTTAATGTAGTATTTACTCGTTCGTTCATCTTAGAAACCCACCGGTATACGTACCGCTCACGCACGCATGTATGGATATGCCGTAAAACAGCTGCCAAGTTATTTCCCAGTAGCGCATACACCGAAGTAAACTGAAAAAGAAAACTGTTTTATTGCGAGGTTGCTTGCAGTGGCTATACTAACTGTACGAGCTTCAAAATAGTTCCGAAGGTTAGAAGGTGAAAGCTGCAGAATTTTACGGCCGAATGTTGCGCGCGTAACGAAGGCACATTCCAATTCTGAGTGTATGTTTATCTGTTCGCGTTTGCATGTGTAAGAAAGCTGATTTGTTTTTACATTCAGGTGGCTGCGAAAGACGTTCACCTTCTGGAACGGCAAGGGCATTGCACATCTCAGTTTCGGGCAGTACCTGCGCTTCTGCTATGATCTTTACACCAAGGTTGGTCGGCATTTTCGACGGGCTCGGGATATCAAAACTGGGAGGAGGCAGGCTATTAATTAGGTTGTTTTGCTTAGATAGGAACAGCCTAATGAAGACATACCTAGAAACGAGAATATTTTCTTTGCGTGCAACTCAACTATGATACAGTGACGAGAGGCTAAAACCCCAAAATCATCCGCGAACAGAGCAGAAAATGTTGTTTCCTCCTCACGCACGAAACATGTATGTCAGCACGTACGCTATGCAGACATTTCCTCTTAATATTTTATTTTGGCACTCCCAACTAGACATAAAAATTGCTAGTGTTATTTTATATTGTTGGCGTTGATGGTGGTGGTGGATTATGATGGCACATGTTTCCGCACGCGCATTGAACATAAAATGAAGGAAAAGCGTATATCTTTTATGGCGTAGCGCTCCCGAGTATAACCCACGCTAATAGGTTAACGGACTCATTCCGCGTCTTCTGCGACGCGCTTTGATAGTGTTGACGTAATCTGTTCTGACATTATTGCAGCCACTGAACGAAGTAATTCGTCGCAGCTATGCAATATACGGCCGGGTCTATGGGTGAGTACGTCTTGTCATTGCCCATTTACTTTATTACATTCAGAAGGCCCCAGTAAAACATCTACTAGTAATTACGAGTAGTAATTACGAGTAGTAATTACTAGTTGCGAATACTGTTAGACATTTAATGAAACAAGGTCATGGTAAGAATGTCCTGCAATTAGATAAAAATTATATGAACAATTATATGAACATGGCTTTTCTATGAAGGCTATGTAATTAGCTTACATGTGTTCTCAACTCCAGATGCCAGCTGCTTATTTTATTTTCTACGTCTAAATGATTGGTCTTGTTTTTAAGGTCACGGGCTTTCTTCAGTGAAGGAAAAGCGAATCGCTTTTTTTGAGCGTTTATTTTGCCACAGGGCATAGATGGGTATGAGTTGATGATGAAGAAAGATTATTAGATGATTAGTCTGATGTATTTTTAGATTGCAAGGAACTGTTGTTTGTCAGAGCGGATAATCGATTCGGTTTTTGGCGGAGGTGCTACTTAGCTGCTCACAAAAACCCGCAAGAGTGCCCGAGGGTTATAGGAAAACAGAGGTAGTTGCTAAGAGAGTGGGCGTGGTCGTTCAAGGTGTCCACTGCACTTACCGCCCAGACGGTTTCCAGGGCAACAGAGATGTCTTGTAACAGCGTTTCCTTACGGCAAGGGAGGGCGCATCACATCAGAGACTGTGACCACAGAAAAGCAAAAATCATGAGCCGATTATTTTCATGCGCTTGCTTTACCTTAATGACGGGAATGCTTGTGGTGAGATAGGCCAACGGGGGGAGAAGCAGGACATATGCAGGACTTCAAAAAAGGTTCGCACTTTTGAACAAATACACGGTAGCACAAAAATCCGTCATTTTTCATTCTGCTCGAGGGCATTTGTTTTACAAGCTACCAAAAGGAGCAATGGTACTGTTTTACCTTTAGGTCATGAAATCATCGGTAGCATAGAATCTTCGTCGGCTCAGTCCATTAATATAACTTTACAGGCAGTACAATAAATATCTAAAAATGACCAGTGAAGTCAAGACGAAGGATGATGACCAATACTAGAAATCTTGAATTAAGCGAAAACCCACAATGAAACTAATACGGAATTGCTAGTAATAAAAAGAAGTGAGTCTAACTCAGCAGACATTAACGCATGGTTATCTGGATTTCAAGACGTGGCATACAGACTTCGAGATATCTATCACCGATTTCGCAGGGAGCTGTTCTAGTTATCATGAAAGCGACACATTGGTCTTCAGTGTTTACAAAGTGAAGCTTTCTTTCACAAACACAAATCAACGGCGGGTCATTCGCTTGTAGGTCATACCAAGGTACAGCACCAACGCTTGTTGTCGGAGACCCGGAAATTCTGCGCGAAATCATGGTGTCGCAGTTCAAAAACTTCTCTGACAGAACGGTAAGTTCTCATGTGTTCATATCCCCGACAAGCATGCAATTGGCTCTGCAAAATAAGACAGGCATCCAAATGAGAGGGAGACGACGAAGGGACAAAATATCTCCTTTGTCGTCCTTACATTTATATTTCTAAAAGTGCGTGACACGGCAAACATGCATGCAGCGTAGGGGTGAAGAGGGGAAATTTGCACAATTACGGGGTGAGTTTCTTTTTAAAGAGCGTGTCGGTGATTACGGTGGAATTTCGTTATTACTACTTTTTTAACTTGCGAACAAAAAGCCCAGTGTTGTTTAAAGCGTCATTTCCGGCTGCACGCTGGCATGATGTCGTTGAAAATGGCTCTACGTCAAACACATTTCAATGTAATTGGCAGGCCCTAAAGGTGGGTCACCTTTGTTTTCTGAATGATGAAAAAGCTCGACGAGCCGACGGCAGAGGAATTTAGACAAAGAAGTTCACCTTATATTTAGTTGCTCAGCTGCAAACAACGTGTAAAAAGGAAACTAACTGTGGATCAGGCTTCGAGGAATTTATTTTAGTGTGAAGCTCAACGCTTAAAAATGGCTGTTGCTCTTGAAGTGCGTTCCACGAACTTACCGTGTGCTATCGTGATAAATTGAAATACGAACAAAGGTGGGCGTGCTTTTTAGTATATTGTCACGTAGCCAAGGACGAAGCAGTTGTTTGGAAAAGAAACAAGTTTATTGGAGCGAACTTGTGCTCCCCTAACAACTGAAAAGAATACAGAGGCGGCGAAGCAGTGGTCAACAAAGTGACGTACGTGCGTCGGCGAGCGTCGCAGAATCGAATGCCCCGGCGTCCGCACTGCAGGCTTTTTATCTTTCGGCGCGCGTGGTTCTCGAAACGTCGATTCACATCGAGAACATAGTAGATCCAAGAAGATTATTCTGGGCTGTTCACGTTAGATCGGAAGGCTCTCCCTATCACAACAGATAACACATGAGGAACAGAAAGAAAGAAAGAAAGAATGGAACACGCGCTTCCCTTGGCGCAGAGATAACACAGACCGGCGCAGCCGGGCGGTAAAAGCAAAACACAAATAAACAAACCCAATGTATGGTTCGCGGCATTACCCCCCCTCTAAGAGTGCATCGACCCGATGCTAACATAAGCGACAGTCCGAACAAATGAAAATAAAAGTTTGTCATCGTCCGTAGAAAGGTTTTAAGCGAACCACGTGGACGACTTCGGGTCGCGTGCGTCGTCGTGATGTGCCGGAGTCACCACTGGGGATCACTTCGTAGGTTAATTGCCCAACACGTCTTAGAATCTGGTAGGGTCCGAAGTACCGTCGCAGGAGCTTTTCACTGAGTCCGCGTCGTCGAATGGGAGTCCAAACCCACACACGATCCCCTGGTTGGTACTCGGCGTCTCGGCGTCGGAGGTTGTAGCGGCCCGCATCCACCAGCTGCTGGTCTGTTATACGAACTCGAGCGAGCTGGCGGGCCTCCTCCGCACGTTGAAGATATCCATGGACGTCGGCGTTGAGGTCGTTGTCATCTACGTGCGGGAGCATGGCGTCGAGCATCGTAGTCGGCCTTCCACCGTAGACAAGCTCGAACGGCGTCAGCTGCGTCGTCTCCTGGATAGCCGTGTTGTACGCAAACGTGACATACGGGAGCACTTCGTCCCAAGTCTTATGTTCAACGTCAACGTACATTGACAGCATATCTGCGATTGTCTTGTTCAGACGTTCTGTTAGTCCGTTCGTTTGGGGGTGGTACGCCGTCGTTCTTCGGTGATCCGTGTTGCTGTAGCGTAATACTCCTTGCATCAGCTCCGCAGTAAATGCCGTTCCGCGGTCTGTAATTAGGACTTCCGGTGCTCCATGTCGTAGCACAACTTGACTTATAAAGAACTTCGCCACTTCTTGTGCAGTCCCCCTCGGAAGAGCGGCGGTCTCTGCGTAGCGCGTCATGTAGTCTGTCGCTACGACAATCCACTTGTTCTGTGCTCGTGACGTAGGGAACGGGCCTAAAAGGTCCATTCCAATCTGTTGAAATGGTCTCGATGGGACGGCGATCGGTTGCAGAAGTCCGGAGGGTCTTGTCGGCGGAGTTTTTCGTCGCTGGCAGTCACGGCAGCTCCGGACGTAGTGGGTGACGTCAGAGGTAAGGCCGGGCCAGTAGTACCTTGCCTTGATTTTTCCAATAGTGCGGGCTGTGCCCAGATGTCCGGAAGACGGGTCGTCGTGGCACGCTTCCAAAATTTCGTCACGAAGGTCCGCGGGGATGACGAGAAGGTAATTCGCTCTTGTTCCGGGGCTGAAATTCTTCTTCACAAGGACGGAGTTTCTCAGGCTGAATGCTGGTAGGCTGCGTTTGAAGGTCCTAGGAACGGCAACGTTGCATCCCTCGAGGTACTTGATTATGACGCGTAAGTCGGGGTCGGCACGCTGCTGGGCGGCTAGGTCGCTCTCCGTCACGATCCCGAAGAACGCGCTGTCTTCATCAGAGTCTTGTGGTGGTGGGTCGGCGGGGGCGCGGGACAGGCAGTCGGCGTCGGAGTGTTTCCTGCCGGATTTATAAACGACTGTAACGTCGAACTCCTGCAGGCGCAAGCTCCACCGCCCAAGACGGCCAGAGGGGTCCTTCAAATTGGCGAGCCAACACAGCGCATGGTGGTCTGTTACAACCTTGAATGGCCTTCCATACACGTATGGGCGAAATTTTGAAATCGCCCATATAATAGCCAGGCACTCTTTCTCAGAGGCAGAATAGTTTTTCTCCTCCTTCGACAGACCACGGCTGGCATAGGCGATTACCCTTTCGCAGCCGCTTTGCTTTTGGACAAGGACGGCACCCAAGCCTATATCACTGGCGTCCGTGTGCATTTCCGTTTCGGCATTTTCGTCGAAATGAGCGAGCACGGGCGGCCTTTGCAGGCGTTTTTGCAGCTCGCAGAATGCTTTTTCTTGGTCGTTTTCCCAGCTGAAAGGGGTGCTATCTTTCGTCAAGCGCGTGAGTGGCTCCGCAATGCGTGCGAAGTTTGCGACGAAGCGCCGGTAGTATGCGCACAGCCCGAGAAATCTTCGCACGCCCTTCTTGTCTTTCGGCCTTGGGAAGTTCGCAATGGCTGAAGTTTTTGCCGGGTCAGGTAGGACTCCCGCGGCGTTGACGACGTGGCCCAAGAACTTGAGTTCCCCGTATGCGAAACGGCACTTTTCAGGCTTCAGCGTCAACCCCGACGTACGAATGGCCTCGAGTACAGACTCCAACCTTGCAAGGTGTTCGTCGAAAGTCCGGGCGAATACCACTACGTCGTCGAGGTATACGAGGCAGGTGTGCCACTTAAGGCCAGCTAGCACAGTGTCCATGACTCTTTGAAACGTCGCTGGTGCTGTGCACAGCCCAAACGGCATCACCTTGAACTCGTATAGGCCGTCTGGGGTTATAAATGCAGTCTTCTCTCGGTCCCTCTCGTCCACTTCAATTTGCCAGTAGCCGGTCTTCAAGTCCATCGATGAGAAGTACTTCGCGTGGCAGAGGTGGTCGAGGGCGTCGTCGATTCGGGGGAGGGGGTACACGTCCTTTTTCGTGATTTTGTTCAGTCGCCGGTAGTCAACGCAAAACCTTAATGTGCCGTCTTTTTTCTTTACGAGTACGACGGGTGCAGCCCAGGGGCTTTTCGAGGGCTGTATAATGTCGTCGCTGAGCATGTCGTCGACTTGAGTCCGGATGGCTTCCCGTTCGTGTGAAGAGACGCGGTACGGTGACTGTCGGGTAGGTCGGGCTCCATCTTCGATTATTATTCGGTGCTTCGCTAGAGGGGTCTGACGTAGTTTTGCGCTCGACGAAAAACATTCGCTATAGCGACGCAGCAAAGCCAATAATTTGTTCCGTTGTTCTTGCTGTAGCGCCGGATTTACGTCGAAGGGCTGCGGAAGCTTGAAGGTGTCATCGGGTGTGCGTTCAAAGTCGGCGACCGCGATCACGTCACTTGCTTCTTGCGTATTTTCGAGGAACGCAATTGCAGTTCCCTTGTTTAAATGCTGGTACTCTTCGGTGAAATTAGTGACCAAAACGTGAGATTGGCGTTGCTTAAAGTGCGCAATCCCTCTTGCGACGGAGACACCGCGGTCGAGAAGCAACCTTCGATCACTCTCAACGATAGCGTCGAGCGGTTGAAACGGGATGGGCCACGGCTGGTTTCAGATAGATACTCGTCGATCTCACGTGGTCGTTGGCCAGGGAGAGGGCGAGGTGCGTCGACGGAGAAACCACGCAGTCCGAGTCTCTTGTATGGGCAGCGACGGTAGATGTGGTCGGCCTCTCCGCAGTGGTAGCACAGAGGACGATTATCGGGAGTTCGCCATACGTCCGTCTTCCTCGACGTCTGGTTTTGGGCTACCGGGGGTCGGGCGGGTGACAGTGGGCGGCGGTACGGCGGGGCCTCTTGACGGCGTGTTGGGGCAGGGCGGGGTCGACGAACAGCCGCAGAGTAGGTCATAGCTTGTGGCTCTCGGGGTACCTCGGATGGCGTAGAAGTTCCCAACGCTTGTTGCACTTCTTCTCTAATCACGTCGGCGAGGGAAGCGACTTGGGGCTGCGGCGGCGTTGGGAGAAGTTTCCGCAGCTCCTCTCTCACTATTGCGCGGATAGTCTCGCGTAGGCTGTCGGCCGGGATCCGCGTGCTGCCAAAGTCGTTTGCATTGGCCGCGCCAACAAAGTTGCGGTCATACTGCTTAGCACGCATTTCGAGGGCTTTCTCAATGGTGCTGGCTTCGGTCACGAATTCGGCGACGGTTTTGGGCGGATTTCGGACAAGTCCAGCAAACAGTTCCTCCTTCACTCCGCGCATTAAGAAGCGCAACTTCTTTTCTTCCGTCATTTCGGGGTCCGCGCGGCGAAATAGCTGCTTCATCTCCTCAACGAAGATCACGACACCTTCGTTGGGGTGTTGCGTGCGCGTTTCCAACAAAAGGGCGGCTCTTTCTTTCCGCACGACGGTAGTGAAGGTCTTAGTGAACTCGCTTTTGAACTGAGCCCAGTTTGTCAAGGAGCTCTCGTGGTTCTCGAACCAAGTGCGAGCCGAATCTTCTAAGTAAAAGAAAACGTGCCGGAACGTTTCTGTGTCGTCCCACCTGTTGAATTTCCGGACGCGCTCCAGTCTCTCCAACCATTCTTCTGGGTCTTCTGCGGGGGCTCCTCGGAATGATGGCGGTTCCCGTGGCTGCTGCAGAACGACAGGAGGATTGGCTTGGTTGAGCATGGTGCTGGTTGCGACGTTTTTCTTCTTCGTCTTCTCCGGTAGTAGACCGAACTCGGGTGGTAAATCTTGCACGCGGAGGCTGGCTCTTGTTGGGCTGGCTTGGCGGCTTCCAGAGGTTGTAGTGGGCATGAAGGGTGCGTACCCAGCACCTCCACCAGATGTCACGTAGCCAAGGACGAAGCAGTTGTTTGGAAAAGAAACAAGTTTATTGGAGCGAACTTGTGCTCCCCTAACAACTGAAAAGAATACAGAGGCGGCGAAGCAGTGGTCAACAAAGTGACGTACGTGCGTCGGCGAGCGTCGCAGAATCGAATGCCCCGGCGTCCGCACTGCAGGCTTTTTATCTTTCGGCGCGCGTGGTTCTCGAAACGTCGATTCACATCGAGAACATAGTAGATCCAAGAAGATTATTCTGGGCTGTTCACGTTAGATCGGAAGGCTCTCCCTATCACAACAGATAACACATGAGGAACAGAAAGAAAGAAAGAAAGAATGGAACACGCGCTTCCCTTGGCGCAGAGATAACACAGACCGGCGCAGCCGGGCGGTAAAAGCAAAACACAAATAAACAAACCCAATGTATGGTTCGCGGCAATATGATCCACATTCTAAGTGAGGGCCTACGACTGCGCAGTAAGAATAAGTTACGAGAGGGCTTTTCCAACCTTATGGCTGCTGTGCATATACAGTTCCTTGTCAGGGGGCGCAGCATGGGCTGAAAACCGCGCGCACCATTGTTCGTATTTCAATTTATCACGATTTAAGTACATTATTGCAGAGCGCGGTAGGGTGGTCACGGATTGTGGTCGTTATTTAGCTTGCTTTCCCCGTCTTAAAAAAAGTTTGGAGATAAAGCGGTGGCTCTACCCAAGTTTATCTATTTGAGCAGTACTACACGCCACCATTATAATTATCAGCCAGAGATTATCTTGCGTGGCGCCATGAGGCCTTGGCCAACTGCACAACTTGTCCAAGACAAAAATCGCAGTAGTATATTGTGGATTTTCAGGCCACCTGCACTTAAAAATGGGAGGGGCGCTTACTTGCTCCAAGAACGCGTGCACCAGGTACACGCAAACATTCTTCACCATTACGGGACCCGGTTGACTGAATGCCTCAACTAAGGCCTGCACCCAAGCCCCTCGGAAAAAAGTGTCTTCCTTTCCTCCCGACACCAGAAAAAATGCTGAAGTAAAAAAACGCTTTATCCCTCGCAGTAGAGGCGCTAAATAAATTGTGTTTTCACAGCACAACGGCCAAGGCTTCTGCTGGTAATTCGCATCACTTCTGCTCATGGTCGCTAATTTTTCGGGCTCTTCGAATCCCGTCTTTGTCTTGCGCACACTGTAAACTGTGGTGTATCTTTCTAACCACGGGCCCTCAGATAGTTCTACAAGATATAGCTAGGTTCGGAGCGTTTTAATACACAACTCATAATAGGGTAATTCATGTGACAATTATATTGAGTTATATTTCTCACTGCTAATGTGCATCGACAAGTTAATTTCAACTCGTGTCAGCCAGGCTAGATATGATTGTAAGAAGTATTATGGAACTTTCCCAATCTTCTCGTTTTTGCTGTAGCAGTGCACTTCAGATAGATACACGTTGATCTAACTATCTCCGCAAGTAAAGATGTCTAGCTACGTCCTACAATACGTTAATCTCTGCAGGAGTCTCAAAAAATGGGCAGCGATGTGTGGCGGAAGTCTATTCTCAACTTGTCTGGCGACGAATGGAAGAAGGCCAGGACCATCTTTTCGCCAGCTCTCAATCCTGCCAGACTTAAAAAGGTAGGTTTTACAAACTAATTTTTGCTGGCTTTTGGCATGTCATCAAATTTTGTCGGATGTATGTATCTTCCCCACGCAACCCAAAGCTGTGAAACGTGAAAGCTTAGTGTCAATAATATGAAAGGCAGCGAGGAACTATTGCTCGGGAGTTTCGTCAACGTTGGAAATCTGGAAGCAGTGGCTTAGCCGCTCGCATTAGAGATAACCTGTTTTACTACAAATTACGCCAAGTGTACGACTTGCCTGCCTGGCGCCTACCTGTGCCTGTTTAGACGCAATCTAATTTATAATAAGCGATTTTACGCCGCATAATGATTTCCTTTTATTCTACCAATTGGCTTAGGTTCGTATCAGACGACACCACGAGATAATTCGTCCTCAATTGTACCCTCGCACCACGCCTATATAGATTCCGCTGTCCTTTGAAAATATACACGTCCAAGTTTGCTATGCCAGCAGCTTCGATGAGTGCATGACTTGTCCGCACTTGGAACCCATTGCGGCGGCGTCAGTGGTGTTGCGCTGCTTAGCGAGGGGACATTGGAGGGATTCTGGCCACAGCAGTTGTATGTGTGATATAAATGAAAAAAAGCTGCCGTGACGGACAACACTGCGCCACCGCTCAAGAAACCTAGTCTGTCTAAATTTATCGGCAGCTCTTTTTATTATGGCATACCCGATAGGCCATCTATAGTATAGCTTCGAAACAAGGAACCCAATTTGATCCGCGTACAGCCTCCCCGCTGTACTCATGGTCCCGCGAGTGCTTTTATTCTTGAGTGCTCACCCGCAGCAGACGGTGCACACCGAATCGTCTATTCGCTCTATGCTCGTACGAGGTTTTCGGAGATATGCCATGTTTCCTCCCATACAACGGGGGAGCACTTGAATTGCAGCCGCCAGGTGAAGGCAGATTTCGGGGCATTGTTCACTGCGATCATTGTATGCGCATCCCAGGGTTGTTGCTGGCGGAAACATTTTAACCAGCCGCCATAACAAACGAGGCATTATGATCGCCGTATGGCTTAGAACGGTAAGGCGAAGATTTGTACCAAAGAGAAAGTAGGTGGTGTTACTTGGCAAATCGTCATTCCTTTTTCATTGCATTGATTTTAGGATTAAAACTTCGCTTCGGCAACCGAAATTGCAGTTTTCCTTTCTCTGACTCGGAACCATCAAGAGTAAAGGTTGTTATATAGTAGGAAATCGCGTAGCTACCAGATCATTTGCACCTCTTTTGCGATAATGTAATAATCCGTGTTGGTGGGGAACCTGATGACCCTTCGCTTAGCATGAAAAAATGTATTTAAAAGGAACCCTAATACATGGTATAAAAGAGATGGTATTTTAAAGGGGCCGCCCATTCTGACATTCGTTTCTATTGCCCGTCTTTTTTATTTTAGATTGTGGCCAAAATCAGAGTTGTTGCCGAGAAGGCGACATCCAAGGTCGCTGAAGCCGCCGCCCAAGATAAACCTATCAACATCAGCGAGTAAGTTTCACGTTAATCCAAACTCTCACACATGGTTGCATCGTGCAATGGCGTTGGCTGAGTTTCTCGGTGCTTTCAACGGGGCAGTTAGAAAATGAAAAAAAGAGAGAAAATAAAGCTCAAATAACAATGTTGGCGGGCAGTGCGAGGGGAAATCGCCACGATGGACAAGAGACGCCACTGAAAACATTTAGGTTGCTGAGCTTATTTAGCTCCGCAAGGACATCGTTTGTGATGGCCGTGCAGCAAAAAAAAAAATAACAAAGCGAAATACCGAGAATAAGGAATCAAATCGATGCGACGTACTGAGGAAGTCAAAGTGCCTGATTGCTCTGGAGATTGGCCGGATTCCTGGCACAGCTTTCCACCTGTAAAGTCAGGCCAGAGTTAAATACCAGGCATTGCACGTTCCAACCCAGGAGGGCGACGTGTTCGGCAAGGGATGCTTCCGCACGAAAATATTAATTTAAAGGTAAAATTTGATTTCTGGGTAATTTTGAGCAAGACGTTTCTGCGTGATAACCATACATAATTATAATGCTTTATTTACTACTGATTTTGTTTCATATTACCGTAAATACGCTTAAAAATAATAAATTTGCATAAAATTAACTCTCGGTGGATTCAGTAATGGCCGTAAACATTTAAGCTCTGTTTTTAAACAAAGCAAGTCCCTGCTTCCGCTAGAACAAAATCACAGTGGGCCGGTTTTAAATACAAAACATTCGATTTAGCCACCCACAAATGGTTGCAAAATACCAGTTGAACATAGTACGAGAAATGGTTCGTGTTGGCTTAATCATTGTCTGTCTAAATAGAACAAGTAAGTAACAAGTTGTCTCGAATGCTGAAGGACGCGCCTTTTTATGACTAAAAAATAGGAAGGCACTGATCTGAAAGTTGAACCAATGTATAGAGTGGCAGTGTAAAATTTACTACATAAACATTTTTTTTCCATAGTCGATAACGTTGTATTCTGTAAACAGTTTGACCTACAACGACCATTTTACTTTGATAGCAACAACTCGAGGGGAACACAACACCAGAAAGGAGTGTCTCCAAAACAGCATCACAGCGGCTGGCACGCCTATTTAGTATTCAGTGTTATCGCAGAGGCAAAAATAAGATTGTTTTGTGTACTACCGTATTTACCCGATTCTATCGCGCACTTCTTTTCCGAAAAAATAGGCCGAGTAATCGCAAGCGCGTTATAATCGGATACAAAACTGAAACTGCCAAAACAGCGGAAATTTCGTCCCACCCATCGTCATCGATATCTCAAGATGGCGCCAAAGCTTTTAGCAACGATTTTTCGGACGCAGCAAGCCTAGGCGCCTAGGCTTTTCTATCGGCGTTCACACAAATCGTCAAATCGTTTCACTTGCGCGCTTGATAACAGCAATGGCAGCAGTGGCTCCCACGCGTTCAAAACGAGCGGTGGGCTGAAGCGTGCACCTCTGGAGAAGCTCTCGGGATGGGCGTGCGAGGCGTGGGCCACGATCCCATCGACCATGGTTGAACGTTCGTTCAGAAGTGTGGCATCGCGAATTCGCGCTTAAAGCCGCCGAGGCCGAGATGTGGTCAGCGGAGAGCGGCGAGGAGTGAGATGAGTGAGATTACTTCGGGAAATAAATCGCCCGTTTCTCTCACGTTCGTTTGTCTGGGTCACAAAGTCCCGTGCGCGTTACAATCGTAGGTGAAAGTTTTTTCGGTTTTTTTTTTGCCGGGAAAATCGGGTGCGCGTTAGAATCGGGTAATTACGGTATACAGGATTCAGCCGAAGAGAGGCGATGTGGCACTGACGTGATACCATGCTTTGCCAGCGCCGAACAATGAGTGAGAGCTCCTACCTGAGCTGTAATGAGCTCAGATACGAATAAGCTATCAAACATATTTCTGCTCAGAGAAGATAGCGCGTGCGGAACTAGGCCGGCTATTAAACAGCAGAGCAGACAGGACACAGTACAGTAATGGCAGGATGAGGGCTCTCCGACCTGCCCGGTGCTGTTATAATGAACATTTTGCCAATTCGAGCCATTTTCAAACCTACCGCCTATCCAAAACACAATTTGCTTGTGCTGGAACTGTAGAAGGCACCACTCGTTTTTCAAAGTTTTCTGAAGACGCACGCATCGATGTTTTGCCTGACTCCACCGATGCACAAGACCAGTAACGCTTTCAGCTGCCGAAAAGTTGGTCGAAGGTAGGTTGTTCGATGCTGTGCGTCTGGAGGAAGAGGCTGGAGGAGGGAAGTTCAATGAATATCTCGTATTCCGCAGACTGTCGCATCACTCGTTTCTGGACACGACTGCTGCCATAAACTACAGCGTTGACTTGAACAGCACTACCGACACGGATCATCCGTTGATGAAAAGTCTGGAAGCCATCTTTAGCCCTGTGGCCGGCTATAAACTGGTTATGTTGTGTGAGTAAACGCTATATACCTCCTTTAACAATATATTTTATTACTGCGGTGTATACGAGCTCCATTAATGGATACAAATGGGTCGCCGGGAACCATGTGATGCGAATAGTAAACATGGTGTGCTGTTTTGGAGCTTGTTTCTGTGGAAGAGAAAACTAGTCATTATTTTTATAGTTAGCCCCCGGAAAATTTGGCCAATGTTGACGATTTATCACGTGGAAATAAAATGCGTTGATTATCAGAAGGAACGTTGGCGGAACGTTCTCCCTCCATGTCCTTGCTTGATTGTGATGTTGCTTATCTCGACAACACTTGAGGGTAAGTGTGTGCGGCGCAATATCTACGGCATGCCTACCTTTAGTGCGCAGGTACTCTTTTGCATGTTTTCCCGCTCTTCAGCTGTTACCAGTTGTCAGCGCTCGTGGCCGTCCGGTCCCGTGAAGTTTGCGCTCTGCTAATATTGCGCACCTAAGATTAGTTGTTTTTATGGGTTATCAGTGGGCTAATGTGGATTAACTGACAAACCCTTCTCACACTGTTGGTACACTTCCTGGGAGGCGGTGTTTTTGAAATAAAACCAAGGTGCTTGGTTTTTGGGGAAGCGGGGGGGGGGGGGGGGAGGGGGGAGATAACGTATCGCTTGGTGCGGGCTCTGCCCACATTTTGAGCGAACTACTTCCCGCTCTGTAAATAGTACTTGCAAATAAATTTATTTGACATTTTGGAGTGGAGCATCGTCTACAGGTGGCATCGATCAACGAGCCACCATCGATCATCGTCACACTATAATTACACTCATGAGCAAACTAAGCCGTGCTACCTACCCTCTCTGAAAAAAAAAGGCTGTGTCGCAATGCTTTAATTTTTACCGTCCGGTTTAATTTGTGCGTGAAAGTTCTGCTCTTAAACGCTACTATGCTATTGTAACGGTTATTATTTCTACAGAACTTAATATTATATATGATCTTAGGCGTGATAAAGGCTACAGATGACGCGGCTCCTTTGACATACAGTGTTAAAGGTACAGCCAGTGAAACGATTGTCTATATCACAGCTTTAGTACTTTCCCGTTTATCGTGCGTCTCCTGAGCTGGATTTGAAGAAAACGACTGCGGTGTTATGAATTCTAAGCCCGCCCCTGTTATCTCCAACGTGTTTGTAAAGAGTATGTTTTCGCAGTTTTCAAATATAACTGGTTGAAGCTGAACTCGCTGTTATAGACAAGCGTTTTACCGACTGTACTATGGACCGGTATGGCTTCGACATGGTATGTAGCAGAGTTCATTGCTGATTCAAAATAAGTTATTGAATTGCCCCTCCTTTTTCGTAAGTTATTAGGGGGAGGCTTACTTATTATTGCCGGCGTTCTCAAATCCCGAAGGAATTGTACTTATCAACAATGTCTTCAGGTGCGAAAAACGTGCAATACTCCCGCTTTGAAATATCAGAAAGACACGACATAAAACTGACGCACAACCGATGAGTGCATTTGATACCTCCCTGTTTAGTGTGGTACGTTGCTCATATTTATAACATCTTATGTCGTTCTGCGAGCCCATGATGACTGGTTGTTTCTAATTTCAACATATTAACAAAAGCCCCTTGTGACCTAGAGATTTCACGACATGCAAGATGATGATACCTTTCTTCCTGCGGGTTTGATGAAAAACCTAGGTCATGTTAGTCTTATTCCTTAGCATTCTTCAGAAATCGTGTGTTATGTGAGCGTTGCGCGACCAATCTATTGTTCTAGAGAGAGCAATGTTCTAAATAATTTTGTTGGTTGCCTTCTGGCCAGGAAATATAACCTTTTTTTTTTTTGCTGCCTCATCTTCGATTGCTCCCCCAGTTTTGATGCCAAAGGTCTTCAAGCTTCTTCAGCCTGATTACCCTCCGAAAGCAAGCACTGACTTATTCAAGGCCTTCGTTGCTCACTTGATCGAAGACCGGAAGTCGAATAACAGGGTAAGCCGGTAAAAACTCTCCTTGTCTCGACGCGCAATTTCCTATTAGAAATGACGGGTGTGTGAGATGTGTAAACCAAACAGGATAAAAGCCCAATGTATGGGTCTACGAAGGTGTGGATGAAGGCATGTCTACACGAACTTTTCTGCAGAACTAAAGTAACGGCAGGGAGGAAGCAGCTGAGTTCTACTAAGACCAGTGCCAGGAACGTGGGTCATATTACGTTTTCATTTACTCTGTGTCTTGCACTTCAACTATTACGTTTGATAAAAAGAGTATGGTAAAGTTAGCGTTTATGATGTTTGCATATGTTTATGTTTACACCATTTCATTTCATTAACCCGGTACGTTTATGCGTAAGCGCTGAAGCAAGAAAAAAAAAGAAATTGTGGTTGATTCCGTTTTCGCGGGAATCGGTAAAACACGAAAGTGAAAGGTGCCTTCACAGGAGCAGTTGAATGTTAAAGGAACCTCCTTCATGTACGAAAAGTTCGCGAGCCTGACCCAGACAGATGAAGGGACGCCGACACGCAAGAAACAACAACAACAAAAAAACAACCGGTTTGTTCCGGGACAACAAAACCAAAAATACAGAAACAGCAGCTTGAAACACAACGGTCACGGGAACAACAGCAGCGCGGAGGGTGCCTAAACTACCATTTCTCTTGAGTCCTGAAGTTTATTGCTCTATTAGGTGAACGAGTGGTGCAGGCAAAGCCACCCTACAACACATCATACGGGCATGCCCCCGTACACGAAGGCGCTGGCATCGAGACGCCAACTGTCGGCGCTCATTAGCGTCTTGATGCGCTACTTCTCTTCTCCACTCCTAGACGGCAGCACCATCTGAACGAGTCATAGTGAAGGTCGTAAGGCGCGTTTGGAGAGCTGCTCACGTCTCTGCTCATTGCGCAGTCGGTAGAGCGCCACGCGCCTCCCTTTGCGGCGAGAGGGCTCGAAAGGGCATGGGCTCGACTCCGGGCGCCGCAGCGACAATGCCACTTTTTCTAGCGACGTCACTTTCGTGACGGATATGAAGTGAGCAAGATCTTGGTGTACCTGGGCATAAAACACTTTAGTGTTAAAAAAAAATACCAGAATGAAGCTTTGAACTTGAAGAAGAAAACGAAAACAACGATATAATGCATGGTATTTTCGTTATCTTCGCATTTCATTCCGTAGAATGTGATCGATGTTGCATTGGATTTGTGGCCGCGTTGCTCGGCGGAAGTTACATTGAACATACCGACTTCCCGGATGAAACGGAACAGACATTCGTGTGAATAATAAACTGTTTGTTTTTCATTTTGTGCGCAGCATGCATGTGACCAAAAAGGACGATTTAGTTACTTAACTTACAACCAGACCAGAACACATTTAGTGCAAATGTAAGTGTTACCCCACCCCTGTACATGAGTTTTTAAAATTAACGACAGAGGCCCTTAAAACCCAGTTTATTTTGTGTGCATGGCCCGGAACTGGACAACCTAGCGATACTGACATGACAGCGACCGTGATGGCGAAAGCCAGGGGTAACGTCGGGAAGGTTCCGAAGAGGCCTTAGTTCAGTTACTCTCAAAACCCCTATGAGGCCACGGAGCAAGCCGTGGACATTCGATTATCGATTGTAAGGTTTAACGCGCCGACGCAACGCAGGCGATGAGGCGCGCCGTAGTGGAGGGCTCCTGATTAATTTTGGCCACCTGGGGATCTTTAACGTGCGCCAAAATGTCATACCCACGGGCGCTTTTGCCTTTCGCCTCCATCAGAAAAGCGACCGCCGCGACCGGGAAACGAAAACGCCGTGAACGTTCTACAATTATATGTATCGGTAACATGCGTCTGCTTTCCGTCCTAACACCACGGGGGTCGTTCTTTCGGCGCATTCGTGATTCATTTCATTGTGCGATCACACATGCAGGTCACTGCAATCTATTTTCTTCATCGGTTAAATGCCTTGTCCATGTCAAAGAGCTCTTAGAGGGAACGTGCCATCATGCATGCATTTGCAGCGATGAATGATGGGATAGAGTTGTTGGGGACCACAATATCGCCTAATTCGTACTTTCAGCGTTGTTGTAAAAAGCACTACCGTTTCAGAAAGTTGTATTAAAGCCATATTTTCAAGTTTATTAAAGCCACATTTCCAACAATTATTTAGTACTGGAGCCTTTTTCGAGCCCCTCCTGAAGGCCACATAATGGTTGCGATGCACTCCACTGAAATATCCTGGTATTGCGTATAGAAATACTTGACCTCTTACAGTCAGATAAGAGGTATGCTAAAGTTTATTGTTTCCTCATGCTCAACGCACGATGTTCCAGAAGGAAGACGACTTTCTTCAGGTGTTCATGGATGCCGAATATGACTGGGAGAATGCGACAGACGGAAAACAACATAATGAAGAACCAAAAAGTGAGAACAGTACATTGTAAAAATTAGCATAGTGACTACAAATGCGGAAACGTTCATAACCATACGTATGACAACGTTCTTGCGGTGCTTCGTCTCTTATTTCTTTTACTCCTTCTAACTTTGTTGGAGCTGACAATACTGGTAGCGTACATTGTAAAACATGGACGTATTAGCTAATGGTCTACGCGTATCCACACTGATTTCACGAAAATTTTCATTATTTTTGATGATATCATAAATTTTGTACATTCAAAAATGTATTTGAACAATGCTGGTTATATAAAAGCATGCGAGTATCAACTCTCGCCTTTTTGTTAGCAGAGAACAACAGACACATATGAAAAAAAACAATTTTTAGCGCTGTAATACATATTTTATCTGCGAAAACAGGGCAGGATCTGTCTATGGGAAGCTCACAAATGTTTTTGCTTTTGAAAACGATTTCCAAATGATAGAAGACGGGATTATAAGAATCTTGTCTGTTTTTTATAAGTCATATTCATCTATGCATTGTACAACCTGTTTTCTTTGTGGAGAAACATTATTGACTGACTGCACATTTTCAGAGATGTCACTGGACGAAATAGTTGCCCAAGGCCTAGTTTTCTTCGTTGCCGGCACGGAAAGCACCGCAACAGTCCTCACTTTCACTGCTTACTACCTGGCGCTACATCCGGAATTCCAAGACAAGGTCATCGCGGAAGTAGACAAGGCAGAAAGGGAGGTATGTAAAACGCGGGAAGGTTTTCTTTAAAAAAAAAACTGTTGTGAAAGGGACTGCGTACATATAACTAGAAAAGGGCGAGACGCCATTATAAACAACGAAATGAAACTGCCTATACTTGTAAAAAATTCGGGGCTTGTTGAAAGGAAAAGGGTGACCATGCAATTAGCTCTCGCCAACATTCCTGGTTAGAAGTATGAAAGCTTTAATTTCATCTATGCGCGGAATGGGTGGTCACAACAGCGATTGGTTTAATCACCGCAATATCAAGCAGGATATCGTACTATCAGATAAAAAATTCCCCGCATTTCCCCGAGGGGAAGAATGTGAAAGTGCGAATGCACGAGTTGAATTTGCGCGGTTCGGTAATGTTCGCGAAAGAGAGATCACACACACACACACACAACTACAAAGAAAGAAAGATGCATTTATTCACAGACACCTATTTGTGTTGTCGTTGTACTTGATTGCTAGAGCGGATCTCAGCTTTGAAATTTCGTGTCAGTACTCCTTTAAGCGGGTGCATTAGCCCTTCTCACGCCCGATTCCTGGCCAATCCCCCACGTGGGTATGTGCCATGTCAGCAGGAACAACAACAAGAATGAGCCATGGGGACGCGGCCAGGCAGCGCGCGCCCATCTCCCCCCGTTGCTATGGAAGACGAGGAGCGCGCGCACCCGCAGCTGTTGCTATGCGGACTACGGCGGCGGACGATTCAGGCTCGCTTAAGAAGTGCATTCGCACTTAAAACGAGTTTACTCGCGTTTTTGGGTTTTGAACAAATGTGGATTGTGTAATTTGCCTATATATGCGCTATATATGTATAGTTGAAGTGCGAAGTAGTCTTTTGCAAGGTGTGCAGATTCGTTGTTGTCTTGCTTTAGCCGCATGAATAAGTCCCGCAGTGGTGAATTTGAGTAAAATACGATCACAGTTGGATAAAAAAATACACAAAAGATCGTGAGATTGCCCACACAATGCGACGCGTCTGTTGATTTAACAGTGCACCATTAAGGTCCTTGCTCCTTGGGTAATTTGCGCCTTCGAACTAAATTTATTCCGGATGGCGCAACTTCCAGTACTTGAAATCTGTAAGCCTCCGGGGTAGCAAAACTCAGTATGGGCATGTTCAGAAGACATTGTTTTCAAACTGTGACTAAATGAATAGTAGCGCTTTTGAGATTTTGAATATTTGGGAAATATTTCTTGCAGCATGCCGTGGCAAATTGTGTTTCATAGGGGCCGCGTTGGAGCTAGTGTTGTGGCTATCCTCCAGAAACCTATCCGTAATTACATTTTTTTAGATGGAAACCCGTCGACAGAGGCAAAGTCAATCTTATGTAAGCGGCAACCTAAAAGTATGTACTCTCGAGGCTCCCGCATGCAAGTGTAATGCCTTTTGCGCCTTTATTTCTGCGCTGCTCTATGGAAGGCTTCTGAAGAGCGAAACGGTGGTTGTTGATGTGAGGAAGGATATATGTTGAAACAGAAAAACGCAATAATGAACACTGCAAGAACGGGCCGGCATTCGACGCAATGTGTTCAGATTTGCATGGACTGCTCCACCCGAGAAAACTGCTAGGACAATAATTTGCCGAATAACATTTATACCCCTTTTGTATAAGGCCGCAATGTGTAGCACGATGGTGTTTGACTGTCACTTAGGGTGAAACCAGGAGAACGCAAGTCCATGCACGAAGAATTGGAAAAGAATTAAGATTTTTCTAAAAGTGGTCCGCACAACACTATACCTGAGCATTCTGTATGTCCAAGGTGTTTTCAGCAGATCGATAATTGACGGAAGTGAAAGTAAGCACAGAATGAAGGTAAAATTTATAGTTAGTGTAATATAGCTTCCGAAGTTCCCAACAGCTTGAACAGTTGTTGGCGTGTTGCATTATGTGACATACTTGATGTGTCATTTTCGTTGAGGTTCAATTGATCATTATAATTTTAGAATTTCAATGTGCTCGAAATCTCGGCTTGCAGTCACAATGAGTCTCAAAATTGGTACCGACTTGACGCTGTTCAAGCATATTAAGACGATACACTAATATTTCATTTGTATGCTTGGTTCTGGGGGCATTGAAAAGCTCCCCTCTCTTTTCATGCAAAGCTTGTATTGGCTGACTTGCGCCGTCGGTGGTGGCGTACGCCGAACCACCTTGAGGGAAAGCCAAGTTTATCGACGTACTCTAAAGATGGCGCTGATGATGACGAAGCCCTTGAAGTGTTCGGCACGTACCCACTCGGGGGATTTTCCGGGGATAAAGTGTTCACTCTGCCTCTGTTGGAGCTTATAAATTTGGAGCTTATAAACCCTCACGGGAATTATCTGTCTCGTGCACGGCTCTGGACCGACGTTCAAACTAGGCGCGGGCGCGGCCGCACAGGTGTCGCGCTATATCACGCAACAGTCGAAACCAATTAGGGTAGTGGTAGATGGTGGTGGCAGAAACTTTATTTATCCGAAGCTGTTTCGAAAGAGGCGCCGCTCGCATCGCGTCATATCGCAGGTGCGGTCGCTAACGCATGTCGGGCAATTCACCTTATTGCACCGTATTCCTGCTATAGCCCTTAAAGGGCTGCAGTATGTGAAAATAAATGGGTAAACCGCGCGTGATTCGCTCCGCGGAAGAACGGACCAGCATTGAAGAACATAAATGTTCGGTCCCGATAATCTCAGAACAATGCTCAACGATGCCAAACATGTCCGTTCGGGTATAGCTCAGCGGAATGAAAGGGTGTCATACTGGTCGATGGATGGTTTTGAGTTCTTATTTCGGTCATTGCCTTTTGATTTTAGCAGTAGTGTTTTCATTTTGCGGTCACAGCGTTTCGATTATGGTCATTTTCGTTTTTACTGAGGTCCAGCTTTACATGCCTCCCTGTTTACACAGGAAATAGTTATAATTTTCTTCCATGCTCTTTCAGGCTAAATTATGTGTTCTTGTGGGCCACCGTGTGAGAGAGGACTCTCTTTAGTCGAGCGTTCTGTCTCAAGGGCATCTAAGGCCAAGAGTGACATTGCTATCGTATGGTAGAGGAAATATTGTACAATTGAGATGTGCACGCTGTGACCTTTTAGTCCAGGCTTCTGCTTATTTTTTAGTTTTTTCTCGCCAAATTCAAACATTTGGAGCAGATATATGCTTTACCTTCCGTGTTCTTTATTGTTCCTCTGGCGATGCCTTTATTCGTTTTTTTTTGTACTTTCAGGGTGGAATCACGTACGACGCACTACAGGAGATGCATTATCTGGATGCTTCAATCAAGGAGGCGATGCGAGTGAACACACCCGACTCTGTGTGAGAGTACTCCTCGATTATATTTAAATGCGTCCGTGCATACCATTTGAACGGCGATTAGTTTTTGACTGACCTTATTGTATGTATCGAAATGCTCTAGCTGAGAATGTATTCCTTATCAACGCTGACTGGGTGACAGCGTGAATATAACGGCTATCGAGTAGTGAGGGCATTTGTATCAGCTACGCCCCAGCGTCGTATCAGCTTAATTTTGATTTGGCTATATCTTGGCGCTTTGGTAAAGGGGCTGTGAAGACACTAAATATTTGTTATCGCTCAAAGACGGAACTGTTTATAACTTAATATGATTTTGTTTTATATTAGAAGAGAATTTGAAATGATTTGTTTTAAATACAGACTTCCAACATCATTTAAACTCCAGCGGCGTACCAAAGATCTTACCGAGTACATGGCGGAATGGATAAAAGGCGGGTGTTCGGTATCCTGTCAACATGTAAATAGATGGACTCGAGTAGAAACTAAATTGGGCACTCGCCGTGCAATCTACTAACCATACCAGAGTATTTCCCACGTCTAATAACGGGAACATTATGCACCGTATAGACACCAAGCGATGAATTTCGAGTTCAGGTGCATGCTTGTCTTTAATTGGCCTACCTGAACCTAACTGAACTCTTGGCGTTCGAATAAGAAAACGTGCACCCGGAGTTCGTGATATTTATTCCGATTTTGAAGCACGCACGACCAGACTATAGTGAGCTGCGCTTTTGTGCCGCTCCGTTACAAGATACGCAAAGTGGTAACGCCCTGTCCTTAACGATATAGGTTATTTTTTCACAGCGTCACCAATTCCTACAGGCTGTTTAAAAACTCCACCTGACGACATCAGTAAAAAAGTAGGGGAAATTCTTGAAGTAACCGCCACATACTTTAGTCTTTTTCCCGGTTGCTACGCTGAGTTAAAACAGTTTCCGTTAAACCTGAAATATTCCTTATCCCGACATTGCTACCTTTTGACTGAATTTAGGCGAAGTTGTAGGACATCTTTATTGACCCTGGCACAGTCATGAAGTTAAAATTCGTGACAATCGCCTCAGTTGGCTCGTGTAGTTGAGGCGAGGTACTGAACAATGGCTGGATAAATTAATAATTATATATATTTTTTAATTTGTGAGTGTGTCGTGACGCTGTTGTCGGAAAACGCTGCGGTGCATAGAGACACACCCATGGTATACACTCCAGCTCTCACTGACGCCTCACTATCAGCGTCATCGCAGCGAACAAAATGTCTGCGTGTCAGTTAAGTCATTCGCACTGAGGCGAACAACATCCCCTCCGAGTGTTTGTTGAAGATATAATTTATGAAGGGCTGCAGTAAGATGTACATCCATACCCTGACCTTAGCGTTTCAAATCATCGTGCAATAGTGCCGGCAATCTCCGCTTGGACAACTGGACAACGTCAATGGCAAACGGTACATTGACTAGTTTCCCCACGTACCATCTCGACGCCTGGGACGATAGCCATTGAATGGTTTGCTGGGAAAGCGGCCAAAAATAATCGAGGTTGGGAATGATCGGCAACACCTAAAATGCTATAACTTCTAAATACTGCTACAGCTGTCCCAGTATAGCTGGGAGATAGTTTTTATTCAAACAACTTTTGGCGAATATTGCCTAAAATTTTCTATTAAATACCTTATCTACATACGCGTAAGATATTTATTAGGGGGTCAGTTGCGAATGTAGGTGTGTGTGTGTGTGTGTTGGGGGGGGGGGGCAGTGAGTTGATCGCCGCTCCCTGCACTTGCACTTCTAGGACAAAACTGATGGCCGCCCCTACCTCTACTGGCTTCCCCGAGGAAATTAAATCCCAATTCCGACTCCTCTCAGAATGTCGGTCTGTCCCCTGACACTGCAACCTTATATATGTTACTGACGAGTAGGAGTAATAATTGCCACTGTTGAATTAAAAGTAAACGTTACCGTTGAGATGAATTTACTTTTAAGGTAACTGACATTGTTGTTTATTTTTTGTTGTAAAAAAATACGACGTTTTAAGGTATGCAGTTTTATAGCCGCTTAAGTGTTCTTTAATGACTGCTTCGGCGCTATCTTGAGACTGATTACAAGAATAGAATTTTAGTATATTTATACAGTGGAACCCCGATAATACGACTTTTAAAGGGACCCTGCAACACTCTTTGAGCAGTGCGAGTAAACCTGCGCGACGTTTAGATTACACTGCCAGGAATACCTGAGCCAAATATTACACGTGCACGTGAAGCGGTGAGCGCGCAAATTGTTGTGAAAGACGCGGAAAAACAAACCGCTCTCTCTTCAGTTGTCCTCATTATGCATGGCCTAAGGGACGTCACATAGGCCATGGCTGCCCGATCGGCTGTCACTGGTCAACTTCGCGGCTAGATGCTCCCATTTCCGTCGTCGTCATCGCTGTGTACGAACCTCTTCTATGCCTGAACCTGTAGGCACAGTTTTGCCGTTTATTTTGTGTTTTGAGTGCGCGCGGAGTTTGAGTGATGAGCTCAATACTTCCCTTTCAACGGGACCATTCGACTACAAACGTTTATTGCTTCAAAAACGCCCTACCAGCCCGAGCGCGCACTTGCGAGCAGGCACCCATGCCTGCTTTTTTGTGGCACCAGACCGGAAATAGGCCCCTCCGCGTTGCGGAGAAAAGGAGAAAACTACCCGGCATGTGATATATCGAAGGCCGCCGAAGAGAACGCCGCGAGCCGCCCCCCTCTCCGGGAGAGAGCGCGCAGCCACGGCCGCTGGATGAGCGGCCGTGGCGCAGCTTTCGTCCCTTTTCCGCGCTCGAGTTGAGAGGGAACGATTATGCGCGATTTCTCATCGCGCGTAGTTTCGTTAATTGTGAACGGATTTTCATAATTCTTACTGGAGGAGATTTCTGGGACAATAGACTTTATCCCAAAATACAGTACTAGTAGTCGATGGCAAGTGTTGCAGGGTCCCTTTAAGGGACCGCGAGAAAGCGTCGTATGATCGTGGTGTCGTACGACCAGGGTGCCAGTAAATTCCGGCCTAGTAGACGGTCTCACGGGACAGCTGGGCTAAGAACTTATTTAAGCTACTATATTTAACCTGTTCCCGCATGATTTGCGAACCAATAGCTGAACCCCCAAGTTTAAAAAAGAGCAACGCCTATGTTGTGCCTCCTCCCCTTCATGGCGTCCAGATAACCCGCAGCCCCGCGACTTGCGCGCGCGACATAAGGTCGACGTGGTAGTGGTCGAGGATATTGAGATGAGAAAACTCGAGTGTGAAACAGCCAATGCCATGCGAAACGAGCGATACCGCAAGGCGGAGTTGAATAAAAAAAATTCCCCCGCATTTCCCCGAGGGGGAGAATGTGAAAGTGCGAATGCACGGTTGTCAGCCCGCTTGCGGCGCTTGCGCTCGGCCCCCGCAGCCCACCGCCTCGCAGCCTTCTCTTCCATCTCTTCCATCGGGTTTGTAGTATCACGTGTACACCACGCAGTTATCAAGCCGCTATAACGCCGCTGAGTCGCCAACGCACGCCGCTGACGACGTAGTTTGAATGCGTTAAAGATATAAGGCGCGTCACGACACTGACATCACCGTCGCGTCCGTGGCTTGATCGGTAGAGCGTCGCGCTGCGGCTGCAAAGTCCTCGGATCGAAACCTGGCGCCGGATGCTGTTTCTTTTTTAAATATAGAGGAGCACTGCGGACGCCGCCGCCGCCGGCGGTGGATGGTTTGGGGTCGCTTATAAAGTGCATTCGCACTTCAAACGACATTCGTCGGTATTGGGTCCAAAGTGCCCCGGCTTTTCCCACAAGACCAAGCAACGCGATATAGATAAGGTGATTCAAACTTCGCGAGTAAACCATGTTTCGGCGAAAATTATAGCGCGGTCTTTCTACAGTTGCTACAGTGACTTGCTGCGGGAGCCAGCGAGTGAGCCATAATGGCCGCGACAACTGGTACGTGTCTCCACCCTTGCTGTGGAGCAGCGTGATTTGATGTGAAAGGAAGAAACTTAAATCGAGCGGGCGGGAAAAAGCGGCTGTTCGTTCATCGCTGTGGGGTTGCGTCGTATGTGTTTTCGCGTTCGTCGGTGGCTCGACAGAAGCTTCAAATTCACGGTCCGTCTGCCACCTGAAATTCGACTTCTCGCGGTAGGCGTGTTAGCATACTGCTACCGCGTGAGGCCATCGGTTACCTCCCGCTCACGAGCACCCGCCTTCTTGCTTGTGTCTGTTCAGCAAGTGGTCTGGCCCGCCTGCGGACCTTTGTAGATCAAGCAGCATCAAACGGGGGTCCATAATAAAGAAGGTCGGGACGAGGCGGCGAAGCGGGGTGAAATAGGGAAAAAACGCCGGTTTATCCGCCCCAGGGTCCGTCGTATGAAGCGGACCACGTGCTCCCGAGCGTCACATCATGGGGGTTTTTAGTGCATTGTTTCTATAGGGAGTTTGCCGGGGTCGTGGCGATCCGTCGTAAGAATCGGGTCGTCGTAAGTCCGGGGGACGTATCAGCGGGGTTTCACTGTATAATAGAAACAACTACAGGTGCACCACCGATCAGCTCAAAAATCTTTCAGACAAAGGACGTGCACACGAGGACTCTCGTTAGAGGACTTCCTGCCGAAGCCCGCTGGTTAGGACAAGGCAGCGCCTGTCCTCGTCTATCCCGTAGTTTGTCTGATACCATTTTAGCGCATCACTGTGGTTGATCGTGGGAGGATACGAACCGGCGTTATCAAGTTAGCCTGCAGTGGTTAATTATGGACATTTACCTTTTGTGGGCTCTTAAAAGAGTTACATTAGTCGCCTTTCATTAGGCAGAGCGTAACTGAACCCTCCTTCTCGTTATTTAATACCTTGTGTGACATAGGACACTACGGCTTTGTACGGAGGAGACCACTGTGGCTGGAATCCACTTCAAGCCAGGAATGTGTGTGGACATCCCTCTTGCGGGCATCCACCACGATCCCGAGTACTTCCCTGATCCAGAGCGGTTCAACCCCGAGAGGTATGTGCTTATACTTCAATCCTAATATTGCAAGCGACTTATAGACATTTAGCATTGAGCCATTTATTATTCCGTTATGAAAGAATAGATACATGCACGAACAGAGTGCTAAACTGATGCGTACCTTTTTTTGCTTGTATTAAAGTGACAAAGAGAGAGAGAGAGAGAACTCTTTAATGTGGGCTGGAGAGGTCAGCTCTGCTAGCGTCAGTGCTTGCTACGCCAGATGGGGATGATTACAATGCAGTGAGGTGAATGCGAGAGATCGGGAAAGCAGCAATAGAGAGAAAACAAAAGTTAAATGAAAATGGCACGCAATGTAGTGCAAGGTAAGAACATATGTCAATCGATGGGTGGTTAGCGCATCGAACTCCCGATTTCTATTTTATAGGCGTCAACATTTTGTCTAACCAGCCAACCCCGATGTCTTAAATGGCCGTTGCCTGCCGTGAATGGGAGTGTATGAGCAGTCACGGACATCCATTGATAAGTGTGGTTGCAGGCGGGTGGAGGGTGTAATGAAGTTCTTTTGTCGGAGTTTGATGCTGGTTCTAACTGTAGTTTCAGACACCTTGCCTGTCCTACGTAGATATAGCGGCTAAGGGAAGGTATGTAACAAATGATTGACGTGGTACATGGAACGTTCTTGGTTTGATGCTAGCCAGCAGATTAGTATTTCACTTGATTTATCGCCTCCATTTGTTTACGAACGGCGAGCCGCAATTGTCTCCATTTCAGAGGGACAGGGAGCAAAACACCATCATACCTCAACCCTAAAAAATTCAAGACATGCGATATACCGAGCACACGATAGGGCACAACTGTCACATTCCTCCTCTTGTTCAGCTGTTGCATTGTTGCCGTATCCAACTTAAGAATTCTTAATGTCCCTAAGAACCTACGTATGGGCCAGCTCGCCATTTCTGTGTCCACATAAGTACAAATTCCCACCGCTGACTTTTCCATCTGAATTTGCCTATCTCAATTTTACCAAAAGATGTATGCTTTAGGTTTGAGCTGGGGAAACTGCAAAACATGCTTTGGTTTGTCTAAGTCAGAAAGACAAGCTAAGGAAAGCTTCCGGGGGCGCATTATTTATAACTGGTGATTGGCGGCATACAATTTTTAACTCATTTTTAGAGGCTTACTCACAGTGGTAACGTAGAGATAGCATGCTATGCATTAGATGACGTCTTTGGCTACGTCGTTTGTCGCTGTGGCAGGACTTTGCCTCATTTGCGACATTGCAGTCTAGTTCCGCGTCACCAGTATGAAAAAGCCTTGGATACTTATCCTGTGATCTTGCTTCTTGCTTTCGTTTATAATCCTTGGGTAACTAAAAACGTCGACGCGCAATCGCCGTTGGTAATGTCCACTCTATTCATTGCAGGTTTCTTCCGGAGAACAAGGACAGCGTACGACCATTCACGTACATTCCATTTGGCGCTGGACCGCGCAACTGTGTTGGAATGCGGCTCGGACTGCTGCAGGCCAAAACTACTCTGGCTTCTCTGCTCCGCCGTGTCCGGTTCGAAACATGCTCCGAGACAATGGTTGGTATCCCTAGCCTTTGATGGCAATGAAATTGGCACGCTCAAACTTCCCCGTTCCTTTTAAGCTGCCCCCTAGACGTTCTCGCATTCGACGAGTTTGAATGGAGCAGCTTACATGAGGACAGCTTGAAATATGTCGAAATATGGGGGAAAATGTAAGGGTTTTTCAAGACTCTAAATTGATGTTGGGATATTGTTAATCTTATATACACCTTTATGATATTTTAGTTCATTTTTTTTTTCGTTTGGCGTTTGCTAAGTGCAGGTAGAGTGAACCCATAGCAACAGTATATTTTTGATTTCGTCCCAATTTTGCGTATGAGCTGCACCGCAGTTACCTTTTTCATGTGTTATGTTTTTTATTGTGAGCATGAGCCTAACTTCTTAAAGGTTATTCACTTGCAATGCAAACAAAGCCTTTCTGTGGATTTCTAATACAGCGATGTGACGATAACAATGCCCCTTCGTAGTTTTGAACCTGTTTTCGTGCAGGAGATTTGCAACATAATCTTGCGATAATGACGCCACATTTGCAAAGCACTACAGTTTGCAAGCACAGCAGAAAACATGTTTTGTACCTCAGAAAGGGCGTCGGAGAATTTTGAAGAGGAAATATATTCTTTCTTAATCCATTTTCATGCAGATTCCACTGAGGTACAAGCCACGCCAACTCCTTCCAACCACCGATGGCCCGGTGATTCTTCGCGCTGTTCCACGCGACAGCACTCAGCCAAACAAAGAGTCTCTTTCGTCGTGAAAAGCTTTTATGTGCACAATACGGCGATGTTCAACGCGTGGAAATAACACTGACAAATACTCCGGTATTTGTCGGTTTCAGCACAGTGAGAGCAATGCTTAGTTGCAATGAACGTGCTGCTGTACTTCTTTATTAAAAAAAGGCTAACACCTATTCCCCACTCACTACCCGCACGACATGTTTGACGTAATAGTTTATAAACTTGGCCCCACCATAGCGGCATCGACGATCTTTGGTGTTCTGAAAGGTGATAAGATGGCCGTAGTGTCTCGTCACACTGACGACTTAACAACAAATCATTCGTATGGTGGCTGATTACCCAGCGAAGCTGTTTCGGTTTGATAGAGTTGCTCACATTCTCGAAACAAACACGATTGACCGGGGTGGAGTCCAAAGCAGTCCGCGAAAGTGCTGCGTCTTGCCGACCGGCGGTGTCCATGAGTTTAGCTGTGGGAGCGGTTGCGTCCCATTCAATGCCGCACCCTCTTCCCCATTCCCCGCTATCCCGCTGCTGCACCATCTCCCACTCTCACCGCACGGAACAAGGTGTGGGAAGGTGTCTTATACTACATACATTAGACTAGATATATCAGCATTGATCAACACATTCTGTGTTGCCCGGGTTCGCATGATGAAGCTTACCGGTTTCTTTGTAATTACCCCCGCCCAGGGGAGATCTCAATGCGTACAGCAAGAAGGCGTGGGCACGATGTCTTTATCTCTGGTTCTGCTTAAGTTAAGGGTGTAGTTATGGGAGTACACGGAGTGTGCATCAGCGTCCACCTGTGTGCGAATATTTTGTATGAGTTGACCTGTCTATGAATGCTTTTGTGTATTACACCTGGAGATAACTAATAAAGTGCGACCGTTTCTGCAAGAAAGGGCTCCAGCACTTCCTGTATCCAGAACAACATAGAGAGCAAAGCTTTCAACCCTGCGGAGTACCCACACATTGACCCGATAAAGTTCACATTCCCGTAACGCCCTTTTATCCCGCGTGTCAATTACAGTTCTTCAAATGAGCTCAGAAAGGCAAAAAGCGCTCATCTTATCGGCGGCTGTTACTGCAAGTTGACGAAAAATCGTTTACAGACCATTGATTTTATGCCTTGCTCTTAGGACCCATACCTGCTGCACCCCAAAATACACCATCCACTTGTCCGGCGTGCCTTCAGCTGAAAAACAAAACGCGGCGTCTTTGAGGCATCAACCTTCTGGAAGGCTGGGAAGGGTGAATTCTGAAGTGTCGGCCACGTTCACGCTCTTGCGGCCTACATTGCAAAGTCTGGGAGGGTGTTCTTCATTCAAGCTCGCCATGCCTAAGACTTTGTTTCGCCCATGGAGAACACGACATACGAGACCCCTCTTCCAAAGCATTACCGCATACACGAAGTTCCACAGGAATTTTCACACATAAGTGCAAACTACATGTGCAGTGTACAGAGTTCGGCAGTGGAAATGAATTTTGGCCGTTAATAAACCGAAACAAATAAAACTGGAAAAATAAAAATCCCGCCCTGCTGAAGTGGATGTCCAGCAATGCTGTTGTAATCCCTACAAATGGTGATGGAGGAGGGTATGAAATGTTTCTCGTCGTCTCGGCGGGCCTCTTGCATCCGTATAGTTTCACTAGATAGAGGTACACAGTGTCGGCACTCTTTTCTCCTATTGTCCCGTGCCGCCGGCCCGATCATTGGTCAGTTCGCATTACGTGACATTTGTTTTCACTGCGACGGTTTGTTGTTTATGCGTTTTAGTCGGTCAACTCTGGTAGGCTTATCTTGCCCTCCCTGCTCTGCGGCAGCGCATGACTGACGTCGTTCCGAATGCTAATCAAAGATAACGCGTGTAATAGCATTTCAGCACGAGAAGTGTGTCCAAAGATGCCGTCTTTCTGCATATTCGGTAGTGTTATTAACAAACGACTCGGTCGTCGTTTACGGCGAGGCCGTAGGTGCGGCGATCACGCAACACTGATAAACGTCAAATGGCCGCCGTTGCTGACTTGCGTGCTTCAGGGGTGGTACTCTAATACCTTACCATACTAACACTACGCTCGGCTTCTCTGGAGGCAAATGCTGGGTCCTGCTTAGCCTGACGCATGCTCTCGGCGCCTTGCGCAAGAACTGCTCTATTTAGTGATACTAGCCCTGCTTAGCCTTCTAAGAAAATCTGCAAACGTAATCCCTACCAGGAACATATAATGGGGGGGGGGGAGTTATTGTACACAGGCGCCTTATCATCCATAATGTGGTTTGGATGCTTGTTTTGTGACTTCCTTAAACGCCTTCTGAGCTGTATGGTGTGTTCATGATAAGCCTGACAGATGCGCAATGCGTCTTAGACCTTGGAGCCTCGGCGTTTTTTGCCCACGGAGATGAAACCGTTGGGGTAGATATATAAAGCTTTGCTGCAAAAATTGCCGCAGCTTGCACTAGGCTGGAGAAACAGCGGAGCTCGGGGTCGACCTAGCTTCTTCCGGATTTGCCATGTTTTGCTAGGCTTTGGTGAGCTTGGGCGCGATACTGGCTGTTGAATCGCAGCAGTCTCGTGTGTCGTATGTTCTCGAGCAGCGACACGATGGTGTTCAAGCTGCGCATATTCTTCCTCGGGGGTTACATACTTCTGTCGACTCATGTTTTGCGGGAGGGTAAATGATGTTCTCGCTGCGGAGTCACGAGGGGTTGTGTGTTGCCGACGCGGCGACAGCGTCGCCGAGGTCACTGCACCGCATCGGCGCAGTGGTGTCATAGCTAGGCGAGGCTTGGCTCCGCCTACGCAGCTGTGCGAAAGTCGTGCCGGTCGCCTCGCTACGGAAGCGTTTCTTCTCTTAGTATTTTTTCGCTAACGCCACCGGACCGACCTCATACCTTAACACCTCGGCTGTTAAAAGAATTCAAGAATAAAATTCGTGTAGCTGTAAGCGCGCAGTGGAACCATCATGTAGGCACTACACCAATATTCACGGAAATGAATGTTCCCGGCAGTATCGACCTCCAACATAAAAAAAAAGGGGGGGGGGGGTAGACGGGCAACTACGCCCTTTCCCAAACTTCCTCTGAACAACATAGAGCGAAAGGTTGCAGAACAGAAAGTACGGAATGGAAGCATTTTAGTACGGAGGCTACGCGGTTAAATGAATTATAGGGGCTCGGTATAAGTTTTGCTATTCGCCGCAATTAGCTACTCTTCACAAAAAGAGTTTGTTTTCCACAGTAAAACTGTAGAAACATAACTGCGAAATGTAAAAAAATCCTACATTTCCGGCCTTGCAATCTACAATACTCTCCAATCAAAGGCTATACATATGGGGCTTTTATATTGCCTCATTTTTTCCCTACTCCCCGCTTCACTTGTGCAGTGTAGACAACAACCTGACATTTAGTAACCCTAAGGCCCTGAACTTGCTCATCAATCCATTAGCTCAAAACCATGACGGAGCAAGTCCCACACATGATCAAGCGCGTAACAACTAAGACCAGAAGAATGGGCGAATCTGATACACTCCGACTCGTACAGGCTTTCGTCATCTCGCGGCTCACTTACGCAATACCCTATGCTCTGCTCTCGACAACGGAACTGAACAAACTGGACACCATTATAAGAACAACCTACAAGCAGGATGTAAGCCTACCAGACAGCACTTCGACAGACAAATGGCTTGGAGCGAACAACAAAGCTGATGAACTCATCGAGGCACATCTATCCCACCAGAGGGAAAAGTTAGGCACTACAGGAACCGACAGATCCATCCTTTCGAGACTAGGACTATCGATTTCGAACGAAACCCGTTGAAATGTGTAAAGATCGCCTCTGACAATAGGCACGCGCCGTTGATTGTATTGTAGCAAGGAGTATGAACAGATGCAACAGGTCATCAAGCTATCCGGTATGTGCCGTACCACCATCAACCATGTGCAAAAGGAAGGTAGGTCATGTCCAATCGAGACGCGAGGACATGTGCTAAAGACGTGCCAGGGGAAGAGGATGAACCCCATAAGGTGCGTGCGCGAGAAACGAGCTGGGTTATCTTTTACTATAAATTTCCTATTCTTCTCTCTGTTTTTTTTCTCGTGTTTTCTCTCTCTCTCTCTCATTAACCTAGACCAAATTCTTTCTTCTGCTCCATTATTTTGCCTTGATTGATTGTAATGAAAACATAACTCTTCTTGGCCAATCCCCCTAAGTGGGTATGCGCCATTTTTCGGGCCACCGCCACCACCACCTCAACGCTAGGACCTGCGTTCCTATCGGCTTCATCCCTGCGAATAAACCACCACAACCGGCTATCGGTGCGTCGACTGTCTCCTTGACGGTATATGCAATACGTATAAGCTGTCCTGCCAGTAACCTTTTCACAAGAAATGCGCGTCACGCAACCCTTCGAGAGAGTCTGTCTGCCGCACTGATGATAAAACGCACACTGATGATAAAACGTCGAACCAATCTAAATGCGGCTGCCGTGGCTGGAAATTAAGCTCGCGTGCTATAGAAGTGGCACCGCTTAACAACCACTGCAGGGAAAACATTTCAACGCACGCACATACTCGTGGATTCAAATGGGGAGCAAGAAATTTCAGCAATACCAACTTGTGACCGAGACAACCACGTGAAGTAGACAAGAGTCTGGTCATCAAAGGTGATGGTGTCTCTCGTGGAAGAATACGAGCTATTATTACGCCGATGGGGCGTGAACTGCAGACGGTGTTAGCTAGACTACGTGCATTTTTCAACCCTTATTATTTGCGTTTCAATTCATGGCGTGCTTGTACAGACTAGATGATCCGTCTGATTTACCGCTACGAAGACACTCGAGCAAATATAATAAACAAATTTTCTTCAGCGTCTAAGACCGGGCTTGGTCACACACACGCAGGCCCTCCCTTGGCTCAAAAATAAAGGACCGGGCCCGGGTCAGGCCTGGGCTTGAGACGACGGGCACGGGCCGGGCCGCGTATTCCCAAACCATATCCCGTAGGGGCCCAGGGCGAACACACCCCCTAAGCAGGGGCGCAGCCAAAGAGGTTCAAAAAATTGCAATTTTTTAACCTCCTTGGACGCAGCGCCGTGACGTCTCTACCTATATGTGGGCGACTTCATGCGAGGTGGATTTTTTTTTTCCCCTCCCCTCGTTTCGACTGCTTGGCAGGGGGCCGATGGTTTCGCTCCGTGGGCGGGGCTGGCCTGCGGCACTGGGGAAGCTGACGCACATGTGGTAGAAGCAAACCTTTTGTACCTGAGCCCCTGATCTCTCCGCGCTCTTCTTGCGCCCCTGCAAGTTGACGCTGACCTCCGATCGTGTTCCTAAATTAGCGCTCCACTCGGTGCTCGAAGTGCGCGCGCGCGGATGGACGCTTTCACGCGCATGTGGCAATTATACACGGTCCGGAAAGCAAACACCCTCATTGAAAGCTCATTCTACAGCACACAGAAGGGCATACGATTGAGTTGGGTGCTCTTTCACTGTATACACACACCTCAAAACACGATTCGGTGCTGCAGGTAAGGATTACAAGAAAGGCAGCCAATTACCCACGACTACATTTACAAACTGTCCTACTCTTGCGAAATATTACAGCTGCATGAGCTGCTACATTTTGGCGCTTTCATAAGCACTATTACATTGAATTTCGTTAACATTAAATAACATTAACTTCATTGCATTATTCTTTATCAGGACCAGTGCCACTAAGCAAAACATTGACATTTTGTTAACAGCAATGGAAGGTGTGAATCGTTCTTGCAAGGGTGATACATTGATAAGAAAGACACCAGCTCAAAGGTACACGTTTTACAGTCGGTCATGAATTCTGCATAATTTGCACTGCTGGTCATAACAATTTAGGGAAACAATATCGAGAATATATACCAACCAAGGGCTAAGTAATAGTTGGATTGTACAGCAACTGAAGTACTCGAGGAGTTTCATATATGTCTTCTGTACAGGGCTATTGACCACCGTCTCTTCACTGAAGCCACCAGGCCGAGTTTGATATCAGTAATCATGCGTGCTACCACTCACGCTGTTGGCAGTGTCGATTAGTTATTTATAACAATGTGTGCTTCATGCACACAGAGATTTTGCTGCATAAGATACGTTATTTATAAATAGACAGCTCCAGCAGGATCCGAATGGCGCTGACGCGCCCCCCCCCCCCCACCCCTGTAATCGGGAAGGCACACCAAATCGTTAGCACTTAATTTGACTCTGTCCAGTATTCCACCGTAATCACCACCAGCTTTTACCTCTAGGTCCCGCCCCTGCGACTGAACAGGAACATGTTAGTCGGGTCCGTGACGTTCCCACCGCACTAGAAGCAATTACCGAGTACGCCCTTGAAAACAGACTCTACAAATTGGTGTAGCAGCCTGGCCGACTTCCCCGTTCGGTATACAATGGGAACTGTCTGCAGCGTGGACTGTTTTCAGTGTGAAGCGCATTGTCCACAGTGTGAACTGTACATTTAAGTGTGGACTGTGCGTTTTGCTGCCGCTGACTGACTTTAATGTGTTCATTTTGCGATTAGGACCCCAAGACTGCAACTGTGTTCATTGTGCGAGTTGTGACCTTCCCCTTTTCTCCTCATACTTGCTCCCCGAGGGCCCCATGGCCTCTCATTTATTGCACTGTTACACTCACTCAGATACGTATATTCTTTTCGCTGGGACAAATAAGTAGTTGCCCGTGAGCTTGAAGTCACGGTAGTCGCAGCAGAGATAAAACTCAGTAAAAAAGTTATCTCCTTGGCGCACTTTTTTTGCGATAGTGATCTTCGGAGTCCAAATAGCGGCAAAAAATTGTCACTTTTAGAGATCCGCTGATGGGTATAGATGAGCAGTTTGTGTCCGTTTCTTGCGACGCATTTTTAGCTACCACATATATACATTTCTGTAGTGTCTGGCCTTTTAATTCGAAAGCAATGTGTCACAGCTCGTGCCACAACTGTAAGCCACACACACGCAAAAAAGTATACAAATGTATAAACAAGAAATAGCAGGAATAAAAATATAAATAGTACAACACAAGTTTCCCGCGGAGCGAAACCATCGGCCGCCCGCAAAGCAGCCGAAACGAGGGGAGGGGAAAAAAAGAAAAAATCCACCTCGCATGAAATCACGCACATATAGGTAGAGACGTCACGGTGCTGCGTCCAAGGAGGTTAAAAAATTGCAATTTTTTAACATCGTTGGCTGCGCCCCTGCTTAGGGGGTGTGGTCGGCTTGGGCCCCTACGGGATATGGTTTGGGAATACGCCGTCGTAGCCACGGCATTTCATGCCCGCTAGCAGCGACAAGAACAAGCACAAAGCAAAAATGAAGTCCCCAGGCCACCGTCAGCCAATGGTGCCACACTCGCGGGGATGTTCGGTCCGAGCTGGAGTTCACTATTGTACGAGCCGTTAGGAGAGGTCAAGGCGACACCATCTTACCACGGCAGCCTTCTTCATACATCGTGAAAACACAGTCGATCACAAATGACACAACTTCAACGTCTAAAACGCACTCACCAATGCTAAACACGCTGTTAACACCATAGAGAGAGAGAAACAACATCTTTATTTCCGGCAAGTTGTGACGCGGCCTAACCGTCACGTTGGCGGGCCGCCCGGCTTCAGCTGCCTACTCGCACCGCCCCTTCGCAGGGCTGCGCTTTCGGCCTCTGTCGCTCGAGGGCCACCAACGTCTGCTGGACGGCCTCGCGCTGGGCTTCGTAGTCAACCTTTGCCACCGCCTTTTCCAGGCTCGGTGGCGCGTCCGTAGTCCCTTCGCTCACTTTGCAGTTCCACAGTATGTGCGCCATGGTCGCCCGGCCCTTGCCGCACACCGCGCACACATCACTCGCGTACACCTCAGGGCACACGTGTTTTGCAACAACCGGTGTCCACACCGCTCGGGTCTGTAGTTGACGTAGAGTCGTCGCCTCCTGCCTCGTGAGTTTTCGGTGGGGCGGCGGGTACACTCGCCTGCCATCCCGGTACCATTCCAACACCTCCCGGTAGGAGGTGATCGGCAGCACCTCGTCGTGGTCTTCGTCTTCTGCATGTCGGGGGCTCGGGCATGCGTCGCGACTTGTGAGCGCACGCGCCGCCCGGTCCGCTCCCTCATTGCGGTTCTCTCCGGTGCTCACCGGCCCCATGTGGGCCGGGAACCACTTCACGATGACCGGCATCGTTCTGTGTCTTAGGGCCCCGCACACCCTGGCCGCGCGCGGGGACACATTGTCCGTTGCAAAGTTCATGATCGAGCTCCTCGAATCACTCAGCACCGTAGTACAGTGTGGGTCCGTTAGGGCCAACGCGATGGCCAGCTCCTCCGCTTGTCCCGGGCTTCGCGCCCGCACGCTGCATGACGCTAGTAGCTCTCCGGTAGTCGCCGCACACACCGCCACGGCGTAGGCTCCCGGCTTGTCCGGGTACCTCGCCACGTCGACGTATCGTGCTCCGTTGTCCGTCGCATGCGTGGCCGTGAGGGCCTTCGCCCTCGCCAGCCGTCGCCCTCGATCCACCTCTGGGTGCATGTGGCGCGGGATCGGCGGCACCTGCAACGAGCTGAGCAACCCGCGCGGCAACGGCGATCGGCCCGCACTTCCCTGCAGCCCTCCGCGATATCCAACTCTTTTCTGTATGTACCGCCCAGTCTTGGTACTTTCTAACCTGACTCGCTGCGCCGTCCACTGCGCCTCGGCCACCTCGTCCAGCGTGTTATGGACTCCAAGCTCCAAGAGTCGCTCCGTACTAGTGTACGTGTAAAGCCCCAACGCTGTCTTGTATGCCCTGCGTATAAGCGCGTCCACCTTCTGGCGCTCCGCCGCCTTCCAGTCGTGGAAAGCTGCGACGTAGGCCACGTGGCTGACCGCAAACGATTGTACCAACTTCAGCAGACTGGCTTCCTTCATGCCCGCATATCTCGTCGACACTCTGCGGATGAGTCGGATCGCCGCCGACACCTTCGCGTCCAACTTTGCAATCGTTAGTCCGTTGCTGCGCCCGGCGTCCATGTTTAGCCCGAGCACCCGCAGCGTTTTCACCCTCGGGATGGTCGTTCCGTCGCTCGTTCGTAGTGTGATGTCCGGCTCCGCCGTCCTGCTCCTTCTTACTCCTCGCGGCGGCACGATCAGCAGCTCCGACTTTGTCGGCGAGCACACAAGTCCCGTGCCCCGTAGCTGGTCCTCGATCTCGTCGACTGCCCGCTGCAGTGACGCCTCGATCTCGCCGTCGCTACCGCCCGTCATCCATATCGTTATGTCATCGGCGTATATCGTGTGGCTGACTCCCGGGAGGCTCTGCAGACGCTCGGCCACCCCGATCATTACCAGATTGAACAGCACCGGCGAGATCACGGCGCCCTGCGGCGTGCCCACGCTCCCCAGCGTTTTGCTCGGTAGTTCGATGTCGCCCGCCACGATCGTCGTCGTGCGGTCGGTGAGGAAGTCTTTGATGTAGGAAAACGTGCGCTCTCCCATGTTCAGTCGAGACACCTGCTTCAGGATTGCCGAGTGATGGACCTTGTCAAACGCGCTTTGCAAGTCCAGGCCCAGCACCGCCTTGTTGTCTATGGAACGGGTGTGCTGGTCCAGGATATCGTGCTTGATCAACAGCATCGCGTCTTGCGTGCTCAACTTGGCCCGAAAGCCCAGCATTGTGTCGGGGTAGAGCCCTTCTTCTTCCAGGTACCTCTGCCAGCGGTTCAGTAGCACGTGTTCAAAGACCTTCCCGACGCACGACGTCAGCGAGATCGGCCGCAGGTTGTCAATGTGCGGCGGCTTGCCCGGTTTCGGGATCAGCACCGTCCGCGCGTCCTTCCAACTCTTGGGCAGCTTGCCTGCGCGCCAGCCCTTATTGTAGAGCACGTCAGTGCAGTCACCGCCGCGTCGCCGAGGTTCCGCAGCGCCTTGTTCGACACCTTGTCCGGCCCCGCCGCCGATCTGCCGTTGATTGTTTGGATCACCGCGCGGACCTCCCACTCCTCGATGTCTGCGTCGAGCTGGCTGTTGGCCGTGCCCGTGTAGCTCGGGAGGGGGTCCGGTGGGGTGGCCGGCAGGTACTTGTTGTTCAATCGCCTCCGGACCTCGGCCTCGCCGAGCTTCCGCTTCGCCTTGTGCAACATGCGCGCCAAGATGTGGTGGTGCGTTCCCTTCGTCTTACTTTCGTCCAGCAAGTGGCGCAGCAGCTGCCAGGTGCGACTTTTATGAATTTGACCATCCGCCTCCTGGCAGACCGCGTGCCACTGCTGCCTGCAGAGAGCCGCGCTGTGCCGCTCTATCTCACGGTTCAGCTGGGCCACCCGCTTGCGCAGCGCCCGGTTGTGTCGTTGCCGTTTACATCTTTCCCTCAGCGAGTTCCGCGCCTCCATCAGGTGCGCAAGTCGGCTGTCCACCTGCGGGGTCTCGTCGTCCGCCTCGATCTCCGTCGTCGCTTTGCGCGTCGCCTCGTTGATCGCGCTTGCCCACTCGTCGATGTCGCCAATCTCCCCCGGCACTTCGCTCAGAGCTTCCCTGTACGCACTCCAGTCCGTAAACTGCTGTTTTCGTGGCTGCGGGGCCCTCCCACGCAGCGGCACCACCATCTCCAACACACAGTGGTCACTACCCAACGTCTCTCCCGTGTTCCTCCACCGCACACCGGCCCTATTGCTGAAAGCCAGGTCCGGGTTCGTGTCGCGTTGCACCGACGTCCCGTGTCGCGTGTGTGCCGTCGGGTCGTTCAGCAGTTGGTACCCGGTGTCCGTCGTTTCTTCAAACAGGCTGCGCCCCTTCGCTGTTGTCTTCGGGTAGCCCCACGCCGCGTGCGGCGCATTAAAAACGCCGCTACTAGATGTAGTGCAGAAAAAACAAAACAAACTGTTTCAGCGTGGCTAGAGGGTAGAGTTGTACATGGAAAACCGATTTTATTTCACTGACATCAGTAGTTTACAAAATACACAGTGTTCCCAAATGCGAACAATGGCCCTAAGCGTACCGATGCTCGGGTGGTTTCCATCCTCCCCACAGGGCCAGCAGCAACGCGTGGTACTCAATGCGCGCTTTATTTGCCCTCATGGTAGGCAACCGAACAGTGAATGTGGAGGGCGACGCTGCACATCTGGCACTTCATTCGTGTGTTTTTGTTGCACTGGCGGCACCGGCTCTGCTTTCCCAACGGCACCAAATGATGGCCGTGGCCTTCCTTGCTGTGGAAAACAAGAGCACCTGAAGGGCCAGGCCGTTCTCTGGTGACTAGCTTTTTGGTCAGCAGACCTTGCACGATGAGCCTTGTGAACTGAAGCTGCTCAAGTGGCGGTTGACTTCCTAGTTCTGTGTACAGCCTCCAGGCTGCAACGCGCAATGTTACTACCGTATTGCTGAGTAACGGCCAATACCACTTCTTACCATGCAGGCAAGGACGATAGTCGCTGATGAACCTATCAAGTAAGTCCACGCCACCCATGTGCTTGTTGTATTGTTTGTGGGGGCCAAGCCCCTCATATCGGGGCGAGGAGGCGCTAGCGACGTCCTTCTCCTTGGTGGGGCGAGGGCGATCCTCGCGCGCTTCCCTCCTCTCCCTACGAGGCGACGGGGGATGCGCGCAGGAGACTCCCCGGGGGAGACCGCCCTTGGGACGCGCAGAGATCGCACGGTACGTAAATGCCCTTCGGCCACTTCTGGCCGTTTCTTGCATTGGCCGTTGTTTCCCACTTCCGTGGGTCACGGCACCCACCGTGTCGATTAGCGCATGCCTCGATTTGCGTCAGTGCGTTTATCTAGGATGCCCGGCGAGTCTCCGCGGGCATATTCCACTTCTTGGTGGGTTGCCCCCGCGTCCGCGATGTGACGGCTTGCGCCGTCTAAGGTCAGCGGACGAGCGCCGATGCCGCCCGATCGAGTCCAGCGGCTTGAAATGTGTAGCGGCCACAAAGAGCCCCCTTCCCCTACGTCAGCGAGCGTTGCGGCCGGCCAACGCCGGCGGACGCTAACTGCTGCCCGACTACGGGCTGGGCACACGCTGACGGCTGTATATGCCCCAGGGGCTAGGTGCGTAGTACAGTGTAGTGTTTGTATCGTGGTTGTCCGCGTAATAAACCCCTGTACTATGAAATGTATCGCTTCCCGGTGAAGTGATTGAAAACGTACACTCGCGGCGAGAGTCGTGGCTCGCTCTCGAACCCGTTGTGGGCAGAGTCTCTCGGCGGGGCAGTTCGGTGCTGCGCGAGAGCAGTGAGAATAACGACGGCGCGTTATTCTATTATGTTCTATTCTATTCCTTAATGGAAAGGATTAAGGATAAGGATAAGATAATGGCCACACTTCTGGCGCCCAACGTGGGGCAGCGTTTGATTGCTCATTTGCTGCCATACCGTAGCGAGCTTTGCTTGTGCAGTCGGCTGGCCTCGCCAGGCACGCTAGTTGCGTGCAGTGTACGTTTCGGTGAGAGCCCGCATTCGGGCCGCCGGCCGGCTCCTCGTTTTGTGGATGCCGGCGGAGCTCGAGAGCGCGAGGTTTTCCTTGCTTCGAGCATGAGAACATAGGGCTTTTGTGCTGTGTTCGAATGTAAGGTTGATTTTGACGCAACCCAAGCTCGGGTGCTAAAAGGAGATGCTTGAATTCGAGTAACCTCATTCCACAACGCAGAGTGTTCAAGCTAGTGCTTGATCTCGTATCTATAGGGATTAATGCAACTGGTTCCCTCTGTGGGATGCCATGTATCGTAGGTATTGCCATGTATCGTAGGTATTCACCCCGAAGAGCTAGCCACGGTTTTGGCGGAACGATTCCTTTTTCCGAGCAGTTTCTCGGCCGCCTTTGGTAGGCGGAGCGCCGTGACGTTGACTTGCTTTGCAACGGGCGCTGGGGACAGGGACCAGCTTGTATTGCTGGTGGTTCCGGGGATGAGTGTCTTGCCAGGCCGAGTGGGGGCTCGTGGTGTAATACACGCCACCGTTAATGAGTATGAACGGTTAAAGGCGGAAGTCCCGAATAGTCAGTTAGGCGCATTGTTGCGTTATTGTCTTGGCTCACCTTGGCCATACAGTCTGGTAGGCTCGAAGATCTTGTAAATGATCAGCCGCAGTGTCACTGGCAGGTGTGAAGTGGGACGTGTTTAGTTATTTAATTGGGTTTTTCCATTGTTGGGAGACACCTGGCCTGTGATGACCTCAGTCATGTGCCGCCAGCATAGTGTGGAAATTGTGCATCTGGATTATTCCTAGAGCACGTCGTAATACCGCGCCCGGCTTATCCGTGGCGTAGCCCGAGCACCTTCGGTATGTCCGACTGTTTTGGGCGGACACATTGTACCGTTTCTGCCGACATCACCTTTGTGGAGTCGCCTGGTCGGATGACGGTTATAGCCGATTGATGACCCCGCACGCGCACACCAGCCTGTCAACTATCCTCCCGAGGCGATTCCTGGTGAGCCCGTTGACCCTTTCTCCAGCCCGCTATGTAAGTGAGAGAACGCATGTTTCTTATTGTGAATTCTTTGCTGTGTATTGTTAGTGTTTGCGCTGTGTGTACATGCTTGCAGCTTTCCATGGTAGTGCTCGTATGGTTGTGATAAGAATTGTGCATTTCTTTGTCTAATCCCAAGCAACCTGTATAGAGAAGTGTAAAAGAGTCTTAGTTTTGACAGTGTTGAGGAGACGAAAAAAAAACACACACACACACAGAAGCGCAATGGCTTTCGCCTTCGCCGTGGAGAGGGGGAACTCCAGGCTGTTGCTATGCCGTCTCTGTCCCCTCCATTGGTTCTTGGAAATTATGAGGGGGGTTTAGTTTGTATTTTGTTTTCGGTTTCTCCGCGGCAACGAGACGCGGGTTAGAGCAGTAACATTGGGTTAGAGAGGGTGATGGCCCCCTTGCTTGGGCGAGTCCGTACTCTGGTTTCCCTCAGCCCCTCGTTTCTTGTCGCCGCCGCGGTCCGTCTCGTCCTTGCGTGGAAGAGGGAAGGGAGATCCGGAACAGCGTTTTGCAGGGGGTTGGCGGTAGCTTTCGTTGTCTCATCTGTTGTTGTGTGTGTGTTCATTTTGTGTGTGGAGTGAGTGAGTTACTGCCCATCGGTTCGTTCTCCGCGTCTTCTCGGCCGTTAGGACGATTTTCGCGGGCCTGACGCGCGGGGGACTGCGTATGCTGTTGTTTTGTTGCGTGTTCTCGGCCCAAGCTGTGGGGTGTGTGTGCGCGCGCGCGCTTTCTTCAGCGTCTGCTGTGAGCGAACTTCCGTCGGAGGCCTCGTCCGTTTCGCCGCGGCTAGTCTTGTGCTTCTGCCGCCTTGATGAATGTGACGTGTGTGCGCGTCGGCAGGGGGGGGGGGACAAGTGTGTTTCCGGTGGTTGTTTCCGCCCCCACGTTCCATCCTCGCGTGCAACACCGCAGACTGGCGTGTGTGAGTGCATGCGTGTGTGTGCCAGCTTCAATCGGCCGAACAGTACACCCCGCTGGTGGTGCGTGTCTGTGGAGAGCGCGCCATGTTTTGTGGTGTGTGCCGGCATCGCGGCCTCTTCGGCTGGCTCGCTGCGGCCGGGGACGCCGACAACCGGGCGCAGACGTGCCCTTCGTCTCCAGGAATGCGGGCGCCTTGAATGGCCGAGCCGACCTTGGGCTGCCTTCGACTCAGCCTAACCCCCCTCCTTCCTTGCGTGGGGCTGAAGCTCGGGCCGCTCCTCTCTCTGGCGGCTGCCCCGTTCATCAGCGCCGACCCCGACTCCTGGCTTCCAGCAGGTGCACGCGCTGTGGTGCCTTCCTGCTGGGTCGTCGGCTCAGGCGCTGCTGCTTCCTCCCCCTCCATCCCTCTGCGGAGCGACACGGCTCGACGCAACGGTGGAATCGCGCCTGCGCGTCTGCCCATTATCTTCGCCCCTCGAGAACTCTGCGATGAGAGACTCCATGGTGAGCCTCCTGGCACCCCAAAGTGACGACAACGAACGCTGGCAGCGGAAGGATCTTTTCGACCCTTTGTGCCCCGTACTGCCGAACAATGCGTAACCCCGTGATGACCACTGCAACCCTTTGCGGACTTAGTGCAATATTTCCACCTCTGTGTATCTTTCTACACCTGTGTATCTAGTGTAATATAATGAAGTGTACGTAATGTAATGTAATTAGGTGTTCTTAGTGCATTATAATTAACCGTAGGTTGTGTAATATAAGTAACAGATGTGTTCGTGTAGTATAGTGTACGTAGTGCAACCTTAGTTGACCTCCTCTGTATAGCGTAACATTAGTTCCCTCACCAAGTGAGTAGAGTATTGTTTATAGTGTACATTTCTTGTTTCACACCTTGTTCATAGTGTGTATGTATATCTGAAGTATAAGTAGCGTGCGTTGTGAATGCAGTGTTTGTTTAAGGGCTGGAGTAGAGGCTGGTGGGCACTAGCTTTGTTTTACTTACATTAAGATTGTTCTTTTTGGATGAGTACCTGATGGCCGGCTTTCCGACCGTCAGGGGGGCATTTAAGGAGAGGGGGATGTGGGGGCCAAGCCCCTCATATCGGGGCGAGGAGGCGCTAGCGACGTCCTTCTCCTTGGTGGGGCGAGGGCGATCCTCGCGCGCTTCCCTCCTCTCCCTACGAGGCGACGGGGGATGCGCGCAGGAGACTCCCCGGGGGAGACCGCCCTTGGGACGCGCAGAGATCGCACGGTACGTAAATGCCCTTCGGCCACTTCTGGCCGTTTCTTGCATTGGCCGTTGTTTCCCACTTCCGTGGGTCACGGCACCCACCGTGTCGATTAGCGCATGCCTCGATTTGCGTCAGTGCGTTTATCTAGGATGCCCGGCGAGTCTCCGCGGGCATATTCCACTTCTTGGTGGGTTGCCCCCGCGTCCGCGATGTGACGGCTTGCGCCGTCTAAGGTCAGCGGACGAGCGCCGATGCCGCCCGATCGAGTCCAGCGGCTTGAAATGTGTAGCGGCCACAGAGAGCCCCCTTCCCCTACGTCAGCGAGCGTTGCGGCCGGCCAACGCCGGCGGACGCTAACTGCTGCCCGACTACGGGCTGGGCACACGCTGACGGCTGTATATGCCCCAGGGGCTAGGTGCGTAGTACAGTGTAGTGTTTGTATCGTGGTTGTCCGCGTAATAAACCCCTGTACTATGAAATGTATCGCTTCCCGGTGAAGTGATTGAAAACGTACACTCGCGGCGAGAGTCGTGGCTCGCTCTCGAACCCGTTGTGGGCAGAGTCTCTCGGCAGGGCAGTTCGGTGCTGCGCGAGAGCAGTGAGAATAACGACGGCGCGTTATTCTATTATGTTCTATTCTATTCCTTAATGGAAAGGATTAAGGATAAGGATAGGATAATGCCCACATGTTGTATGACTCTCGGCTGGGGCACTGGTACTCGCTTTCGTTCCTTTTGGCTGTAGCGTGTGGCTGTGGCGGTTGGGTGAATGTCATCATAATTTGTGGCAACGCACACACACTTATTGTCATTCCACTTCACAGCCAGGACGTCGCCATCGCACAGAAAATCAAAAGTCCCTCTGCTTTGACGGGCTAGTTCCTTCGAATCCTGAAGTGGGCATTTCTTGAGCCGGGCCTCCCTCACGGTTCCTGTTGCTCGGAATCCACGTTCTTTCAGCTCTTGCAGCAAAGCGTGTGACGTGAAAAAATTGTCCATGAAAATCACATGGTTTGTAGGCACATCAATGCACTTTACAGCGCTCAAAACAACGCGTGTTCCAAGTGGTACATTCATGTCATCATCATCCTTTTTGCCGCAGTAAATGTCAATGTTGAAGGGATAACCCGATGACGAGCAAAGGATCCATTCCTTGTAACCAAATCGTATTGGTTTCCCCTTTATAAACATTTTGCAGCTGTGCCGACCAAAATACGGCCCCATCTGCTCGTCCACGCTGAGATTCTCCGTGAAAATGCCGAACTGCTGAAGGGAGTTATTGACAAGCCTGAGTAGAGGTCTTATCTTTGCCATCTTGTCACCCTTCTCAAGGTTTTCGCTGTCCGATACATGGATATACCTCTTTATTAGCCGGAATTTCGCGCGGCTCATTGTCCTTGCAACTAAAGGAACACTGAGGTCCTCATCTTTCGACCAATACAGGTCAGAGCGTGGCAGCTTGTGGTAGCCACTCACGAAGAGAATGGCGACAAAATCAAGTATATCCTTTTCAGTTATGTTGACGCTGTGGTCGTTCTGTTGCTTGGCATAGCAATTGGATTCTTCAGTTATGAGACCTACAATTTCCATGTTGAGTAGGCGGGCAAAGAGATTGAAGGGCTCCTCATCCACAAGCTCGGCGTGGGTCACTCGCAGTGGCTGAAACTGAGTTTCTACTATCGGTCCCGAATACTGAGTAGTTCGCCTCCAGTTGGGGGAGTTTCGAGATGCTTTTTTCGGTCTCGGGGGTCCTGCTTCTTGGAGAGCTCCTCCACATTCGTCGTCATCAGCCGTGTGAACTTCAACCTCACCCGCAACATCATTCGGTAGAGAGGCTACAACGGCGATATCCCTGTCGCCCTCCTCCTCATCCGTGAGAATATCGTCCGCGTTCGGGGGAGGTAGCAGCACAACATCAGCAGCTTGTGCAGAATCGTCGGAGGGAACCATTTCCACCGCTTCCTCCAGCGTGAGAAACTTTTTTCGAGGCATCTGGGAGAAAAAAGAGGTGTTGAAGACGACAACACTCACCCGCAGTACGGCTGCTCCCACAACCCTCTTCGCGCCAACGTTCCCAATTGGGAACATGCAGACATTTCTCCTCATATATACGTTATCCATGCAAACAGCTACTCCATTTCGCGTGTCGTAATAATAAACACATTCAAAAAGAAAATACAATAATTAAATTCTGACCAGGCCATTAAAAACTTACCTTTTTCCGCCGAGTTTCTCCTTGCGGCGCAGCGCGGCATTCACGTGAAAACTCCCATGAAGTTGTCACCGCTTAACATGAAGTACGAAACCAAAAATGAATTTTCTTCGCTTCTGAATAAAAGTTTGAGCTTTTTTAAAGATGTTGTTAGCAAATATTAGCACTTTTTTGTATACTTCAGTAACTATAGCTTCCGAAATTGAAGACGTGTTGTGTTCCCAAATGGGAACATTGGCGCCAAATGGGTTAAAGTCCCCGCACAGCAGTGCGACGTCGGCCCCCGCTAGCTGATCCACCTTGTGCACCAATGTTCGAAACTTCTGCTGGAACTGCTTCGGGTTACTATACACATTTATCACGAACACGCTCTCCTTCTTGCGGCCCACCACGATCTCGATCGCTCGGTGCTCCACCGCGCTGTTGCGCAGCAGCTCGTGCTCCACGTACGTGTGTCCCTTCTTGATCAGCGTGCACACCCCTTGTCCGGCGCCCCTCCCGAGCGTTCGCGCGCTGGGGGGGCTTGCGTACGAGCGGTACCCCGGCATGCTCGGGGGCGTCTCGCTGTGTGTTTCCTGCAGTAGAATCACGTCCGGCCGCCGGCTCGCCTTTTCAATGTATTGTTGTAGCGACGCCTTCTTGCCGCGCAGGCCGTTCGCGTTCCACTGGCACACTACGAGTTCGTGTCTTATTGTTGTGCTGGCCATATTGGGCGCTGGTCAGGGCACATTTGTTGGAATCCCGCGCTTAGTCTTGCTATGGCCTCTTGCATTTGCACCAGGGTCTCTTGGACCGCCTGGAACATCTGCTCCAGCTTCGTTAGTCGTACGACGATGTCGGCCATCGTCGCCTCCAGCGCGGCCAGCCTCCTGTTCGCCGATTCTTCGAACCTGTCGAATCGCTCTTCCAGCCGTTGGATGCGCTTCTCTAGTGTTCGGTACGTCGTTCTCGTTTCCACCGCCCGGCGCTTGGCGTGGGGTTCGGGTTCGGTCGTGGGTTCCTCTCCCGCTGTCGTCTCGGCCTCTTCAACCTGCGTTTCCATCGCTTGCACTTGCGCCTGGACTTGCGCTTGCGCTTGCACCTTTTCCTGCTCCCGTTCTCGCTCCGTGACCCATGCCTGCTCTTGGCGTTGGCTGGCCAGCAGCAAGTACAATTTCCGATTCATTTCCAGCATGCGCATGTCTTGCTCGGCGATGCGCTTCTTTAGGCGTTCGTTCTCGTGGTGTAGCTTGAGCAATTCGGGGCTTGGCTGCGGTGAACTTGTCGGGGATACAGCCTTTCGCTCTGGCGTTTGCGGTCTAACCATGTCGGCCCACGCCACACGCTCTCTCGACTTCGACTCTCGCTTGCGACTGGCGCTGCGGCTCGAGCCGCAGTTGCCCGAGCGCCGCCGGCTGCTGCTGCGCTGACGTAGGCGCCCGCGCTCGCTCGCCACCTGCGCCTGTGCCGTCACGTGGGCACGCGGCTGCAGCTGCGGGAACTCTTCTAAGCCTAATCGAGGCTGCTGGGCCTCCACGTGCTTACGCTCCCACCGGCGACGAGTGACCACGTAGGGAACCTTGTAGCGATTTTTGCACCCCGCCGCCCCGGTGGGATGCGTTCCGTTACATAGCTTACATTGAGGCTTGCATTCCCGCTCGTGTTCTGAGCCAGGGTTTGGCGCGTTACACGCAAAGCATACTTTCGTGTCCGGAAAGGGGCACACGTCCGTCCTGTGACCGACTTTGCCGCAGCAGCGGCACACCTCAAAGTGCTGCCTGTACAGACTACACTTTACGAGCATAGCACCATACTTCACATAATTCGGCACCTTCTTGCCCTCAAACACCACAATCACCGTCGTGGTGTTCCCGATCCTGTGCGCGTCTAACGCGAGTGGGTTAGCGTCGTTCACTATGTTACCCTGGAGCTCTTGGCTCGAATCAGCCAGGGATATCCCCCGAATGACCCCCTTCGCCGTGCCGTTTGGCGCGGACAAGTAAGCGTTAACATCGTGGTCGTTGTCCCCGACCCGGAGCGACCGGATCCCTGCATATTTGGTTGCCCTTCCCTCGTGCGGCGTGCTGATGACTATAATATTCTGCGCCACGTTCGTACACATGGTGTCCTCTTTCGACTCCTGCATCGTAGTCCCCGCCGCCGCGAAAATCGCGGACATCAACCTGGACACTTCGGTGCGGCCCACGTTGAGCCCACCGCGCGGCCGAAGTACAACCTTAATCTCCTCGCGGGGCAACATCCGCGGCATGCGCGCTGCCCTGCCTATCCTAGCCGATACTCTCTTTGCGAATTGCGTGTTGTTAACCTTAGGGGCTGCATGGGAAGCGAGAACCGACTCACCGATTGCCGCGCTGGCCGCTCGCTGCCGAAGTCGCTTGCCGGCCGCCTGCCATCCCTCCGTGTCCGTGGAGAGCAACTCGGTGCCGTGGACTGCCACCGTTGTCCTTCCATCGTCGTAGCTCACGTTCGTTGTCGTGGGTAGAAAATCGTCTCCGTCCACCGGTCCTACACCGGTGTCCATCGCTGCCGCTTCGCCATCCGTAGAAGCCATTTCCCGCCGCTGGCCGCCGACTCCGGCCCGCCCGGCCCCGAGCCCGAGAGGTGACTCGGTTAGGATTAGCTGGACAACCACGCTGGGAAACTTTCACACTCAGAAAATGCGGTGAAAATCGCTGCACCTCACAAATTTTTGTACCGGTCGATGCCCCTCACTGAACTGCGTCGACTAGTGAAGGAATTCCATCGGCGAGGCTAATTAGCACTGCACAATTAAGCATAATCTACGGAGCCAACGCGACACACGTTCGCTCGTTTCGGCGACCGCAGCGCCACCCTCTGTTAACACCATAGAGTTTCTTAGTAAGTATACTAGAGAGGAAACAGCGCCTGGGAATCCATGTCGTCGTGGGGGTTTATGGGAAGACCCCCCTTTTTGATTGGGCTTGGCATGACAATTGCATTCTTAAGCGGTTTTTTGGCATTTGCTTTCTTCACTATGCATTAACACATCTACGAGCTACGAGGAAGCCGAAATCCTTTCTGTTCTGCGGTAGCCGTGTGCGGTGAAACAGCAGGCAGAGTGTTATCGCACCTGACATTAGTCATGCCACAGTCGAAGGACGCATGACTGAGCGGGTAATATGCCGCCGCAAAATTTGCAGCCGACGAAAAAAGAAACAAAACGTACTTTGACGAAGACAAGGTACGACAGGTACGGACACCTGTATCCGTCCTATCTTGTCATCATTTGCAACTGCTTAGCGCCATGTCGGCCACGTTTTCTTTTTTCTTGTAAAACTAGCTGACGGTCGGTGCACTGGTTCACCACGAAGGCGACGTTTTAATAGGCACGCTCAAAGAACTTTCTAAACTCTTCAAACAACTTATTATTTCAAATAATGGTAAAATTAATAAAATAAGAGTCTCTAATAAGTCGCCCACCAAATTCTTCGTAACTACCCCCTTGGCCTGCAGAATAGTAGGCACAACCGTTCCTGCAAAAACGCTTTACTTCTTTTTTTCTTAGTTTTAAAACAGCCTGTTTTATTTTACGCTTACACAATTGCACACTATTATTTGCATTTTTGTGGCAATTTGTTTAAATTTGCGGTCACTAAAACGTTTCAATCCAAGCCAATGATGAAACTAAGGAGAGCGCATGATCCAATGGTGGTCCATGGCGACACAGACGGCCTTGATGTGAGCCGCATAGACGTTAGCGCCAGATTCCTCTTTAGCGTATATTGTAAGAAACTCTATGGATAACACGGGACGATTTCTGATAACCGCCCGCCGTGCACACTCAAGCAAGCCGTGAACAAAAGCCATGGTCGGGAGCAGGGTGCGTTCCGTTCACTAAACCGGACCTCTTTGATTGCTTGGTTTTTGCTTGCGCAGAGCTGCACTGGGACTACCCTCAAGCCAAGCAGCAAACATAGTTCAGTGGAAGAACAAAACATCGAGAAAAACGGACCGCCCCGCGCCGGGCGTGACCAACAACCGGGCTGGGGATTTCAAAGTAGCGGCGGGGTTATCTAGCTTATGCCATCACGGCCGGACTAAAGGAGCGGCGAGCGCGCACTTTGTGCGCGCTCGCCGCTCCTTCAGTCCGGCCGTGATGCTATTGAATGAGTATTGCAGATCGATTTCAGATGGTGCTGCATGCGGAAGATAGCACAAGCCGTACTTTATCAACGCAAGCGGCCCCAATACAGCGCGCTGAATATGCCAGGAGTGCTGCGCCCGATTCCGGCGGTTTCGCTCGAGGTGTATCGAATGCTTCACTATCTCTACTTTCATAACCCAAGCAGCTGGAAACTCAGGAGTAGGCGAAACTCGGGCCTTCTGGAATAGCGCCCCTGGTCCTGATTTCAGTCTTCAATTCGCCGGGTCCCCGCACTACTGCAGAGTGTCAGTGCGGACCCCGTGCGCATGTTCAAACAGAGCTTCCTGGAAGCCCGGATGTTCAGTGTCGTTGGGGGAGACAGCCAGAGCTCCCAGGAGGTGATGGAGGGGAGGGATGGGGCAAGAGATGGTGGTGTACGTTTGCAATAAGAATGAGTGATGGATGGGTAGGAAGAACAGGTGGGACAGGAAGGATGGTCATGGCGCTGATAGATGCGGTGAAGAATGTGATGGGAGGGAGCGAAGTCGAGGTTTCAGCGTGCCGAATGTGGCACGCAGCCTCACAAGTTAGACGGGGACTGGGCGGTGGGTAGAGGGTACGTGATGGGCGCTGGGCGTGTAATTGGTAACGGCGGGAAGCGTGGTGCTGAGTACAAAGCGTTGGCGGGTGGCACAGGGTTGGCCAAGACATGGGCGTACCCGGGAAAGGAACTCGGGTCAGAGTGTTTGATAGGGCGTTTTGGCACAAGCCAGCGTGTCCAGGAACCCAAACCAGTGTGAAACGTAGCCGAAGATTCGTAGCAAGTATCGAAATGACGAAGTTAGTGGTGTGTGGGTGGGCCTCATGGCGAGCGAAATTACGAAGGGCTGATCGACAGTCGGAAATGATGTATACTGGCATACTAGCGTGTTGGAGGGATAGTGATAGCAGCGTGCTCTATTGCAAGAGAAATGGCGAATTCTTCGAGGGACGTCGAATCAGGTGGAAAGAGAAAGGAAACAGTGCAAGTGTCTAAAGATAGGAGTTGGGGAACTGAAGCCGTGCCCGTTGATTTTGAGGGGATGTTGCTGGTGCCAGTTAAGTAAACGATGGAACAATGGGAGAGTAGAAAATGAATTCGTTGTGAGGGGGCCTGAACGCGCAGTGCACGACGAGCAGGGTGTCGATCAGGGTTCAGGTTGCAGGGCAAATACTAAACCCGTAAATTATCGAAAGTGGCCCGAGGAGGGAGTTCCGGTTGTATGGGGGGAGAGGGGGGGGGGGCAGCGCAGTAGTGGGGTAATTAAGTGCTTCAAGAATAGCGCTAGCTTGGGCAGGAGTCTGCAGACGCTCGAGTTGGGCCTGCCGATGGCATGCGATGCGTTCTTCAAGAGGGTTGCATATTCCGGCTCCAGAAGAGTGGCGCTGGGGGCGTAGGAGGGTACTCCCGCAGCGATGCGGTAAAGTGTACGGAGTGAGGCCTCCGGGGACGAGAGCGGAGAAGGCGAAGGTTGCAAGTGCGGAATTGTGTATAGTATCCGGGACATAACAAAAGCATCGATGATGCGGAGCAGGTGGTGTTCGTGCAATCCAGCTCTACGGTTAGCGACCCGGCGGAAGAGATGGGAAAGCTGACTGATCTAATTGGGAATTTTCCGCAGAGTAGGTACAGAGCGGCCAGGATAATGTAAGGTGAGACCGAGGATCCGAAGGGTGTCAACATGCGGTATCCGGCTGCTAAAAAGTTGTTCCTGAGGAGGAAAGCTCTCCGGAGCCACCTCACGCTTGTTACTGACTACGAGGAGAGCAGATTTTGAATGTGAAATAACGAGGCTGACAGACGGGACGTAGCCTTGGATGATGCCACACCCTTGCTGAAGAGTGCTTTCCAGTTGGCCTCGGCTGCCCTTGGTTGGCTATAGCGTGATGTTATCCGCGTATATAGCGTAGGAAAGAATGAGGATGGCATCTAATACTGGAAGAAGCGAGGCTAAAGCGATCGCGAAAAGGGTGGGTGACAAGACGGAGCCTTGGGGGGTACCACCTGCTAGATAGAATTGGGGGGGTGGGGGAGGAGAGTAGAGCCAGGGCTAGAGAACGAAGCGGTACGGTTGGAGAGGAAGGGGCGGATGTAGGTATGCATGTGAAATCCACAGTTAGTTTTGTCAAAGCTAGAGAGAATGGCTGTGTACTAACATTATCAAAGACCATATGAATATCATGAGCAAGGATGCCACGGAGCTGAGGAGAACTACGAAAATCGTAAACTTCGTGGGGAATACGGAGGAGGGTATCCTGAGTGGATATGTAGTGGCGGAATCCAGTTTGGGTAAAAAGAAGGGCAGAAGTATGCGCAAAGGGCAATTCAAGGCGCGTCAATGCCATACGCGGGCACGTCGGCGCATAACGAGGCCCGGGCTTAGGAACTGAAGGAAATCCATTTAATTCTATTTTGCTTGAGTGCCTTCGTTGTGGGCAACCAGGCCGAGCAACTGGTCTTTACGGCACGTCATAGATTGAAATAAAAAAAAAATTATGGTTGAGTAATGCACGCACTTTACTTTCCACCGTCTTCAGTTAACGTCCCAACGGCGTAATATCAGCTCGTATTCTTACATCAGAGGCACCATCACCTTTGATGACCACATTCTTGGCAACGTCTTGTCTCGGCCACAAGTTGGTATGCTGGAATTTTTGGGGCCGCGTTTCAATTCACGAGTATGCACAGTCACGGACAAATGAAACGAAAACACGAGAATATGAACCAGAAGATACAAACAGCGCGATTTCTTCCCATACTAGTCAAAATGACGCGTGGCCAATTATTACAAAAACAAAGTTGGGAACTGTAGCTTTTTTAAATGTACTAATAGCGAGCCTTTATTTGACTTTACAATCAGTATTTTTAGCAACGAAGTTCCTGTTACTGGCCGTAATTTCTGCGTCACTGAAAGCTCCCCAAGCGCATAACGACTCAAGGAGATTGGCCGAGAAGACTTTATTTGGAAAGGTCTCCGCGGCCGCCGCATTGTCTAGAATCCATTATGGATCATTGGAGACAAGGCTACGAGTGTGCGACTCCTTCCCGAGACGACTTGCAGATGCCGCCACCGCTGCGCCGAGTCGATGACGAAGAGCTGGTGGACGTTTACACTGCTGAGGTGGACGTTCACACTTCGCATCCACCACTCGGCCCCGCAAAGACGACGACGATGACTTCTTCGGTGAATATGATGACGAATACTAGATCCATAACTATGCAAATAAACAAGGATACTGAAACTTAACTATGTGCCCGGCAATATCCTCATCCACAACAATAGCGCCATGTAAGCTTGCGCGTGAGCGCTAGCTTTTCCGAATTTTTTTCAACTTTGCGTGTTCTGGTTCACATTTTCTTGTTCGCATTTCCTTTGCTCATGACTGTACATGCACTAAAATGTTTTACCTTTAGTGGTTGCTCAGCAGTGGCTTCTCTAGCACGCGAGTTCGACTCCCCGCCACGGCAGCCGCATTCCGATGGGCGCGACACGTAAAACAAAGTGTACATAGGCTAAGGTGCAGAGCAACAAGTTGCCCGAATCGATCCTTTCCCCGCTACAGCATTCCTTCTTATCGTATCTTTCGTATGTTACGCCTCAAAATATCAAATGTTGAAGCAGTACATAAAAGTTCATTAAAATTACAGTACAGTTACTATCAGACGGAGCACAGCACGTTTTGTTTTTTTTAAATGCGCGCAACTAACATCAAGAAGCGCGTGGAAATAAACTCAAAGCATTCTTTTCAATGTGCTTTTCGGCACTTCACGTCGTAATATTAACGCCCAGGCCCACATCTACGAGCCTGAGCCCGGCCCGCCGACAAACGCTTCGGGTGGCTGGGCCCGGGCTTCCGGCTCAGCCCGCGCCCGTGCAGTGCCGCTCTACAACACACACGCTCGTGTTATGACACTCAGTCGCTCGATTTCCCCTCAGTTCTGCTGTAACGGAATGCCGGACGACTCTAAATCCGACGTTGAGTATATCGGCCCTGCTTCGGCCGTTCTATAAGCGAGGTCCACGTGACCGCACGCACCCGTAGATTCTCTATGGAGAAGGATTCTCGGCCAGCACCAAGTAAGGGGCACCTAACTCTAGAGGTGTTGTTCTGTAGAGAACAAGTACGTGGGTTGCACCCGGACGTGGACGCCGAAAGGTACAATGCGAGTGTGTCGAGATTTGCCCGCACGTTAAAGATCCGCAGGTGGTCAAAATTAATCCGGAGCCCTCCACTACGGTGCGCCTCATCGCCTGTGTAGCATCGGAGCTTTATACAACCATTTTAGCCCCCTAAGTATACAGATGAAAACACCACCACCGCTAAAAAAACTAAAGAAAACAAATGGGACCTAGGGTAAGTACGGGGGAAATTAATTTTCGCAAATAATCGTGAGTAATAGAATGACGGGTGTGGGTATAATCGAATTCTTTATTTAGGAAGAGGTGTCCACGTGACGGAAAGCAAGAGAAGACGCGCGCAAAGGCATCCATTATTTGGCAACAGGCCGTAAATTTGCATAGAAAGCTCCAAGCATAAGTTAAAGAGGGGACATAAAGTCAATATGCAAGTTTGGTTCATTGAAGAGGCTGTTCAGTTCCTCCCGAAATAACGTTGCCAAGGTTATCGCAAACTTGGAACAAATAGTGAAAGATATTAAGGAAAACAGATGAAGCAGTTGCGACCCCGGAGCTACGTTCCGGCGATTTTTCTATGACGTCAGAGAACCTATGCGCGTTTGGCCGCTGACTTAAGCTACCACCAAGAAACGCGACTGCAGGATAGTAGTGGGTCCTCCGGTACTGTTTGGTCGTATTGCTTCAATGCTAACATTTAACACGCTCATAACTATGCCTTCATTAGTGGCCTCTACTGTGGCGCAAAATTTGAAAGATTCTCAGAACTTTCTGCATTTCTTACCCGTTATTACGCGTCTTTCGGGGCTGGAACGAAGCTAAAAAAGTTATCAAAGAGCAGTTCTTTTAAACTGAACAAAGTTGCATTTTCTCATCGTATCCCCTTTATAATTCAAGACTTCAGTCCACACCCCTATATTTGAATATCAACACTCTCTTCAGTTATTACCCAAATTCCAAAACGTATGCGCACACAAAAGCCGAGGTCATTTCATCCTCATAATCAGCATTTTCTGTTGGATGTCCATTACAAGGCGGTAGCGTCTCGCAATGGTTTCTACTTTGTCGTTCAATGGCGAATTGATCTTCTGGCTCTCCATTTTTATCAACTCGTCAGTCCATAAAGTGTTCCACCACGTTCTAAACCTTTTCCCATTCCTCCCGTCCATCCAATAGGCGTCCCAACCCAATACATGCATTAGCATGTCAGTGCCGCCTCTATTCAAAACGACGCCCGGCTTTTGGGGAATTCGGCCCCTGGAAGTTTGGAAAAAAAAAATATCCTGAAGCGTTCCGCGTGAAAGGTGCACGTGACGGCATGCGAAGAACAGGTGCATACGGAGGAGGCCTCTGGCTGCAGCGGGAAACTTCACTGGTTGCGACCAGCCTGGCCGTGTAACTCCCGGTAAAAGACGATGGAACAAAAGCGAAAGAAGACGCGTATAGAATGTAGCAGAAACGGAGCCTTCGATATTTGCCTTGGCTTTCGTCTCCAAAGCACGTAAGGATACTTGACTGCCCGAGTTTTTTTTTTTTTTTTTTTCACGACTGATCCTTTACTTGTCGGTGTAGATTGCAACCCGACAATTAGTAGCCCTTCGACCTTAAAGCTGCTCATCAATTGATTCACTGGCGCCAAGCGTGATATCGACGGATAAAGTGCCTTAATCATCAACACATGGCCGGAAGCGTAGTCTTCAGCGTTCCTGATAGCGATGGAAGCTTCAGTCGGGCTCAACGAGTGCGACTGCGTTTATTATCTGGGCTAGCCTTTTAGTTTTGCTCGCCGCCGCCCCCGCAAGCCATCGTTATTCCGATTGGAGCCAAGTGGTAGCGGCGTACAAGCAGCCGCACTCCCCAAGGACGCGCCCTGCGCCCCAAATCGGTCGCCGTCAATTCGAGGGCGAGGGTGGAGGGAGCGTTCGCAGATTCGGCTGCCAAGTGTCGTACGCCGGATGGTGTCTGTTGCGTAGGTCCTCGGTGCTGCCTCACCCCCGTCCCAGTGCTGCTCTCAGGGGTTACTGCACGAGAAAACTGCAGAGAAAGGCGTGAATGACAGCGGCTCTCCGGGTGTAGCACAAGCGCCCCAACACGATCCAAGGTCAAGAGTTCCGGCGAACCAGCGCAAATAATATTGGTGTGGCAAAGCATTAGGCCTTAGGGATTGGACCCCTGGGCAGAAACGATGAATGAGGTGTTCTTCGCCTTACTAGTGCTCGTAGCATCTCTGCTTCTGTGGTAAGTACAACCCAGTTGTTTATTTCCCTGATTATACAAATAGCGAAGAAATTAGAAGGTGCTCCCGTCATGTTTGGAGTCACATTACCAGAGAAAAGTTTGCACATGTAATGATTAGCCTATTAAATTGCCCTTCATGAGTTACTGCTACCATAGCGCAACCGGGGCTTTGACAGTAATCTAGTGATGGTTTTTTTCTTTGCTACCGATGAGAACCTTAAATTAATTATCTCAAACGTTTCTGCACCCGCAATACATAAAACAAATACTGGGAAGTTTTCATGTCTAGCAGTTGTGCTTACGTTAGAGGCAAAATACAAACATGTTCCGCGCAGTCACGAGTGTGCCGTAAAATACAATTAACGTTTGTTGGTGCCTATTTACTTTCATACAAAAGATTTTGCTGCGGTGTATACATGAACGTGTACGTCATCTCTGCACGCTGAGGTGTCAAGTTAGGTATATATCTTAGAAAGCATGACATTAATGCTTCAACGCAGAAAAAAAAATATTTTAACCATATAAAACATTATGTGTCATTCGAGACCAGAATTGTTCTTGTCGTTCTATTTTCCGCTAAGAAATAATATTAGAATTGTTCAAATAATTCCAGTAGAAATTAGTCTTGCCGAGCTTATTTTGACTAGCGGGTATGGAGATGAATACCTAGAGCTCACTTTCACATCATTTTGTTAGTGTATTGGTGTGAATTCACTATTTTCATGCTGTGCCACTGATGGGAACAATTACATAGTAACATTTTTATGCGATTCAAACTGTGTCCTGCTCTTATAATTTCTCGGACACCTCCTTTTGTCCACTGGCAACCCTGACCGCAAAGCACTATGGAAGCCCGTTTGTTCTACAGGTCTTATACAGGGCTTGTGCATACGTACCCACAAACTGCAGCAGCGGTTAAAAACAATGCCGCCATGTTCTTTTTACGGACATGCCACGCCATTGGCGAAATGTTCCTGAGCATTGCGTTTATGTAAAAAAAGTGGCGCCTTTGCACAATGCCCCCGAATCGAGTAGATCTACGAAATACGCGTTCAGCGCTACACACTGCTATTTGAGCTCGCTTGCGTCACTCCTTTTAGCAGTTTCCACTGGTGAACCGACATAAAGGATTCCGCATCGACCGGGCGTCCCTTCGTGTAGATTCACAAAGCAGAATTCGTTCCTCAAATCAGTGCTATTCGTACAAAGGAGTACCGTATTTACCGGATTCTAACGCGCACCCGATTTTCCTGGAAAAAAAAAAACGAAAAAAACTTGCACGTCCGATTGTAACGCGCACGGGACTTTGTGAGCCAGACAAAGGAATGCGAGAGAAACGGGCGATTTATTTCCCGAAGTAATCTCACTCATCTCTCTCTTCGTCGCTCTTCGATGACCACAACATCTCGGCCTTGGTGCCTTCAAGCGCGTTCGCGATGCCACACTTCTGAACGAATGTTCAACCATGGTCGATGGCATCGTGGGCCACGCCTCGCACGCCCCTCCCGAGAGCTTCTCCAGAGGTGCACGCTTCAGCCGACCGCTCGCTTTGAACGCGTGGGAGCTGCTGCTGCCATTGCTGTTATCAAGCCCGCAAGTGAAACGATTTGACTATTTGTGTGAACGTCGATAGAAAAGCCTTGGCGCCTAGGCTTGCTGCGTCCAAAAAATCGTTGCTAAAAGCTTTGGCGCCATCTTGAGATGGCGATGGCGATTCTAACGCGCATGCGATTTTTCGGCCTATTTTTTCGGAAAAAATGTGCGCGTTAGAATCGGGTAAATACGGTATTCTTTTCCTCTCAATAACCATGAAATCGAGATCTTTTTACACATGCAGTAGCTGCCTTGCCCGCAAACTTGTTATGCAATAGACCACTTCCCAATCACGCATACGATTCTTTTATCCGTATGGGAATATAGTAAAGCTGTAGCACCGTACTCAGTCGCTTATTGCTCCCCGATGTCTAGTCGTGTCTACACGTGTGCGGTGATGGGGCACTTATCGGCACGCGATAACCCCAGCATGATATAGCCAATCTTCTATCCAAGGGCTCCTTGTGCACAAAAAGCCAAGCCTGCTTTCGAAGTAGGTAATTTGTCAGAGAGGTGGACAGGAACGTAAGCACGGGCAACGCTAATCAACCAAAGTACCTCGCAGACCTTAGCTTGCTGCAACGTGAATGTCTACGTTCACGTCAACCTTCTGGTTTCGAAAATATGGGGTTTATTTTCTACAATAGTAAGAGGCATTTATTTTTTTTGACTGCGGGTCGATCTAGCCTAAACCGTCGGCGATCTGCAGGTGAGAGCGCCGATAGCAACTTTGCAGAGTTTCTGTGAGGTGGTTATGCCTTATTGCAATTCTTACGATCGGCGTACGGCGTTGCGAATTAAGATCGTCCTCAATATTATCAGATTCGGCCACCCAAGCCTCCCGTCGTCCGGTTTCTCCCCGTCATCGACGGGCTTTGTGCACAACGACATGGTGCGGACTGACGCTGCTGCTGGACACAAGCCGCTTTCGGCGAATTCACGGTCACTCAAGCGCCCGCCGGCGAGGGTAGCCACAATGACCGACAGCGTCGAACGCAGGTGGCGACAAAGGCGTCGCGCGGCGCCGCCAGTTTGGCGGCAAGCTAAGTGTTCCTGTTTTCTTCAGCGGCGACAAGCGGATCGTGGGAACCCTTTGTGGCGTGTCCGAAACGCTGTTCAACGAGCGCCCGACGCCGGATTACCGACGGTGCCCAGGCATCCTCCTGTCGCTTCAACCTCGGCTGGTCCTAAGGGCTTCTACCCTAGGAAGATTCCACCACTGAAGTCAACCCGACGCTGACCTGTGCGAGAGGAAAAGTGCCCTCTCTTTGGGAGTGTGTGGGCGTCCATTTCATTGCCACAGATTTTTGTGATTGATGCGTTCTTGAAAACAGCCGGCGAAAGGTTGAAAGGGGACGGACCCAACTTGGTTATCTAATCTCGAGCAGGCAGGAGCCCATAATCTTGTTCACTCAGCCCTTCAGATTTGCAGTCGCCAAAATATCAGAAGTGCCTCTATGGGTTGTACCTGATCTACAGGTGCGGTTGTCGATTCCTGGAATCGGAAAAAAATCCCACATGGCGTCTTCGGTCTTAAGACAACTTTCACTATTTTACATCAGTGAAATGTACGGAGAGGCGTCGCATGTTTTTGTTGACGGCTCGGTCACGGCGTCTTCGTCGGCAGCGGCAGTGGTTATGCCTGGGAAGGACCTGACCCAACGTTTCAAGATTGCTTACAGGACGTCGTCTACCGCATTTTTTGCTTTCAGTGTCATTTCCCATACCTTCCATATTCATTCCTTTCTCTTTCTGTCCTCAGTACCCTCCCCCCAGAGGGAAGTAGCAGGCCCAAGATCAATTTCTCAGGCCGACCTCTTCTCCTTTTCAATAAACATTTACTCTCTCTCTCTCAGTCAAACGCCATGTAAATTTCCGCACATAAAGTCTCTTTCTTCGCCCTCCTAGCCCAAATGTTTGCCCCAACTCAGGACCAACGGACGCCATCACCGGTCCCGCTACCACATCCGCAACGCAATGGAACTGGCTTTGTAACTCGCTAAGTCCAGTAACATCATTGTTTATTTCCAACGATGTTTTTAATGCCATCATTCAAAAATCACTGACAAAAATCAAAAGCGTTATTCGGATGGGCTCTCTGCAGCACACTGACCTCGAAGTCAGCGCCTAATGCCCACCTTTCCGTCCATCTGAGCGAGGACACAAGTGACAGACCTTAAATGTATTCTGCAACACTGTTTTCAGCATTTCCCAATACCCGGAATGGTTTGAGAATTCCGTTAATAAGGGCGTTCAGTACTTTGATTGGGAGAGGCCGCGAAGTAAGTAAACGTATTACATAACTTTATAAAGTCGTTCAAAAGATTTCTCTTTCTTTCTTGGTCTGGGCATTGTTTCCGGAAGTGCATCTTGCTGGGCCACTTGGTACGTTTTGAAAGTTGCAAACGCCAGCGAAAAGAAAAAGACGCCACCATGAAGTAGAGAAGAGAGAACGCAAACGATGGACTAGCAGCTAATATTTAATTGAAAAAGAAATACAACGAACTTGGGCTTGAGGGAAATCACCCAGGACATATCGCGTGGCGGCTTTGTTATTTAATTGCAGCAATAAACAAGAATTGATAGCGAAGAAAATCTCGACGAATGCAAAAAAACAAACTACAAACCTACTGCGACAAGCAAAGCAAGTATGGTACCGCTCTCTTCTGGCAATGACTATAGCTTTCGGAGCGCCCCGAGGCACGAAGAAACGTTTCCAAGTTCGACGGCAGTGCTTCAGGGGACCAATATATTTATAAAATAAGTTGAATATTGAATATTGGTACATTAATAGACCGATGTCGCGAATTGTCGGATAAAGGTAGGCATCGAAAAAAAAAATAATACCGAGGTCAACTAAGCATTTCTGATGAGTTGTGAATGCTAAAGCATGAATGCCCAGTTGAACGCCGGGTCGAGACGCATTGCTTGCCCTCGCGTGGTGAGAGGGCTTCGTAATCTTGCCGTTGATGCGCTTTGCTTTTAAATTCGCCTTAACGCTTTCGAATGGGGTTGATCTGTCTTCCACTCGTTGCGCCAGAGCTGGCTCATGCCACCGTGTAAGGAAGGCAAAGTTGACGACAGTAGTGTATATCGCTGCTTGTTCTTACGCTCAGTTCGCTTGCGGTCTGCTGACGGCGTCGACCAGCTCGTGCTGTAGAATACAAGCCTCGGGTTATCTAACGTCACAAAGGGTTAACAGCGCATAAAGACGACGACACACAACACAAGGAAGAGAAGACAGGACAAGTCGACAACGTCGACGACACGGAAGTCCTTGTGTGTCGTCGTCTTTGTGCGCTGTTAACAATTTATGATGCTACACCAACTAGCCCACCAAGCCATCCTCGTTATCTAACGTCTTTTGCTCCTGCTCGTTCCTTTCTCTACCGTATTCTGCACCCCCAGCCTGTCCTAACTTTCCTGAATCATTGTATTTTCTCCTGCCCCATTACAAAGTCGCCACATTTTTCACACCATCCTCCTTCAAGATGGCGGACTTTGCTAGCCTCGAACCAGCTGACGAAACAATTCGCGTTTGTGAACCTGGCCCGGGGTATGCTCGACGCTTAACGTTGCGTTTAATAAAGTTTTTTCATCATCATTCTTCTCCTCTCTTGCTGTGAACGCCTACCTCCAAAGAGCTGTTTTTCTTTCAAGGATTCCCCCGCCGGTGTCGGCATTATCGGCCAGCGGGCCGATTCACTTAATAAACGACATTTTAGAAGAATATGGTGAGCGGAGCCGACAGACTTGTAGCTGGCGCTTTTCGGACGATTAGAGAGAAACGTAGGCGTCCGCCGTGTACAGAATCTAAACGCGGCTTTCTACGCAGCCGATACCTGTTTTCATTCAAACACGGAATGAGTCACGTTTCGAAGCGAAGAATGTGGCGCGTGTTAGAGATGGGCTTTCAACTGAAAGGGCCCCTCCCACGCCTTAAAGAAGTATACGCCTATATTTCGGCTCTTGCAGCGTCCCGCTGCATTCAGCCGCGAAATGTGACAGCCGTGCTAGCGAGACCGCCTCCCAAGGTCGCTTTTGCACGGTGGGAAGCGATAGTACGAGGGACCTCATTTCTCTCCGGATGGCGTAACACGTTTGCGGTGTGACAGCTTTATTTTATGACCGGGTCAAATCTCGGTAGGTGTTGGTTTCGACAAGGCAAAAAAAAAAAAAAAAAAACATTCTTACAATGCCTGGTGTATGTTTTGGGATAAGAAAATAACAAAAAAACTGCCTGTCTGTCATTTGACCCACACACGTAGCGCCGGCCGCCGCTGAGGCAGGACGCACTGGGATCCAACAGTATGCTCCAACGTTCGCTTTACTCGAAGTATATTATCCGACGTGAAAAGCCCGGAAACGCCGGGAAGCGTCCCTTTGGCCTTCAAGCAAGCGCCAGTGTGGTCAAGGTCAAGCAAGCGCAGTGTGCAGTTTTGCGGTGCCGATGACAGCGCCACCGATAACACTTCCGTACGGAACGATACGATTCGAGCCACCGACGGCTTCTGCTGTGCAAGAATCTAATCCGCCGTTCGCTACAAGGGGAGGGTTGCGGGGGCTACGGAGTGGGGAAGAGTAGTGTCACGCTCAGTCACGGTGACGCCAGCGCTTCATACGCTTCCGCAGTGGAAGCGTCTAATCACTAATTTGTTCAGGGAGAAGGGGCGCGGACAGGAGATAAGAGGAAAGAGAAATGGCGCGTGCCATAAGAAAAGGATACAACAAGGCGCTGGCAGCAACAAAGTTCACTGGGCTTTCGCCTCTACAGCAGCGCTGTGTTTTGTCCTGCCGTAGAATTTTGAACGGGTTCACTGCGTTCTAGACCGAAAACAGAGGTTTCGCCCGACATAGCTTAACCGCGTTCAAACAGGGCAAACAATTATAGGTGACAGTTCCATAAATGCATAGTGTCCGAGTCGCAAAGCGCTTTTTTAGAAATATTGACCGCCGTCCATGCTCGGGCGAAATAACATTTGCTCATAACCTTCACCTAAATTCGATGCCCTTTGTATGTCGTGTGCTCAGTAACTTTGCGATCATCCACCTTCGCAGATTGAAAGGGCTCGTAATTTTTTGCCAGGTTTTTCGACCGCCATAACTTCGCCCTACATGTCGTATTTTCGAGAAACTAACGTCAACGTATCCGTTTTCGTCACGAGAAGACGCATACTTTTCTTGAAGCGAGTTATTTTATGTTTCACTGATGGCGTTCGAAGTCGCACCAAAACGAACTGCAGGGAAGCCAGCGTTACACAACGGGTTTTACAAAACTATGATGAAGATAAGCGAAGGATAGGAAAGCGCCCCCCCCCCCCCCCCCTCCCAAGGTAAAACATTTCCCGTAACGGTGATTGAACCAGGGACCCTCGCGTTATGAAGCCGACCTCTGTTCGATTGCGCCAATCCGATACTTCTTTATTGTTTGCGCTATTCCAACACGGTCGAAGCAGGTTCATGTTTTAACCATCTTTTCTCAAGAAAAGGGCTTAGATTCTAATTTAAATCTGACTTTTACTGCGTATTAGTGTAAAAATTGCATAACTAATCTTTGAACGTTCTCACTCGCCTTGTAACGACGCAAATTAGATCTGATACTAATTCATTAACCCCGATGTGGTTCAGAAAACAGCGACCTTTGTAATTATTCAAATCCTCCCGTAAGTAACAACCTTACATTTTTCACGTTATTTCACTTTTGCGACTTAAACATGAAGTTATCTGATTCATTCCTACACGCCCCGGACGCCGTAATTTCCACCCAAACATTTTTTACCACCACCACCAAGTTCCAGTCAAAACAAATATCACAACTATAATTGTGGCAACCATGCGCATCTAACCACACTAACCACGCTATCAAAAACACGTAGTCAACGAGTATGCTAAACGTTAAGCTAATACTCTGCAACACTTCTGACAAACGCTCCTTCCTTCGCGTCTGGAAGCACAGCGAAAGCTGCAGTTATCGATTTTACTGATGGATTGTAGGGATTAACGCGCCGACGCAAGGCAGGTGATGAGGCGCGCCGTAGTGAAGGTCTCTGGATTAATTTTGACCACCTGGGCATCTTTAACGTGCGCCGAAATCTCGTACACACGGGCGTTTTTGCTTTTCGCCTCCATCAGAAAAGCGGCCGCCGCGGTCGGGAATCGAACCCGCGACCTCGTGCTCAGTAGCGCAACGCCTTAGCCACTGATCCACCGCGGCGGGTAAAAGCTATATTTATCGCCAGCAAGGAGCGGCACTGCGTGATTTGCTCGTCGCAGAATATATACGCCTTCCGTTTCTGCCTTGCTCTTGGGGCTTTCCTTTGAAAGTGGCTATCGAATGTGTTCATTACTGCAACTGAAGGAAAGCCGGTCAATAGCCGTTACACCACTGCAATGACGTAATTTCAGCGGTCGATGAATTCCAGGACCGAGAAAGATCGAAAAATATTTTGAGCAGGTTTCAACGTTGTCTTATGGGCATAGAACAGTAATTTTTTGCTTGGGTAGTTTGTGGCCCCCTATTCTAATAACTTGATGTGTTAGTTGACTACTTTCTGAAAACACTTAACGTAGTTGAAAGAAGTGTTGCAGGGTCCCTTCAACGTCCACTTCAAGCAAAATGATAGGCTTCATGGATCCTTCATGGAATGAGGGACACTGGATAAGGGAGCATTAGGGGTGGCAGGAAAACAGGATGGGGACTTACGTAGCAGGGGAAACAGGAACTTATCATCTTTCGATGTCATTTGCCGTGAAGCAAGCAGATACAGGGCCAACTTTTCTGTGGGGTTTTAACGAGACGGAAATGCAAACCCTCCGCAAACTGGTACAGATCCAGCTGGGTAACAGCACTGAGTAGAAAAGCGTTTTACTTCGATCAGAAAACGTAGGGGTTTCAAAGAAGATTGTGAAACTGTGTCAACCGGATGGTTTCGACAAACCATTGTTACTGCACGCGCATATAACATAGGTCATCCTATCCTGTCTTTCAAAACGTGAATATCAACGGGAATGAATCAAAAAGAATATTATTTCAGCTCGAAGCTGCCTGCTCTGGGGATATTTATGTTACGATCTTCAAGGCATTTTACATGATCAGCAAGTGGGTGAAGTAGAGTTTTATTGCCGATAGTTGTTCGCGAAGAGGGTGTGTTAGAACTTCCACCTCAATTACCCCCTCCCCCTAAATGACCCAGAAAACTTTTACCCTCAGGTGGCTACGGAGGACGTTTACCTTCTGGAACGACAAGGGCATCGCGCACCTCAGTTTCGGGCAGTACCTGAGCTTCTGCTATGATCTCTACACCAAGGTTGGTAGGCGTCTTATCGCCTGTAGAAGAGTTCGCGATGACTAAACTGGGCGAAGGCTGCCCATTAATTTAGGTTATGTTGCCTAAATCAAAACAGTGCAATTGAGACAGACGTGGAGAAACTGTTTCTTTCCGTGTAGCTCAACTATGTCAAAATGATACTCATTGTGGACATGGAGGTCCACAGATTCAAATATGCTAACTGAAAGCGTGCTATTTCGATTGGTCACCCGCTGTGGTGGCTCAGTGGCTAAGAGCTCCTACTGAGCACGAGGACGCGGGTTCGATTCCCGACCGCGGCGGCCGCTTTTCTGATGGAGGCGAAAAGCAAAAACGAACGTGCGTACGATATTTTGACGCACGTTAAAGATCCCCAGGGGACGAAAATTTATCCGGAGTCCTCCACTACGGCGCGCCTCACCGCCTGCGTTGTGTCGGCGCGTTAAACCCCACAATCAATCATTTCGATTGTCACGGCCAGCACAATCAAGTCGGACGAAGTATCGTGCACGTGAAGTTAATTGATGGACACACGGAAGGCGTCAAACCAAGGACCGAATTACTACGTTAAAAGAAACTTGTGTAAGCACCTGCTGATCAGATTCGACAAAAAAATGGACAGTGCAAGCTGTATGCCGACGCAGTTTGCGCCCAGGGACTTGCGGAGTACAAATAAATAGAGATTAAAACCATGCGCACGCACAAAAAAAAATGTGCAGGAAGTCAGAGAACTGTCTACTAATGCGTAAGCATTCTTGCACAGCTTGTCTCCGCTGCGCCTATTTAATGGCTAGATTTTGCTATGAGTTGCCGTATAGGTTAATTGTTATTGCATTGTTTGGTTGTTTCCCCTCGTTTCTTCCCTCCAGTGATATATTACGAATAATTGTATCACTAGGTCTGCCTTATCGTGCAAATAGAGGGCGTGTTACGGTTATTCTGTTTTCACAGTATTTTATCTGTGTTTCTGTTTGAAATTTTGGGGTCTTTATTTTGAGTTAGTTTTGTGAGGGCCATGTATAGATAAATACATATTTTTGGTTTGGTTATTTCGCTTTACAATATTCTTACCTTTTGTTTTTTTTTTGTAGATTTTGATTGTTAAAAATTTCCTCATACCAATTATCTCTATTTACGCTATTTTAACTATTACACGTGTTACCTTATTCAATTTAGCATTTGCATGCATATTCTGGGCGTTACTCGGTTGGGATGGGCGGGCACTTGGCAAAGAATTGCTACGCATTTAAATGAGCACAAGAGATTTAGGTGCTGGTATACTAGAAAATAGACATGGTGTCTTAGCTTGCTAGGCTGTACGTATATTGTGCCGCACCGGCATTAAATATAAAGGGTGGACAAATGCGCAAAACGTACGCCATAGCACCTTCAGTCATGACGTATGCAGTTGCTAGCAACAAGACGTAAAAGTAAGTACGTGTTTACGTGTTGACATGTTTTTACACTTTGAAGATAACATTTTGCCACCATTGCAGCCTCTGCACGAAGTTATTCGTCGGACCTATGCAAAACACGGCCGGGTCTATGGGTGAGTGCGTAGCTCCACTGTTCATTTTTGATTGCATACAAAAGGCACCAGACATACACGTAATGTTGATTGCAAGTTGTGCGTACTTTATGTCTACGAAGAAACGAGCCCATAAGACTGCGGTAGTATTAAATGGCAACTGAGTGGTGTAATTCTACTAAAAGAGCCATTATTTGAAAACAGTGCAAGATAGCCTAACTCTTGCCTTACATCTCAAATGACCAGTTTCCTGAGTTGTGCTCCACGTTTATATAAGAGATAGCGTTTATGAATCTCTATGCTCACTGCCCAGAAGATAAAGGATCTCTTGTCAAGCCGATATGTGTTTCACATACAAAAGCCATGTTATAGCAAATGTAATTTACGGGAGGCTATCCCGTAACTAACGTTTGCTGTTCACTGAGAGAGAGAGGGAACAAAATTTAAGAGGATTAGCGAGGGGGTTGGCGGAGTGCCAGAGGTCTGCCGCGACCGCCAGAGCACTAGAGGTAACCAGCACTTGGCTGGACTTCCCGGAGCTGCCCAGGGCCTGCTTCCAGTTGGCTGGGGAGGGAACTGGGGAGTATGAGTAAGCACGACACTCGCACAGAGAGTGATATAGAGTATCCAGCTGGCCACAATTGGGGCAGTGGGGTGTGTGGAATTGATGTGGATGCGTGCCTATTATTTGAGTACGATGAGGGAAGGTGTGTGCTTGTAGTATCCGCTACATGTGGGCAGCTTCGGTGGATAGGTGCGGGTGTGCTGGTGGAAGAGTACGGCGGGGAAGGCGGTAATGAACGGCAATTTCCCTGAAAGGGACGATCGGCTTAGAGGCCTCGTCCTCGGGAGGCCAGTGATAGATGTCCGAGAAATAGTTGCCCTGGAAGTAAGAGCTTGAGCATGTGCGTTCGCTGCCTCGTTAGCTCCTATGCCGGTGTGGGCTGGGGTCCACACCAGTTTTACGGGCTCGGTCGGGGGCTCTGGAGAAGACTTTAATGGCTACGGGGGATATAAAACCTTTAATGTAGTGTCGGATGGCCTGCTGCGAGTCTGATAGGATGGTGATTCGGGTGGGGCTCTGGGGGAGCGTGAGGGCAATGGCTCCTAGCTTCCTCCGCCGTAGTTGTGAATGAGGTGGAGATGGTGGCGGTGTGTGTCGGGACGTTGATGTCACGTCCGGTAACCGCTAAGGAATAGGTCGGTTTGTGCGGCTATTTGGCTGAATCTACGTACAGGGTGTGTTTGGCAGGTGGGTGGAGTTTTGCATGGTGACTTGCACGAGCTACTCGGTGGCTGACATGGAATTTGGGGTGCATGTTACGGGGAAGCGGTTTGATGCGGATGAGGGCTGAGATGTTGCTGAGCAATGGGTTGGGGGCATTGGTGTATGTCCTGTGATTTCGATTATGTAATGGCCTGCAGGTATGGTGGCGAGTCTGGCCAGTTGGGCTGTCCGGTCAGCCTCAAGAAGTCCAAGGATGGTGTTGTGGATGCCTAGTGACATTAGGCGATGGGTAGGAGTTCCGGGGGGAAGGAACAGGGCCGCGCGATATGCTTTGCGGAGCATGGCATCCAGGGCACGTGTTTGAGTGTTTGTTCTATGCGTGTTTGGGAGTTGGTAGAGTATGCGGCGGATCAGAAAGAAAACAGCGTACTAAACGTAGTCTGTCCAGCTCTGTTAAGCCGTGATGGCGGTTGAGAACGCGTTTTATGAAGTGGACAGTTTGGGCTGTGCATTTCTTAATGTACTTGAGTGTGGCGAGCGTAGATCGGTTGTGTGTGCTAGCAAGGCCCAAGATTCTCAGCTCGTGAGTGCGGGGGATCGGGTTGTCATTCGCAAATAGTCTTGTTAGGGGTTGAGGGGAGGGACAGGTTTTGGGAGGTGTCATTATGTCTGGGGCATATTTGGGGGCCGAGAATGTTAGACCAGGGGGGGGGGGGTGGATTTGTGTGAGGACATGGTGCAGCCTGGTTTGTAAGGTGTGTTCTATCTAGTTACCACGGCCGCTTGGAACCTTGGCACCCATAGGGTGATGTCATCTGCATAAATGGTGCTGCGAGGTGCGGGGGTGTTGAGCTGGTGAGCAAATGGGATCAGAATGATGTCAAAAAGTAGTGGTGACAGGACTGCCCCTTAGGAGAGACCCGCGATTAAGCGATCGGAACGGTGTGGAGTGGATTTGGCCGCGTTTGATAGTGGTTGTGCGTTCGTAAAGGAAGTTGTGGATATAGGTATATAATCGAGTTCTGAGTCTGACGTTGCTGATGTCTACGAACATCGCCTCGTGGTAGAGCCTTGTGCACGTCAAGCGAGAGTATCGCAGAGTTATCTTTGGCAGATGGGTGTTTTATCAAGTCGTAGTGGAATTTAAAAAGGGCATCCTGTGTGAAGAGCGCGGGGCGGAAGCCTCACATATTGGGAGGATATACGTTGTTAGATTATATTGGGAAATACGGTTGTAGATGATGGGCGCTAGTAATTTTATAATGCAGGAGGTGAAAGATATGGGGCTGAGGTTGTAGGAGTGTTCCATGACGACAGTGAACTGAACAACGAAACTAAAGCGAGCTAGTTGCTACAGAATGCGACTTGTTGGGCTAAAACAGCGCTACGAACGAAGCAAATGGAGGGGTATACGGACAATATAACACTCGAAAAAATGACACGCGATGAAATAGCATCGACTTAAGAGAGATGGAGGAACTAGACATATACTGGGCTAACTGCGAACTGGCTTTTGTTTTTAAGGAGAACTCATATATATTTCTAAGCCAAAAATGTTGGTGTAAAACATGACGCACAATTGGGTGAGAACTTGTGATAGTGATGCGCTTACACAACGTTATCTTATTTCGTGAATATCGAAGGGGTCGTATATATTCATTGCGTACGTTGCTCTTGATGACCGTTCAGGATCACAATGTTATCAGAGACCGGCGAGCAGAGGCATTTGGAGCAGTGGCCACACTGCTGCTGGCGTGACTCCCGAGAGAGTGCGCGCGCTAACTGAGCCGGTCGTTGATGCAGCGCCCCGTTGGTCCCACATAGCTTCTACCACATAAGAGCTTAATCGCTCATTCGACACACTCAACTATCACCGGTAGTGATTGGCCTGTAATGTTTGTTTTCTTTCCTATTAATGGCTCCTGCATTCACCCAGTGGGAAATGTCATCGGGTCGAAAACACAACACTCACGCCAAATGGCAAGCTGAATTCTTGATCGTGTGAGATATGCAATGTTCATAAGAACTCGCTGCTATTTTTTGGGCCGGTTGGTGTTTCTGTAGTTTTCGTGTACTCAGTTAAAGGGCTTAGATTACAATGCCTCCGCCAGCGCAGTCAATAGATGGCACAGAATACCCGCAACTACTCGTACTCATTTAGAATTATCGGTATATAATGAAATACACTTCTGCTGCCTTAAAAGGCGCAAGTTAAAACGGCAGAAGGCTCTTTGCGAAGAGTGCAAATCGCCAGCGAACATCTTTAGAATGAAAACAATTCGAGGACGCTTGAGCGTCGCTGTTAGGAATGGAAAGCGGCAGCGTTACTGTACTGGAAAGATGAATCCGCTGCTATATATTTGTACGCTCGGCACAGAAATACTGTAGCGTATTAATCGCTCGTGTATCAAGAACGGTCGCACAGTGGCGTATAGGCATGCTGCGCTGGTATTTGCCGCAAAAGCAGCAGCGCCATTTTGTATATGCTGGTGGTTCAGGGCATCATTTCTAGTGTGAAAAGTGCCGCAGTAATTACGACCTCTGTTAGTAATATTCAACTTTTATAAGCGTCATTGCGCTGAACTAGATGCCAACAGTCATGATTACCATAACAGTGGAGCAACGGGAACCTATTCACGAAAGGCACTTGGTGATGTAGCAACAATAGCTAAGACGAACGAATAGTTTAAGCGGCGCAAGTGACTAGACGTCAGTCGTTGATACTGTAGCCGACCAATGAGTTATGTAACGAAAACGGCAAGGAGGAATCGATGCATTCATTACGGCTGTCTTTTTTTACGCCTTGTCTCAGTGTCAGCCCAGTAGAACATTGGCATTGCAAGCTTCAGGCACTTGGTGACAAGGGGTGGAGAAATTACTATTATTTTATCCACTCCCAATGCGCTACAGGCAACTTTATTGAGAAAAGTGCTGTGCTCACAGCGGCTTCTGTCTGGCGCAGAGTGCCTAAAAACCTGAGGGGTACGGTTTAGCAGCTGCGGGGAAAAATAACATGTGCAGTCAATTAGAAAGAAAAAAATGCTTTCTCTGATTAGAATTGAACCTAGGTATACTTCTCGTTATTAAACTGGAGTCTATCCGATTGAGCTATCGTCGCATTCCGTTTGCACAGCATTTCCTTTGGCTTCGTAGCGCGGGCGTTGGCTTTGGGCTCGGCCGCCGTTTCTAGCGCGTGGTAACGCGGTCCATTTTAATTAAGAGAGATGCGAAAGCGCGCGGACGAAACGACCCGGGCCTGCCAGTCATGGAGAACTTTCAGCGGCAAGTTCAGAAATAAATGCGAGGTGGTGACATGTGGAGCGGAAACTTGCCGCCTAACTAAGCAACTCAGAAGCAAGCTTAGGTCGGCTCAAGGGGCCATGGAATGGCTAATGATCGCAGTAACACTTAAAGACAGGAAGCTAGTTCAAATAAAGAAAAAGAAATGGACTGGGGCTGGCCATGCAATTAGGCGAAATGACAATCGATGGACTACCAGAGTGACAGAGCTAGGGCACACCGGGAGACGGGTCTGGAAAAAAGAAGAATGTCGATTACTCGATGGCGGGAGGGACTAGGTCGCGGGTTCGATTCCCGGCCGCGGCGGCCGCTTTTCTGATGGAGGCGAAAAGCAAAAACGCCCGTGTGTACGAGATTTCGGCGCACGTTAGAGATGCCCAGGGGGTCAAAATTAATCCGGAGCCCTCCACTGCGGCGCGCCTCATCGCCTGCGTTGCGTCGGCGCGTTAAACCCTATAATCCATCAATCAATCAGTCAATCAAATAAGGAAATTCGGAGGCAAAGAATGGACTCGAGCAGTGCGGGACAGGAGCGATTAGAGGTCGATGGGAGAGGCCTTTGACCTGCAGTGGACCTAGTGGGCTGCTGCTGCTGCTGTTGCTGTTGTTGTTGCTGTTATTGTTGATGATGATGATGATTATGATGCAACAGCCAGGTCTCTGATGAAGCGAGAGGTGCCGCGAGCTCTGCTGTGTCTCCATCCTTGCACCCCTAGTGCAAGCTGAGCCTATTTTTTGCTCCTGCTCGCACGTCATCTGTTCGGGCAGCGCCTCATGGTCCAAGTGGTTCTAGCTGACCTCGCGATGTGACGCTACGGAATTTTTCGCTCGTGGATCACTCTTTTAAAGACTCCGGCTTGTTTACCCCGCAAGGTACATAATGCTACGCCTTTAAGTGACAGCACAAAAGCCAGGATCCCGAGCCGTTATCTCTAAGAGCTCTTTAAGAACGAAGAAAACGTGGCGCAACCTAGACGTGGACGAAGAAAACAAGGTAAGACGTATACAGGCACCATTGCCTTGTTTTCTTCGTCCACGTCTAGTTTGCGTCGCGTTTTCTTCTTTCTTAAAGTGTGTACCAACTAGCTCAGGAACAAGTTTTGTTATCTAAGAGCTCATTATTGCACGTGAAATTAGAGGGTGTTTTCTTAAACTGGATATCTCGCGCTATCACCATTGATACCGACCGGGTGAGCGCAGGGGCAGAACTGAAAGTCATCTATATATCGAAATTGTTTTAAACCATCCTCTTCCTTGGAACCTTGCGTTGGTTCTTTAGAATCAACGTCAATTGGCAACCAACTCAATGCATGCCTATTTGCACGCTCCCTCTCGTTTGAAATTTTAGCTCACCCACTAGCGGCATTATGGCTAGGCAAGGCACGATTTCAGAGTTGGGATTTTTCCTTACAAGAACAAGTCAAATATAGAGAAGTTTAAAAAAAAATGTTCGCTTTGGGCTACTGCAGGAACGTTTGGTTAATCGGGAGTCTTGCGGTGAGGCAGAAAAACGGGCATGGGAGCACGAGATAACCAGGACCTTAGCACTAGGGGTCGGAGCTGGTTCACAGCCTACACGGTAAAAATAGTTTCCCCCTTCTTCCTGCCGGGTGGAATTTCTTTACGAAGTATTACAAGGAGCAAGGTTCTCATTTCACGCCCAGATCCTAAAAATATCGGTAGGAGGGCTTCTTCGCTGGTTGCTTGCAAAGGAATATGTACTGGGCTGACTCTAGCGTATGACTTACTACGCTAGGCGATAGAACTGCAAAGGCAGTAAAGTTACGAAGGGTGGCGGTGAGCAATCCTCGCCTAAGCTAACACCCCAATGAAAAATATTATGAAAAGGTTATTAACCAATAATAAGTTATCGTGCCTCCGCAATCGTAAACGCATGGTGACATCCGATAAGCACAGTGTGCTAATTTTGGCAATTATATGAATGTTACGGAAAACGCAATCAGATGGTGATACATCCATCTCAAATATGGCAGAGAGCTATCGTAGTTATAATGAAAGCGAGAAATAAACGGCTGATCATTTGTTTGCAGATCATATCAAGGTACAGCACCAACGCTTGTGGTTGGAGATCCGGAAATTCTACGGGAAGTCCTGGTGTCCAAGTTCAAGCACTTCTCCGACAGAACGGTAAGAGCTCGCGTCCTCATATTATCAACAAGCGTGCAACAATGCGCCGCAAATGCATACTTGACAGAAAGGGGGAAAAGGAGAAAAACGTATATGACTCCTTATGCCGGTCCTCCAGATCTTTATATTTCTGAATTCGTAGGCTACGGCACACATCTACGTGTTCTACCAGAGGGAAAGCAAAATCTTTGAACCTAGACACTGAGTTTCTTTTTAGAAAACAGGCTGGCGATTGTTGTGGTATTGTGGCTTATCTGCACTTTCACAGGCACTCAAAGGAGCTCAGTGCTGCTGTCAGCATCATTTCATTTGTACCTCATCATGAGTTTACGATAATGTTATCTACCTAGGACGTATTTCAAGGTCATGAGAAGGCATTCAATCTCGGTCGCCTTCTCGAACGGTCAATTTGTTCATGCCAGCACTGAGCACAACAGCGAAGACGAGGAATTACACCACCAAATCATTCTCCCTGTCATTTGCGCTGTTTGATATTCTCTGCCATATTCACCAACTCGTCCTAGCCTCAACGTTACATGAGAAATCTCCGTCTTTGGTTGCTTCGCTCCAGACTACTACTAACAGCAATTAGGATTCGAACGTAACTTCGAAAAACAGCGTGCCGAATAGAGCAGAAAGAAGGCTGAGCGTTACTGCAACATGCTACCATTGTCTACCCAGCGCCTGTCTCTGTTCTTTCTGCGACGTTTTTAGTACGATTCAACATCAGAATCCCGCCGTACTTCCCGTTACCGCTTTGTTTTACCCGGGGGGTCACACAATGCCGTACTGAACTGTATCGCGACACCACTGAAATGATTACCGAGTGTCAGAAAGTGGTGGCGGCGAGGGAGGAGGCTTAGGGCGCCAGATGGCCTCGATTTAATTCTTGATCCTCCTTGAAACGAAATGCCCATGTGCTGAAGTATAGGTTTTAATTTAGAGCCGAAGTGTTCTGGTGGGCAAAGAAACGCATAGGCGGGTAGGCACATATTTACGTGAATTCGAAAGAACAAACTTCAATGTGATTACATTGTACCATTCCGCAAGACATTCGCAGTCTATTGGAGGGGTGCTTTTCCTTATGCTGAATCCGATGCTTCTTCAGCGGCAGGTAGCCGTAGATACACTGTTCTGGGGAAAGGAGGAAGCAGCAGCGCCGATGAACCCATGGGCAAAATGAAAACATAGAATCAGCTGATATCGCTTCGCAGGCAGGGACTTGAGCTTGCAGCTCATTCGCCAATAAAATATGAGAGGAGGGTTACTCCAGATCCGGGAATCTGCTGTGAAATTCAGGTGTTGGCTGAAACGTAGGAGGGCACGTCACGTCAGACCAATTACGCTAAAGACTGCAGGAGGTAGCACGATCTTATCTTGTACATACAAATCCGTCTGTTGTACTGCTGCCAGGCCAACACCAGGCTGTTGAGACCGAGGGTTACGACCTATTGTTGGAACTTTATTTCCACGAGGTGAGCGCATATGCTAGTAGAGGAGGATGATGAGCAACTATGGCGGAGAACGGACGTACTCTGTGGGTAATGTGATGTAAATACAGTTCTTTTCCATTTGACGAAGGTGTTGCAGTCGTGACATACTGGTGCGGAAATCCCGCGGGATCAACGAACGATGGCATGTACCTCTACGGTTGTTACCAATGCCTGAAAAGAATTGGCACCGACTTCATCATGACAGGACTACGATCTCAGCCTGGCGGAGATAAACTATACCGAAAAAGGAGGGCTCAACACGCTATTATAGCGAAGCTGATCTCCTAAGCGAAGGCTGCCATTCCGAGGACGGAGACAACAAACGAGGAGATTTTCAACTTTACCGTTCCCCTACACAGATTGTCCAGCGAACTCCGGAAGACCGACAGCGACATCGAACCATTTCTAACTGGTATCGATGCTGAACAGTTTATGCACATTGCCGAGTTCCGGTACCACATTGCAGCATGGCAATCCATACTGAAGAAAGCGGTGCAGTTCCCACGCGGTGAGCTCCGGGCACTTTGTCTCAAGCATGAACGACTGCATGAATGCATCGACCGGTATCGAGGACTCTACAGAGAATGCCGATATGCATAGAAAGACGCCGAAAGCTACCGTTCAAGCTGAACTGGAATCCCAAGGTATGCCTGCAGAGAAGGATGCATGCTCTGATATCGTGCTTGATCTCGCTGCACCAACCTACAGTGAAATAACCGTACCGAAACCGCCGGGCAACCTGGATTGTTCTCACAACCGAGATGCTTCTTGTTCCGACCTGGGCGTCCCTTCTCAAAGTAGCGAGTCGGGTCGGAAAGACTTCAGAACGCAATCAATTATTTGACTTCCTCCTGAAAGCAAGTACCGCATGAGTGACTGCACAGAAGAGCACGACTGGCTCAAACACAATTGGCCAATAAGTGAAAAGCAAGCCAGAGGTGGCATCACCTCCGAGAATGACATGTCCCGGAAACAACGTTTACTTGACATGACTGTTGTTGAATCGGTTGAAAACTTAAAGAGACGTGGGCTAACGCAATAGGCGAATACAAAAGGGGACATGGAAACGACATTTCCGCCACCGCAGGATTTCCTTTAAGCTGTCGCCGCACATGCACACGAACATGTAAAAAATAATTGGCGTCATAAATAACGTGCTCGCCGTTATTGAGATCATCACCACCACCATGGCATGCAGCATCCACTCTTGCAGGGAAGAGCCGGGCCAGGAGAACGGCATGAACGTTTACCCCGTTCTCCGCAACACTTAAAAATACCTGGGCAAATACCCTAAGCGAGGCAACCGTTTGTCCACAACTATTAGAAAACGATATGACAAGAAGCCCCGTCCCTGCTGGAAGTGTAAGCGCAACGACAGATGAAATAACGACCCCTTGCGCGGCCAATTATTTTTTTGCCGCGGGGGGAGGTTGTAACTTTCTTTCCACGAGGACGAAGAAGTGAGCGCAGATGTTAGTAGAAGAGTATTATGAGTAACCATTGGGGCGATAGGGCGTGTTCTGCCTGCAATAAAATGTAAATACAGCTCTTTTCCCTTAACGAAGGTGTTGTAGTCACGACACCTACAACACCTTCAACAGGTGCTGTCGGAGAGGATCACGTACGAGGGTGTAGGAAGTGAGTGGCTAGTACGAGACATAAACCATGACGAAAATTTTAGCCCTCCCGGTTGTGAGGTGAAGCGTCCCAGTTCTGAAGAGTTGGTAGACTCGAAACACGCATACAAAAGTCCGAGCACGACAAATACGCCTTGCATTGCGTCTCTTTTCACAGGAAGCTCAGCGAACTGGCAGCGACGTATGGCGCAAGTCGATTCTCAACCTGTCTGGCGATGAGTGGAAGAAGGCGAGGAACATCTTCACGCCGGCGCTCAATCCTGCCAGACTTAAGAAGGCATGTTACACGGATTGCACTTTTTTTGGCTGTGGTTACTCCGTCAAATTCTGAAGGACGTACGTGTATGTTACTCACAATTTGTCTTTGTTTCATAAAGGATGTAGTCACAACAAAGGCAAAGGGGTTTGTCCCCTCATTGGATGACGTCAGAAAATTTGCCGTCTTTGTGCTGTTGAAAATGCGCCTGATAAAATAACACATCAGTCAGGAACCTTCTGCTCTTGGGTGGGATCCGGCCCACGGGGAACTATCATGTGGCCAAAAAAGGTATACTACAGAAAGTAAAGATTTTCTCAGTAAAAAAGACAAACCTTTCGAGGACACCTCTGACCAAAACTATGTGTGGCAGTCGCCCTTATTAGCCTACATTCGCATCACCCTAATGAATTGAACTCAAAATTTGAAAGAAAAGTATAAAATGCCTGGTCGTTATGTTTTTGGACGCCTGGATTTATTAATGAATCATGACCGCTTCTATGTGCGCAGTCTGCCAGGTTCAACCTGTATGACCTCCCTCGATGCAAGGCGCTCTCGAGCGAAGCTATAACGCGTGTTTCCTTCCGAAAAAGATTACGATAAAGCTCTTCGCGGCTCACAAAATAATACCTCACCACACTTTAAGCGCTACCCTTAAGTAGATCTCGGCCCGAATCCTTCTATTGGCCGCTTATGCGATAAATGCAGGGCTAGTCGGTGGCTGCACTCGAAGCCCTGTTGTCCCATCATGCCTTCCCCACCCATGAGATTTCGGAGAGTGCATTGGCTGGCTCCTCTATTGACGCCCAGAGAAATTAGGCGCTAGGGCAAAATTACCGGCACTGGTCAGAGTAGACTTCTGGAATGAAGAAGCCTTGTGCTGCTGAGCACAAGGTCGCGGGTTCGATTTCCGGCCGTGGCGGCCGCTTTTGTGATGTAGGCGAAAAGCAAAAAGGACTATGTGTACGAGATTTCGGCGCACGTTAAAGATCCCCAGGTGGTCAAAAAAATCCGGAGCCCACCACTACGGCGCGCGTCATCACCTGCGTTGCGTCGGCGCGCTAAACCCTTCAATCAATCAATCAATCAATCAATCAATCAATCAATCAATCAATCAATCAATCAATCAATCAATCAATCAATCAATCAATCAATCAATCAATCAATCAATCAATCAATCCAATCAATCAATCAATCAATCAATCAATCAATCAATCAATCAATCAATCAATGGAATGAAGAAGCTGGTGAAGGTGTTCAGCCGGCCTAGCGGCTGTGCGTGTGTTCGCGCGGTCGGGTTTATTCGCATTATTTTATCTGTATGTCACGTTTCACAGATTCCACGGCGTTTCAAAAGTGGTCCGAGTTTTCTCTTATTAAACGACTAAGCATGCGCCGTGCGGTTTCATGACCAAGGCGGCTTTCTAGACATTTATTGTTGCGCACTGTTGTCACTGCAACAGCGTCGTGTGGTTCTTGCTCGCAGCTTAACGTGCCGGGCCACAATAATAGTGAAATAGGTATCACGATATTTTTACGGGTCAGCGCGGTAGAGCAACGAATTTTACTGCCTCTTTAAACCAGTGGTATTGCTTAACAAATTGTCACTTCTGTTTCTTCGTACTTCCTTTTAAATGTATCTCTGCTGATGAGTTGCTTGTCTGTTCATCTTACCGCTTTACTATAGAACTCGTCGTAATTGAAGCACCAGTCGTGCTTCCTTTGTAGTAGAGCTGGCTATGTTATGGGGTTATTATTACTACAGACATAAACTGTGTAACAAGCACGACAACCGCATTTTTTCTCATACTGTCGTTGTGGGTTACCCTGCTCACTTAAATACAACGCGCTGATGTGCATGCCGAGCTGTCTTGCTCCTTTCAAGTGTAAGTATAAAAACTGTTTTCTGTATGCCCCGTGTTGACAGTTCGCTTTGCCTTTTTAAGGAAGAACAAAATGCATGTGAAATTAAAGTCGGTACTGACATAAATTTGGACCAGCCAACTTTTTTGTTTCTCTTAGATTGTGGTGAAGATCAGTGTTATTGCTGAGAAGGTGACGTCAAAGGTCGAGGAAGCAGCCACCCAAGGCAAACCTGTCAACATCACTGAGTAAGTTCGCCTTTACTTTAGTAGGTCGCACGTGCTCGTTACGTCTACACAAGGTTCACCAAGCCGTGAACCGAGCTATCACAAAATATAGAAAGGGAACTAAAACTTCCAGCCGAAATCACGATCACACGGAACCCCGTTAGGACAGCTGAAATAAGCCATTGGGACTGGCGAAGAAGCTGCTATGAATTGGACAGAAAAAAAACAAGAAATGGTCCATGAATGGTTTTTCCAACGTAATCGATATTCCTACTTGTATCACACCATCAAGTTAAGACCCTGATTGACCTCTGCTTAACAAATTTTGGCCGAAATGATATTAGAGCGGGTGTTTTAACGAGCCATTTGAGTGATCATTTGTGTATTTTCTGTTTTGCTCCAAAACATTGCACAACTCTGCGAGCAAAACCAGTGACAGAACAATAATACGTAAGGTAACTGGGGCAGTACGGAGCATTTTCTCCAACTCGTACCGGATACAAATTGGACACAGCACTTGAAAAAGACGGATCCAAATGTTTTACATGATAAGTTTATTAACAAAATTATTCAGTTGTACAATATCGCATTTCCTGAAGCCATCTTGCAACGCTGCAGAAAAATCAGAAAACTTTGGATAACAAAAAGGACTACTACTCAAAATAAAAGCCAGAAAAAAATTGTTTAATAAGTTCATAACTTCACACGAATTAGCGCTACTAAAAATACAAACCGTTCTGGAATAAACTTTCTAGTGAACTTAAAAAATCTCGTATTGGATACTACTCGAACAAATTCTCGCACATATGTTACGATCCCAGTAAGACATGGCGCATCGTAAAGGATTTATTACGCAAAACAACCACTACTTTGCCAACGGAAATAAAAACTGGGGATCAGATGTTAAGTGGACCTTGCAAATGAATTTATCGTCACTGTTTGACCTCCGGAGCTTACAACGAAAACGCCAGCAACGAAGTTGAAAGGTACATGCCACCCAGTCTCAGCAATCAATGTTTCTTTGCCCTACAACTCCTATGGAAATCTGCTATTTGATACATGAGCTCAAAAATCATTGTGCTTGTGGTTTGGATGGTACTGACCTCGATTGTTATGTGCTTTGTCATTTATGTAACTTAATCTTAGAAACTGGCACGTTCCCATACAAAATGAAAATCGCCAAAGTTAGGGGCTTGTACAAGGGTGGTGCGGTTAGCAACATTTCTAATTACAGGCCAATATCTATAATCCCGCTTTCTTTTCAAAGATTGCTGATGAAGTAATTAACGCCCGAATAGCTATCACCTTCAAAAATGTCAATTGTTATCTCCAAAACAATACGTTTTCAAAAGGGGAAATCAACGGAATCAGATCTACTCAACATTAAGGAAAAAATTGTTTCCAACATAGAAAGCCACCTCTATAGAATTGGTATTTTTGTTGATTTTAAAAAAGCTTTTGATTCAATCAAGCGTCATATTCTTTTCAGAAAGCTCCCATATTACGGAATCCATGGCGCAGCGTATAGGCTATTGCAGAGTTATCTCTCAAGTAGAGTATAGTTTGTTGTATATACTGTAACTACCCAATTCTAACGCGCCCCCGATTCTAACGCGCACCCGATTTTCAAGGCAAAAAAACGAAAAAACTTGCACCTCCGTTTGTAACGCGCAAGGAACTTTGTGAGCAAGAAAAACAAATGCAAGAGAAACGGGCGATTTATTCCCCGAAGTAATCTCACTCATCTCACTCCTCGTCGCTCTCCGAGAGCTCCTTGTCGCCTTCCGCTGACCGCAACATCTCGTCATTGGTGCCGCCAAGCGCGTTCGCGATGCCACACTTCTGAACGAACGTTCAACCATGTTTGATGGGATCGTGGTCCACGCCTCGCATGCCCATCCCGCGAGCTTCTCCAGAGGCATACGCTTCAGCCAACCGCTCGTTGTGAACGCGTGGGACCCGCTCGTAAGCCGCGGAAGCGGCGCACCTTCGTTGCCGCTGCTGCCATTGCTGTTATCAAGCACGCAAGTTGAATAATTTGACGATTTGTGTGAACGCCGAAAGAAAAGCCCTGGCGCCTAGATCCGAAAAAATGTTGCTAATAGCTTTGACGCCATCTTGAGATGGCGATGGGTGGAACGAAATTTCAGCTGTTTTGGCAGTTTCGGTTTCGTATTCGATTCTAACGCGCATGCGATTTTTCGGCTTATTTTTGCGGAAAAAAGGTGCGCGTTAGAATCGGGTAAGTACGGTAATAACGTATAATCAGATGCTGGGTGGCCCACAACGGTCTATATTAGGACCGGTGCTATTTCTTCTTCATATTAATGATATTGTTAACATTCCTGAGACTCCCGAAACAGTACACGCTGACGACACAAATGTGTTTTTCTCCTCAATTGACTATTAAGGACATATATAATCAACGCTGTTGCGACCGGGCGGGGGCACCCGATCCGAGCTCCGTGGCCTCCGACATACGAGTGGTAGCGTGTATGATGCGAGCGGTTAGCCGCTGTTGCAGCCGTGAAAAAGTCCAGAAGCCGTAGGCTAACGTAACTGTTTACTTCATAGCGAGAGGTGAGCCGAAGCCAAAGAACAATGCCCCGACGGGCGAGGTTACAATACAGGACTCGAGCAGAGAGACAACATCGATTCGCTGCTCTAACAGGAATGGTTTACAACGCTTGGGCAGCTCTATTTATACCCAAAAGCGACAACGGTCAAACGCAACAGGCTGGAACACGCCGCGAACGTCACAGACACACACAACACTCTTTCCAGAGTTCGTAAGCCGTTCATAGCCTCGGGCACGTTGAGTCCGAGAGAGGGGAGAGAGGAGGACTCCGTTGCGATCGACGGGGCCTCGGTGTCCTTGAAGAGCGTGAAGACGAGCCTTGCAGGCAGCCGCCGAAGTTTTGCCGAGAGCAAAGCGTCTGACGCGGCTTTGTCGCAACTTGTTGCCGACATGGTGGCGCGTGTTTTCGAAGGAGCACGCAGGGGCTTCGCCGCACAGCCGAGGAGTGATGCGGGACAGTACGGCGGCGCTGGCCGATTCGTAACAACGCCTAGCTGAAATAGCCTTCCTGAACTTGAAATCAGACCCAGAAATATTTTTATAATTATATACTAATACTTATCCGCATTATAGTCTCAGCACACTGCATTTAAAAAAAATTCGGACTAGGACAGGGTACGGCATGCAACTGCTTCAATGGCAGGTACCTAATCTTCTAAATATGTATCCTTCTTTACTTGGTGTGATGCAAAGCTGCTCTCCTCTATTAGCCTTCCGAAAGAAAGCTAAACGGCTTCTACTCGAGCAATAATGTCATGTCCTTCCGTCTCCTCGTTTTTCGCTTGTTTTTCTGTTATGTGTGCGTGTGTTTTGTGTAAAAATACTTTTGTGTTGTAATCACTATAAAAAACAGTATTTCTGGGTATGTAACAAGAGTTATTTTATTACGCAAATTTATACTTCCAATTTTGCATTGTGAATACTGTGCAGACTCCAGAAATGTATACAAACAGTGTATGGTTAGCCTGATGTTGTTTTATAGTTGTATATATAATTGTACATGGTTTGAATTACAGTTTGTAAGGCGGCTGTCTTTTTGTAACAAACTGCTGTTTGTGTGTTTGTGCTGCCTGGGTCTAGGGGCCTAGTCAGGCGACTGGAAATGTCGCCTTTTGCCATAGCCCCAGGGCAACCTCTTTTTGTTGGCGAAATAAAAAATTCAATTCAAATACCTGAAATTCCCCTGCGTAATAACGAGGATGTCTTGTGTTTCTTTTTCTGTCGCCTATATTGCTTTCAGCCCGAATGCGAGCTGCTTCCCCTCCAGTTATGCACCAACGATGCCACAGTAAAACCATTGTAAAGCCTCCGTCTTATTCGTTACAGGAGATACGCGCCTACCTCGACCATACCCTGTGCACGTCTAAGTACCCTACTTTTGTGCAGATTGCCCGGAGTTCTCCGCACAGTTTCTCCTCAGTACACGGGATCACGCGTACATCCTTTGCTATCATTTCCTAGGTCATTACGAAAGGGCACAAGCCGCAAAAACATCGATGTACGAGCTTACGTCTCGAGCGAGGCTGAAAAGTTTTATGTTGGAAAGCTAGAGAAAACATATTTTGTTCATACCGTCATAAAATAATTTTGCCGCCGTTAAATGTTAAACTTATTTTTTGAATTCTTTGTTGTGCGGAAGGCTCAGATTTGGCCTAGAAAATTCCGAAAAAGCCTGCACATTCAGGTCCGAATAAAAGCAGGAACAAAAATATTACACCGAGAAACTCAGCAGTTTCGAATAGACGAAGCTGTGAGTGACTTATTTGTGGATGCAGAAGCCGAAATTTTAATTCCTAATTACTCTTGTAACATGCATTTATTATGCCTTCATTTAACAAGAGCCGGAACCATGACTTTGCGCGTTGAGTTCATAGCTTTGCGACCATGCTGTATTAAATATTTACTAAATTAAAAGCCATTTTTCAAACACCGAAAGCTGCAATTTCACAGAAAATAAAAAATGGAACACCGTTCCATAGAGGTTTGCAATTATCCTCGAACAGTTTGACACCTTCTTGTTACACAAAAATACTTGACAACAGATAACTTGGATAGGTTAGCTGCAAAAAAAAAAAAAAGTTAAAGCCGTTCCACTCAATGTGAAAGCTGTCGGAAGTGCAGAGCAGCGATTCGTCATAATGGGCTGCAGCGACATTATCCGCTCACTAGTGCCACCCAATGCATTTCAAATTTCCCGCCTTCGCAGTGCTCGCGCGCTCCCTGCCTGAAACTGCGCCAGCGGGACTTCTCTTCTTTGTGTGCTTGCTTAAATTTCGTATGCTGGAGCTGTTTTGAGCCATTTCGAACGCGCCATTTTTTTCTTGCGCGGCCGCTTTTTTCGCTCACTATCGTGAAAACAAACCCAACGAGCGTTCCTAAATAAATGAACGCGGGAGCTGCCGGTTCTACACACAGATTTTTCCTGGAATGCACCTGCAGTTTTCTTGGCGCTAAACAACGGGGAAATGTATGACAAGCGCCAGTGCTTCGCGGGGTTCGAACGGTTATGATTACTTAAATGGCGTGGTTTTCGAAGCCTCAGCGTGAGCCCCCGACGACGGTACATCAGGCTCTACTTGGGTCCGTTATCTTGCTGCGCGGTCGGATTCCGGCAGTCGCATCGACCGTTAGCGAGCTACGACAAGGAGAACCCGTAAAGTGCTCTGCACTTAAAAAAAAAACAGGTTACCAAGCCCCACAATTATGGCTCACTGAGGACACCAAGCATTGAATGGTAAACATTCATCGAGGCGGCAAAGTCTCCTCCGTAATGCCAGCGCTTTGTGGATTCTTTTTTCATATAACAACTTCAACTGTACTTTTTTTCACGACAACGCCAATGATCTAGGGCCGTGGACGTGGATATAACCTTCAGAATCATAATCTCGTGAGAAATGTATCAAATCGAAATTTTGCAATAGAGGCAAAAGAACCCATACCGGTAGCGTTTGTTGATGGAATGAAATATAGCTTTAACGTGCGCAAATGCACTACTAAAAAAGTTAGCTACTGTGGTGGGAATAAACTGAATGGCTTGGTTTGCTTCAGCGGACGGGCGACGTATTACGCTAGTTCGGGGTTTTTCTGTGTGGTAGTAAAAATAGCTCCTACCTTCCGAGCGACCTATAGCTTGGTGAAACGAAAGAGCTGGATAGCTTGGCGACTATGCCGCGGCGACGAGATGAACTTGGTGAAATTAATTTATTAGCGAAATAAGAACGATTACCCGGTTTACATGTTAATGGCTAAGGCTAATAGGGATGGTATGTAATTGCTTTGCAAGGTTAGCAATACTAAAGGTTGCAAATGGCAACACCTGAAAACTTTCGCTACGCAAGGTTGAACACCGAGACCCCGGAACCACATGAGCTTTCATTAGCTGATATTCAAGTACGGCGCTCAAAAAATCCGAGAAAGTGGCGTTGGCCAAATTTGACGGACAAGAAAAAAGAACAATTTCCCAGCGTAGAAACACTCACTGGTAGCGTACTTTCACAACATAAAATCATCAGGGGTAGCGCACTACACGAATGGACGAGAAAACGAAGACAGAAATAGCTGATTTTGTCTCCTGTCTATCAGGCGAAAAGGTAATCTGTCTGTAAGCGTGCCCTCGATAGCTCTGCCCAATAACGAAGTTTCCTTTTATTAGCAGATCTGATTAATCTTTCAGTTCTGCCGTCGAGCTTTACCACAAAACTCAGCCCAGCCGAGCGCTCGTAAACGTGCACCTCGTGAGTTGCGCCTGTGCCGTCCAGACTTGCACGTGGGCTTGCGCCACGTGAGGAACTCGCACAAAAATTACACCATCTTCCCGTGGGGAACCCTGATGAGGATGCGAAGCATCGTGGCGGTTCCGTGTGGTTCTATTGTGTTGCCGTTATGTTGAGTGATGTGGTTTTTACTAGCGCCAGAGGGAATTCCGCGTCCGGGTCCACACCGGTGGCAAAGGCACGCAAGTGCTGTTGTGTTACGGTGAGTAGGCGGTGCTTCTCGAGGCGCCGAAACTCGTCCATCATGTTCTTGTCGATGTTGTCTCTGTGGTAGAATCGGTAGTCTCCGTCAGCTTGGGTGAGGTAAAGGTTGTTGACATTGGTGCGCCGGCTGAGAGCAATGTACACGCCCTCCTCTTCGCAGCTTTGTCTTCTCGTTCTTCTTCTTCTTCGGCGGTTCCCCTACGGGAAGATGACGACAGTGGTTGAACGCGAACCTATCTCGTGATGGATTCTTTGGTTGGCCAATCCCTAGGGGCGTCCTGCCACAATCAGCATCAGAGGCGCTGCGGACGGGGCTGGTTGAGCTGCAAGGCGCGTGGCGCTTCCCGCCACAGCTTTCCCACGGGAAATTCAGCCTCCCCCTCTAAAGTTTTCAGTTCGTCGTTTCCGTTGACGTTCAGCTTCGCGTGCCTTCGTTGTATCAGTAGCTTCTTGACGTAGTTTGAATGAGTCAAGGACGTAAGGCGCGTTCGTAGCACTTCCTCCTGTCCCGGATTTGTAGCGTAGTGGGAAGAGCACCGCGTACCTCCCGTTGCGGCCAGAGAGTCGTGGGATCGAAACCGGGCGCCGCTAACTATTTCTTTTTTTTTTATAGTGTAGTACTGCGGAGCTATGGGTGTAAGGAGGAGAGTTGCGCATGCGCAGTGAGCGTGTGGACGGCGCCGCCACCAACGACGCAGGACCAGGCGAGCCTAAAAAATGCTTCGCATTTAAAATACGAAGAAGAAATACGGAGCGCACGTGAGCGTGCCCGTCGTGAGAAGCGCCCGGCCAGCTTGAGCTTCGAGAACACTTTTCCCAGCGTTCGTGGCGTGATCTCTCGCCTGCTGCTCTCTTCGCCAGTTCATGTGCGTTCGCTCCTGAAGTGGGGAGCAAAGACGCCGAGTTTGTGCTACAGAGTCCGAGTTAGCGAAGCCGGTTGCCGCGGGTTCTAGCGCGTTCTAACGCGGTCCACTTCAGGAGAGATGTGCAAGCCTTCGGGCTTCGGGCAAAACGATCCAGCCCTGCCACTCATGCAGAACTTTCAGCGACAATTTCGGATATCTATGTGACGCGCAACAGCCGGGTCTCAGACAAATGGAGAGGGGCCGCCATCTTTGCTGTTTTTCCAGCATTGCTGCGCTAGTGTAAGCTGAGCCAATTTTTAAAACTAATCCATGGATTATTATTCAATTTCATCTCCTTCGGTTTTTCTGCGCAGTGTGCAGCTCCGGCTTTTTATTTATCTGTGTTATGATGGGAAGCTACGTGTTTTTGGTCGTAGTATCTAAGTATGGTTTGCGTTTTCAATAAAATTCGTAAGAGCCTTTCGTATTGTCCTTAGAACTGGCTATATCGGTGCTTAAAATACGCAAGGATTGCGGATGGCAAGAGTTGGTTGAACTTCCTTTGCGCGACAGCTCTTGAAAGACAGCCGAAGCAAGGAATTTCAATGAATCTGGTGTATCCCGCAGATTGGCCGATCACTCGTCTTTGGACACAACTGCTGCTCTGAACTACAGCGTTGACTTGGACAGCGCGACCGACAAGGAGCATCCGCTGATTAAGTGCCTTGAAGCCATATTCAGCCCTATGGCCGGCTATAAGCTGATTATGTTGTGTAAGTATAAAGGCTGGGATCTTCCTTGAACAATAAGTTATCACCTTTTTGAAAGTCCCACTGTTATTATTTACGCACAAGCAGCAGCACTAACTTTATTGTAGCAGCGCCTTGTCATATGCACCTTTATATATTGGGCATATACTGTTTTGGTGTGTCTCAATAGGAGAGGAAAATTGATTGCTGTTTAGTGAAGCGAGGAGCTAGCGAACTGGGCTTGTCTTCGTGACTATCTTGTCGAATAAAATGCGGCACGTGTTGGAATAAAAGCTGCAATACGAAACGTTATGTATGCAGGAATGTTAAAGGGACACTGCAGCACCTTTCCCAACTTTCCTCTAAATCCCAAAGGCTGTCAGACTGTAGTCAACAAACACATCCAGTGCTTAGAATATGGGATAACGAGGTATCTGAACCGTAAAGTACTAATCTACGCACACCAGATAACTTAGAAACTTGCTCAGAAGATTTTGCTCTCTTCCTCCGGTCCTGGCTTTCTTCGAGCACCTGAATTACGCCAGTACAACGACGTAGCGGCTCTTGACCTACTTCCTTCCAATAAACCCATTCGGTAGCCACTTTAAGAAAAATCGCCTCAAAAGCAACGCATAAACAGATGGCGTATCTGATGTGAAGAGCTAATTACGCGGTAACGGTTTGTGCTGGCCATAACTAAAGCTTTCACCAGACCAGAAGGAAAGCGTTAAAGGTTTTATCAGAAGTGTGTGTCCCTTTAACAACAAAGCCAGGAATTCTTGTTTCTCACGTTTACATTAGTTATGCGGCGTTAGCCTCAAAAAGCTGCTAACGCTCCAAAGAACAGTGACCACGTTTTTTATTGCAACATGGAGCTAACACTGCACGGAATGATTTCCAGAGACTGACATAGGCCGTCTGTCAGAACAGAAAAAAAAGGCTCAGGCCAGCGTATACATAAGTCTACATTCGTACAACAAAGCTATCATTTTGTTTAAGCTGCAGCTGTCATATGCATTTCCAATGAAACTCCCAATGTTCGTTGAGCTCAAAGGAACACGTACACGGAAAAACAAACCAAACACGAACCAAAAATTTAAACCGAACCGCGACAAATCAATGTGATTAATCGTGGTAAAATAATGTTGCTCGTGCTATGCGCGTGTTCAAAAATTAGCACCGCAGTTTATTGTTCCAATTAAGCCATAAAACTAGTTCACTTCAACTGGAGCAGGCCCGGACAACTTGTGGGCTATGCTTCATATTTTTTTACGATATCGTTTCGATAACCCGTGACTGTACTGCTTCTAAACGTCTTATAGTGCTTAATATTTAATTATTTCCATCCAATGTGGTTTCTGAGTGACCTAGTGGCTTGGGTAACGCAAAAATGAAGCTCGGTTGATTTAAAACACCCAATCACTGGGGATGTATACTTACACAGCTTTGAGGTGGAATCAGGTAAAGTTTGGTGCTTGTCTTAAATATCCCGAGTAGAGCTGTCTTTCTTCTATTTATTTTTGTTAGTCAATGTAGGGAAGCTGATTTACGTAGGCAGACAGAATTCGGGAGGCGTGGTCTTTGTGTGTGAAGTTTCCGTGATCTAATATTAAGACTTTACCTTGCGACTTGTTATAGGTACGCGAACACGGTTCCCGGTAGGTCCATGAACACGGATCCCGGTACGTCCGGTACCTCGCGGCCGCTGGCCTAGTTGTATGACTCTTCCCCCAACGTGCCGACACGAGGAGCGCGTCACGCACTGCTGCCCAGGCGATGTAGTTCTTTTGCACAAGGTTTTCTTCTGCTACAAGGATCCCAGGCCACCCGCGCGCCGGCGCTCCGCCGCTGACGTCATGCTCACCCAGAGCTCAATGCTCGAAAACCACGCTCAACGTGGAGACTAGCAAATGCAAGAAGGGGATCATGTTCTTCAGGGAGCTTTCTAAGAAAGACTAGATTAATTTACGCCAATGCTGCAACAAATCCGTTTTGATACGGAGAATATAATGCTTGAAAAATGTTGATGGTATTTGTTTCCGTGACACGGCCTTGGAAGTTTGGAGGTTATCTAAGACTTAGTATGTGTCTGCTTCCCCAGTTTTGATGCCGAGGGTCTACAAGTTCCTTCGGTATGATTACCCCCCAAAAGCAAGCACAGACGTATTCAAGGCCTTTGTTTCGCACCTGATCGAAGACAGGAGATCGAAGAAAAAGGTAAGATGGTCGAGTTTGAAGTTGAGTAATACTTATTTACAAGTTTTTAATTTACTCATTAGATGAACGTGTAATCAGTAAATAGTCGTCAGGTTTGTAAACCGAACGCAATAAAACCGTAAGAAGCAGGTATGTATATTACAAGATGTGCGTGACAGCGAGCTGTCCCTATGAGAACTTTTTCCAACTAACAGAGCCAACGGCGAGGTTGGAGGAGCTCTGTTTGTCTAGGGTCACTGCTAGAGAGAAATAGAGGACGGCAATCATGATTTCATTTACCCACTAAAACGGGCCTTCTTAAGAGTAGTTAGCTAACAGCGCTGGCCGGGTTTTCATTTATACAACGCTCAATTGAGTCGCCGAAATGTCTGAACGTAAGGGCACACGCGGCCGACAATATGCGCATATAACAGAACTTTGAAACTGCGAGAAAATTGGAAGGAAGTACTTAAGGCATTTTATTTTTCTTTACTGCTCGCAATTATTTTTGTAAGATTGTCTGTGGATGAGGGGCCTGAATTGCTCAGGAGTGCGTTTAGATATACTTACCTACTCACTGGACGAAATAAAAGAGAAGAATTGTTCTGAAAAGCGAAACTGCTTTTTTTACGCTTTGCGGGGGGCGTGTTTGCAATACAAAATTTTTTGGCGACTTCAAATTTAGCTTTGCCTGCACAAACGTAGTCCAAATGCAATGTTGACCACTCCTGAGCTGTTCGTGAGTTTTTTCAAATTTACGACAGGAACTCCTAAAACCTGAAGTACAAGGATATTAACAACGGAGCTGTTTTACAAGCCGTAAGCTGGGTGTTACAGGAAAAAAATACCAAGAAAATTTGGAGCGCTTGTGAGCGCCGAGTGTTGCCCGGCACGCGCAGTGGCGTTAGCAAAGAAAAAAGACTGGCAAAAACCACGAGGATCGAGAAAATGCCGAGCACTCGTGAGCGTGCGCCTCGTGGCGACCGCCGAGTCCCCCGGCTGGCGCATGGGCTTTTGCGAGAAAAAAAAAAAAAAACCTCCACCACTGTCGTCAAGCGCACCTGTTCATGTAATGCTCGGCATGGGGAACACGACGATATCGATGCATATGACGATGAACGCTACTTGCACAGTGCAAAGAAACGACAGAACATCTAAATAAACAATTTCAAGCTTTTACAAACGTGGGGTGATGTGTCCTTCAGTGCTCACGTATAAAGAAATCCTGCAGCTTCGCTATGTTTGGTTCAATCCTTGCGCGACGTAGCGCAAGCTTCGCCAGCTTAGCTTTTTTTTACTCTTCCCCTCGACAACAGTGCTAGTCATTCCTGTAAATGTTGTCGCTATAAAGAAACCTTCAAAAATGTTGAGCTGGTGGAAGTCTACAAGGCTGAGGATGACTTTTTATCCACCACTCGCCGCGGAAAAGACGACAGCCTCTTCGATGCACATGACGATGATCACTAGCAACTAAACTATGCAAATAAACAATGACACTGAAGCTCAGCTGACTTCGGCCATGTTCTCCTACAACAGCTTCGCCATGCAAGTCTTGCGTGTGAGAGCAATCTTCCCCGAATTTCTCTAACTGCGTACTTTTGCTGGTTGAGAACCAACAAGTAATTTTTATGCCGTGTGTGTGGCCGGAACCGGGTTTTTGTAGTCGACAACAGCTGCGACCGTGTGAGCCAGCCGCAACACGGCGAAGTTTCCCAGTATCACGTAGTTTTAAAAGTGATAGTCAGAAGAGAATTGTGCGTTATTAGTTTGTTATTAGTCTGGTTAGTACTGTGTTATTAGTGTTATTAATACTGTGTTATTAGTCACTTTGATTACTAGTATTACTTCCTGACATGCTGTTTTACTGATACCGTAGTAACCTCATCTATGTATCCTCCTAATGTATTGCTTTCTTGTATTTTAAGGTATTTAAATAAATAAATAAACAGATAGATAGGTGTAACTTTATTAAAGAAATGACTGGCTCAGAGGCCTATAAGAATGGTAGGGGAGAAAAGGAGGAGGTAAAATTAAATAAATAAATAAATAATAATTAGAATTCTTGGGAGAGCAGTGTGATTGGACGGGGGATATGATGGGTTATGATAGGAGTTGGGACAGGAAGGAGAGTCGGTTTCGATTAAGGGAACCATACGAAGAAGATTGGCAGTATAGCGTAGCGCGAGGGAAGAGGAAGAAGCAGACTCGGATGGAAACGAGGGTAGGAGGGTGAAGAGGACCAAATAAGTGTAGGAAAAGGCATCGGGGAGGACAGGTATTGGAGGGGAAGGGTTAAATGCAGGTGGGGGAGCGGGAACAGGTAAAGGAATATACGAGAAGACAGAGGAGTGAAGGAGGAAGAAGTCGAATGGGTGATAGTGCGGGGAACGGAAATGAAATGGTTAAGTGGTATAGAAGAAGGAGAGGGGATTGGCAGAGACGTGGAGGAGGAAGAAGATCGAGGGTGAGGGGAAGCTTGGAGGACGAAGAGCTAGGATTGTGCAAGTGTTTGGGAAGGAAAAAGGTGGAAGGGGTGGGACAGGGAATGGAAGGGCGTCAGCAGTAGGAGGTAAATGGAGGGAGGGGCGTTGCGGTGTAGCGTGGCAGAATAGTTGTCGTCCGTGAAAGTCATTTGCGCCGACGCAAGCAGATACCGGGGTCTTTTTTTTTGGTGGGACTGTTCCAACAGCCATACGTGATTGAATAGAGGGTTGACCACCATAATCTCGCCTAATGCGCCATTAACGTACCACCGCAGAAAGTGCTCTCATTTACGATATTGGTAAAAAACAGAACAAATAGGCTGTGCCACATCTAATTCAGGGATGTTCCACTGCATTGGGGGTGTGTGGCGCAGTGTGGGTGTAAAACGTTCCCTCCGTGCAGTACAAGGGGAAATATGATAAGATGCTTCGTTTCGTCTAACGTTTCAACGCATTCCTTTTAGGAGGAAGATGACTTTCTCCAGGTGTTCATGGATGCCGAATATGACTGGGACAATGCGACAGACCGAAAAGAACAGAATGCAGAACCAAAGAGTGAGAACAGCAAATTTGTACAATCCGAATAGTTACTATAAACGTCGAAGCGCCGTTTAGACCCTTTTTCTTTGCTTCATATTTCGTTCCTTTAGTGTTTATAGCTCACTTAAAATTGTTGCTTTTATTTCTGTTTGTGTCACATTGCCGGTGGAAAACGCCTTAAAAATGATGCATTAGCAACGTTCCTCTTCGGTAAAGACAAGAAATTATTCTGAAATTTTATTTGGACAAAGCTGTTATAGCAGAAAACTGGCAACTATAAAGTGCTGGCAGTTTGCGTTGTATCTAACGATACGTTGAGTTGAATAAATACCCAATTTTACAACAGTGTTCTCTATTTTATGCTTCAGACACATTGCTAAAACATTTCTAAGATAAATTTTGAAATGTTATTGTTCCTACGGGCCAATTTCTTAAGCTAACGAAATCGAATATTGACGCTAACGTCTTTCTAACACTGCTTGTACTCATGGAAGATCTCAATGAATGTGTTGTAACGCATGTTTACTATGAGAGGAGCTCTAATAAATGATTCGCATTTGCAGGGATGTCACTGGACGAGATAACGGCTCAGGGCATAGTTTTCTTCGTCGCCGGCGTGGAAAGCGTCGCTGCAGCCATATCTTTCACGGCCTACTTCCTGGCGCTGAACCCGGAAGTGCAGGATAAAGTCGTTGCGGAAGTAGACAAGGCGCTCTCAGAGGTATGTAAAGGCGGGGAGAATGTGTCTTCAAACATGAACTGCGGAAAATCCTACTAGCAATTGAAAAAAAGGACGAGACAACACTTCAAGAAACAAATGAAATGGCTAATGCATGAAGCATTTTCTGCAGTACTCATTCAAAAGAAAGGGCAACCTGAACAGAGTCGTCGCCATTATTCTTTGGTCGCATTTTGTAAGCCTCACTTTCACTTAACTTCGGAATATATTGTAACAGAAGCTTTCACATCTGCATTTGCCCCCGTCCATGCATTAAAAATCTCTCAGTATCCGGAAAAATGAAGCGTTTGATTTTGCTTGTTAAATGTAGGGACAAATGTGTCATGTGCCTCCTTCCCCGTGTTTTAGGCTTATGGGAAGGGCGAAGCAGCTTGGACGGGTGAACGATTTCGCGTTGCTGAAGTCGTGGAAAGTATGAACATAGCTTGATGGAAAAAGAAGAACAAATCCGTGGCTGGCCTCAAGAATGCGAAGCTAACCTTTTTAATCTCTTCAACATCCCTCTTATCGAAATTATGTTAGTTTGCCCTCTTTCGAATAAAGTCAGGATGGAAGGGATCCCCCGCAGTACATTCCTAGGAGACTGCAGAAACATAAACCACTGACAGTTTGCACCCTCGTACAAGCCAACGCAAAAATCTGGGGAACAGCGCCTCAGTTACCCCGCCAGAATTGATTAGTCCACTTCTCTTGAGCGGCATTCCGGAACCTGTAGCTACGAAGATAGACTATGATATGACCAGGCTGCTGCATAGTGACACAGCTGGAACACTGCTTTTTTCTCTGTCTTTGACAGGACGTTGCAGAAAAACACTTTTCTAAGAACTTGGGAACGGGGCCATCGTTATACAACTTCTATAAGTAGGGGGACAAACTTTTTTGTCTGTACTTCCGGGCCTAACGCTGTCTAGCTATTTGTGTAAGCTTATTTAAAAATGATTATTCGTTCATTTTTTTGGTTTGAGAAGATTAATGGTTTACTGAACAGATATCTGGTGGTCTTTAGGGCTGGTTGATGAAAAACAGATCATCCGGTTACTTTTGATTGAAATTTTATTGGTCTTCGTTCATAAACAACGCTGCTTCTCTGTGTTCTTTCACATGGCGAAGGCATATGATTCAACCTTGCGGCTCGGTTTTTTGCTGGATTTACAGCATGTTTGTATTAGTGGCAACAAGCTCAGTCGTGTTGAGGATTAACCAAGTGATCGCACCTTTGATAAAAACGGCGGACCAGGGAAAGAGTTCTGAACTGCACACTTTGCCTTGTTAACGAGAGCTCAGTAAATACTATTCTACCCCGCACTGTTTTACATCTTCTGTCATTAAGGCTAAGTTAGTTTTATGTCCCACAATGCTTAAATATGCGAAAACATCATGCAACAACACGAAAAGAACATCCAACATGAAAACAACATGCAATTAGACATCAACAGACTAGTTACATAGGCTAGAAATGGAGCGATAAAATACTGTTGTCTTTTCTACGCAGTCCAGCATCTGATTCGGTGCAAAATGTTGCAGAACCGGCACACTCTGGTAAAAAGAGAACACAAGTTTCAGGACATTTTACTTGTGCATACGCTCGCATATACTATAACCCACATTAAGTGTATAAATCTGAAGACATGCCACAAGAACCACTTGAACAAAACAAAGTTTATTCTCTTTCTCTCTCTCTCAACGATGCAACGAAACAAAGTTTATTCTCTCGCTCTCTCAACGATACCATGCCATTTGTCCGGGGTAACGAGCTCTAAGTGTCTTCTAGAGCTTTGTAATAGCCTTGTGAGGTCAAGCATAGACCTCAGTTGTCGTAATCTGTCTAACATAGAAGGAAAACCTATACGAAAATACACATTAGTTACATCACATTTCGCTTTAGGCATACTTACCAAACATTTTCATGTTTTCTCAAAAGTGTTTTTAATTACTCGCGGGTGTTGACATATAAGTACATATCATACCACTTGTAGGCCCACTTGGTCTCCTGATTGTTCGCAAAATGTGGGCTGCATCATAAGGACTTTAGACATGGCGTATCAGTGTTATAATGTTTCAATTCTGGTCCTATACACCAGCCTTCAAACTTGCAGCAATTTTAAGATAGTGCGTTTCATAAATAATTCCATTTCAACATTTCTGAAATACCTAGCGTTTCCATCATGGGCATTTTTGCGTTGTTGGCCTTGCAATCTAAAACCGCGAACCATTCTTATCAACGTGTGGCCAGGAGGCACGTAAGGAAAATGCGCATATCGAGATGTTTTTTTTTTCTATCTAGCGCTTGAATGGTCCCTCCACCATGAAATCTAAACAATGAAAGCAGACAGCCCTAAACTGAAATGTTATTTCGTCTTTCGCCCGGAAAAGCTATATATTTGTATCTTATATTTTCAGGGTGGACTGACGTACGACACCCTGCAGGAGATGCCTTATCTCGATGCTTGCATCAAGGAGTCGATGAGAATTATCACTTCCGACTCAATGTGAGTATTCTGAAAAACACAACTCGCCTTTTGCGCAGTTATAGTTAGCAGCGTCTGTGCATAGCAACAAACCGGGAGTTGTCCAATATCTCCGTTTTGTACTGCCTGAAACACGCCAGCTTAACATGAGTTCTCTGTCAATGTAAACTTTGTTAGCAGCTGGTTTCACTGCTCCCGACACGAAATAATATCATGTACCCCTCCGTCTAATGACGAATACGGTTGAACGCGAAGCTTTCTTGAGAGGGATTCCTGATAGTTGTCTCAGTTTGGACTTTGACTCGCACGCAGTTTGGACTTCGATCGCATCGGTTTTGACTTTGACCTTTCGCAATTTAATTTCGCGCGAGCTTGCAAAGCTTCGCGTGCAACCATCGTCGTCATTAGACATAGGGATGCATGATTTTTGTGTCTCATTTTGCACCTACAAGCACTCCTTTCCACATCCAAACTGCTTCCATAGTGTCCGGGTGCGATCAGATAGACGTCGGCTTCATGACGCGGGGGACCCAGGTTCGATTACGACCACGGGAAGCGTTTTTAATTTCACTTACCCGCAATCATCATCATCGTCACAGAAAGTTGGCTTTCCTGAAATGCGTTTTTGATACATACGCCATCAGTGAGACATAGAAAGCTACTTACGTACTACCGAAGTGGAAGGTAATGTTTGCCATAATTTCCATGTGCGTGAAAAGCTGCTTATAGGGATTCGGTTTATTAAGAGCGAAAAGAGCGAATTTATTGAACACCGAACTTAAATTAAAATTTGCTTGCGTATTATACAGTGAAACTGCTTAATGCCCCAAACCACGGTCGTTTCCACATGCCCACCAACACTGTGATTTAACGTGATCAACTACAGCAAATTTGTAGTAGGAAGGGAGGCATTGGGCGCATAGATTTTTTAGTGAGCGGCTCGGGCTATCATGAACCACATGTAAAAAAAAAGCCAATTGAAGTTGTCGGAATAATCATTTACTTAGGGTAACTGCACTGTTTGGATACACTAGAGCAGCATTTCTACAGTCCAATTGTTTAATAAAACAATCTTGTATTGAAATACGTACATCTGTTGTTTTACCCTCGCATTTGACGTAGGACCATGCGGCTGTGCACGGAGGAGACCACGGTGGCTGGCATCCACTTCAAGCCAGGAATGTGTGTGGACATCCCATTTGCAGGCATCCACCACGATCCAGAGTACTTCCCTGATCCAGAAAAGTTCAATCCCGAAAGGTATGCGTTGCCCCATGGGAACCATCTTACCCGCGGGTAATAAACAGTTTACTTGAAAACTTTCAGTTATTTTCGAGGAAGAATGAAAACGATGCGCGGGATCGGAACGACACGTTATTTCGGTTGTGATGAAGTAACGTAAGGAAGCTTGGCACATTAGTTTTATCTGGCGCATGGCAAAACTCCACTGCAGTTTATTCCTGACCTTGTACTTGGTGCGCCTTTTCATGGCATGCACACCTAGAGTCTCTATAGCTCTTGTGACAGGCACAGTCAGTTGGTTGTACTGCGTCGTATTGGCACCGGTCCGTATCCACGTATCATACCTTAACGAGAGAACATGGAAGGCATCGTTCTCTTCTATTGGCTGATGCTGAGCGCCGCGATAAACAGCGCCCGTCATGCAGCAAGTGAAGAGTCTAGAGGGAAACCACATGCATTTTTTTCGTTGCTGCCATCCGCGCAATGGCAAGGGCCCTCACCACGAGAGCCCACAAACTACAAATGCCATGAAGACGTCGTATGCCTACAGGTGCTACACCTGCCTTGTTTAGACTACCTCTTATGAGTGTTTGCAATTTCTTTTGGGGTGAACGACTGCTGAAATAAAAATTTGTGGAGAGTCATGAGCTCTCTCTGTAGTCGTTGCAATGCGGAACGAGGTGCTTTCTGAGAATTTCACAGCTAGTGGTGAGACCGACGCGAACGGCCTTGTAAACACGTGGATCTCGTGGATATTAACTTAAGATTCGGCTTGATTTAGTGGCACCTGGAGACGCAAGTTGAAGATATATTATCTTCGTCAATTCAGGATACATGAGGCACTTTTTTTTTAATGAGGCAGATCCAAAAACCTAAACTAAGTCGGATAAAACTGCAGAGACAAAAAAAAATTCGGCAACTTTCTCCTAAAAAAGGGCTGGCAAGAAAATACTTAAGATAACGCCCTGAAGACCCGTACGCAGATCGTAGTTCGTATCGAAATTGAGCCAGATCCTGCTAATCACGGATCAAAATGAGCGAAATTTATTCGCCCAATAGGGGCTTTTTTTGGATTGACGGTTCAGTCTCTTTCGTGAGAGTTTTCAGAAGTTTTTCGTTTTATTTTTGGAGCTGGCTTATTATGAATTGAGAGGGCAATTAGGAAATTGGCGATAGATCTGTCCCCAGATGACAACAACGAAGTGAACGAAAACGGGAGTGAACGAAATGAAACTGTGAGATGCCAAACAATGATTTCACCTATTTCAACCCCACCGTAGAAATAACTCTGGTTATACTTAACAATGATACTTACCCTAACTTAACTTATACTTAACTTCGTGAGTGTCTTGAGGCATGCCCAGGAAAATTATCCTAGGGAAGAATTCGAAAAAAAAGCTGCTAATGGTTTCAAGAGGAATCACCTCCTCTCCATGAATAGTTCTACTGTTCTCGAAGCCTTCTTGCATATTTAATGCCGTTTCCACCAAAACTCAAGCGCACCATGCCTGAAAGCCACTTTAAATACATTTTTTATAAGAATGCCGCATTAACTTGGGTGTTTGAATTCAATATGAGCCAAATCCAAACTTATCAAACCAATATATATAGCTTAAATTTACGGCGTAATTTTTAATTACTTGCGGCCGTAAACGTCCCCTAGCTCACATGTAAAATATATCATATAATATCTTTGACGGTGATGCATCTAGGTCCGGTAACAAACTTCCACTTGTTTTTCAAATTCGCGTTAGGTGGATCTGACTCATTTCGAAAAAAAAAACGCCTCATTTGACACTAAGTCAGTTGTGCAGTTGTTGATTGGGCTTAAAAATTCCATCCCTATTTAGTATAGCTTTTAAAATAATTTGATATTGGAAACAACGAGGAACCTTGAGTATTTAGTTCTTTTCTTGAAATACTTTCTGAGAACACAATGAGTTGAGATGTGGATACATACAGGCCAAAACGAAAGCCCGAACAGAAGCCGCGCTCGCACGTAGACTCATCGGTATGTACGGACACCTAGTTGAACCCCATTTGGAGGGATTAAACGAACAGATTCTGATTCCCTGAGAGTTACCCGTATGATGTGATGAAGTTGTGTGTAATTTAGATCGGTTTTACTAAGCTTTACGGGCAACAGTTCAGCTTAGAAAAACATTGTGAAAAAATGCCCCCGAAATATGCCTTCTGAAAGCAATCGCAAGCGAAACATATTCAGGCCATTTCAGAAGCCTGAATGGGTCATGGGACAATTACAGCTTCAAATGTGCTGACAAGGAGTGAATGCCGGCCAAGTATCTTTTCGACACGGTGCTAAAGGTGAAAACAAAAAAAAAATGATTGATCCTTCTTTCATAGGGATTGGCAAAACACGAAAGAGAAATGTGCTTTTACAGGAGTATTTGAATGTTTATTGTGCATCGATATGGCCTTGCACATCGCTATTTATAATTCGTCGACGTGGCACCGCTAGACGCATCAACATTTGGCACTGGATTACACGCGCCGGAGCATTGCATAAATACAATTGAAACCCCAGGCACTCGCAAATCGTGCGCACGAAACCGAACGGGTTGTCAGCGAATCGTTTGGTGGAGTCACCGTCCGCTACAGCGAAATGAGCATGATTTGCGGGTCGGCAGCAGTCTTGTGGGTATGCTTGGCGAGCAACATCCGGCTGCCGGGCGGGTCATTTCAGCACAGGTGCGACCACAGTGGTTCTGTTCCGTGGTGTTAACGCCAGACGCTTGCGTTGCGACCAGCTCAGCTTGTGGAACGTGGCGGCGGCGTTCCACAAGCTGAACGGCGTTCCACACAAGCGGCGGACGGATAAACACAGCTCAGCTTCTGCTGCTGTACCCTGCCTTATCGAGGCGCCAACTATCGGCGCTTATTAGCGTCAATACGCACTACTTCGCTTCACCTCTCCTGGACGGCAGCACCAACTGAATGGAGAAGTTAGAGGGAAGGACATAAGGCGCGTTCGTACAGCTATCCGGGCGCGACTTCATGGCTCAGTTGTCAGAGCGTTTCACACCTCCCGTTGCGGCCAGACTGATTGTAGGCTTGAACCCTAGCGCCGCTGCGCCAATGGGACTTTTTCTGGTGATGTCATTTCCGTGACGGATATGACGTCGGTGAGGTTGTGTACCCCGGCATCAAACACTTTCGTGTTAGAAAGTTTTGTAGAAGCGCCTTAGTGGTACTTGTCAGACATCGCGTCAGCAATTTTTTCAGCGACTCAACTTTGCACACACACTCCATACAAGGTGCGACCCGCACATCTAGCGTAGCTCCTCACTGCACTCTCCTGGAAGTCATCGACTAACCGCACCGCACCACTCCGCTCTCACACTGCGCCACACCATCCCACAAACTGTGCGAGCCTCATCGTCACGTGACTATACGGGCTATGGTGCGGCGCAGCAAACACTAGTCCAACCCAGAGCCCTATGCCCCATGTATACTTATGGAGCGCATCGTGTCACCTGTCACAATTGGACGGTCAGATGTCGGGGGTGACGCAGCCGAAGAATGCTTACACATTAAAATTGATGTTCTAATTGTTCTTGATACAGGGTCTGCAGTTTGAACAGAATTCAAGGTATCAGTTATCGGGAGCTGCTTTAAGCATGCCCTGGTGCAGAACGTTCAACGACATGGCTGGAATACGTTTCGCCAGCCGAGATTCGCGATCGAAAGCGTCCCGGTACACCTTCGCCTGCTTTACACCATTCCATTGCGCATTAACTCCGGTAACTTTAAGCGATAGTATTGATAAACTTGAGAACGTTGAAATTTTCGAATGCGTTACAGTGCAGTAAATGTATTGGAAGCACACGGCCACTCCGGCAGCTTAATCGGTACAGTATACGCGTCGGTCTATATACGAAGGTTGTTGGTTCGAGTCCCACCCGGACGCGCATGTTTTTTCCCCTTTCTTCCTTACAAACATTTCAAAATTACGGTACGAACCAGTTCCCCAATGCCCCAACTCCTCCGCGTTCAGGACTCCTATTTTCACGTTCTTATTTAACTAGGCTCTCATTCAGCCCCCAAATATAGTTCCGCACAGCCAGTACGAATAAGCCTTGAATCCTCTGTGCAGAGCTCTTGTTTCTTGCGTTTGCTTACACCCGTTGTGCGTAACTAAAATGTCGACGCCTAATCGCCGCCAGTAATGTGCACTCTATATATTCAATGCAGGTTTCTTCCGGAGAACAAGGACAGCGTGCGACCGTTCACGTACATTCCCTTTGGCGCTGGACCGCGCAACTGTGTTGGCATGCGGCTCGGACTGCTGCAGGCCAAAACCACTTTGGCTTCCCTCCTCCGTCGCGTCCGGTTCGAGACATGCACCGAGACAATGGTTAGTATCCCTTCCTCCCACCATTTATAGAATTCAATGCAGAAAAGCAATGGGGCACTCTTAATGGGGCCATGAAGACAAAATGCAACTTTGTTTTATTTAAAAGAACTAGACTTCAGTACATCAATCAGCTGTATTCCAGCCGCGAAAGACCTTTTTTAACAGAACAAGCGCAATATTCAAAGGATACATTCAAATTTCGCGCTACAGTGACGTCTTATGGGCGGGGGTGGGATGCAATAAAGCCTTACGCTAAAAACATAGCTATCAGTGCGTTGACTGCACGTTAGTATTCAAGTGATCCGATCAGATGGAACTAGATGCTCCACTACAATCGCCCACTACAATAGGTGGCCGACAATAGCACAAACAACATTCTGGGGCGCCGTAGCAAAACCGCAGGAAAGTGGCTGGGGGAGCCGCCACTGCTTCAAATTGTTTAATATCTCGGTTATTTGTTCGGCGTTAGCGATAAAATTGGCATCATTGTTATCGGGACAAAGCAGTCTTTCTAATGAACCAGCTTGTATTTTTCCTTCATGGCCCCTTTAAGCTTCGCCTTTAAAGGGACCCCGCAACACTTTTTTAAACTTTTTTTGAAATCCTAAATGCTTGCTGAACTTAGGCACCCAACACACCTAGTACTTAGATTAAGGGGTCGCAAATCACCTCAGCCAAAAATGACTGCTCTATGCCCATCAGATAACTTGTAAACTCGCCCAAAAGGTTTTTCTCTCTTTCCCGGTCTTGACGTTCTTCGACGGCTCGAATTACGTCACGAAGGCCATGTAGCGGCTGTTGGCAGGTTTTACTTCAGTTGCAGCAATGAACGCTTTTCCATAGCAACTTAAAAAAAAGACACAAAAACAAAGCAGAAATGGAAGGCGCATCTGGTGCGACGAGCAAATCACGCAGTGCTGCGTCGTGCTGGTGATAACTATAGCTTTCGCAGTGGTTCCAGACGCGAAGGAAAGAGTGAAAGCGCTTATCGAAAGTGTTGCAGAGTTCGTTTAAGCATGAAACGAGGTAGCTTTATTGTGCCTGCTGCATCGCATTGTCATTCGCTTGTTGGACGCTTGAGCAATACAGTGACGTAATTGTCATGCTAAAACATTGCTTTATTGGTACGGGTTCCACGAGCGGTGACAACTTTCCACTCCTGCTCGGGCTTCATTTGCTGGGGGGTGGTAACAGGCACTTACTTTATGTACAAGGGATACAAAGACACCATTTTACGCTTTAGTGAATTTTGGTGCCTAGGGGAGAGGGGTTGGGTAATGGGAGTTGGGGAAAAAAGTATGATTCATCCAATAGGGTACGAAATTAAAGGAAATGGTGGAGGCCAGATGCCTCGAGGAAGTTTCGTAGAGCGATGAGCAGGCGCCGTTCTTCACTCTGATTAAAACGACTTGGATAAAGCAAATCATTAAGGCCGGGTGGGCTTTCCAATCCTACGTTTTTGAAGGCTTGTTATCAACTGTCGGCAAAGAGACGGCAGTCCCAGAGGTTTTGCGCAATGTCTTTATTGGCTGAGCACCTTGAACACTCGGGATCATCTCGACTGCCATATCCTGGGGCAGCGCTTCACGACCCCGAAGGTTTCGGTAAGGGCCGCAAGGTGGCGCTACAGGATTTTTCGCTGGCGTAGTTTTTTCGCTCGTGGTCGGCGCCGCTGACGACGCCGACCGCTACACGGGGCCGTTAACGCTACGCATTAAAACACTTTCATGCAGTGCCCGCTACACCAATCGGGTTAGACGTCTCCGTACTCGACAAGTTCCCACGGAGCTGCTTATGCGAGGACAGCTTTGAAATACGTCTTCATTGCTTTAAAGCGTTAAGGAAATCATGGGAAATAAAGGGAAATGTGCGCCGAGTAGCGCAGAAAATTTTTATGCAGCCATTTTTCAGAATATGAGACTGTAGTTCGAAGCTGGCGTGTTAATTGTGTATGCATCTGCACAAACTCTATTTCATACATCTCTTTTTCGTTTCACGTAGTAATGGACAGCCTAAGCTAAACCTGCGGAAAGGTGACAGAGGGATTCTTTATTTAGCAATACGGCAAGAAAAAGAGAAAAAGATAAAAAAGAATGGCCTTCCATACATACATTTCGGTGGTACGGAACAACACTTATTTTGTTCTTGCTCAATTACTAAACAAAGAATCTCTCGGCTGTTTCAGCTTCGGCACTCTCATTGTTTCAGCTTGGATAGTCCATTACTATACCTGATGAGTGTAAGGTATTTCAGAAGATATTGGAAAACTGTTTTTGATTGCGTCTGGATATTTTTTTGCCGCTGCCAATTGGGGGAGGCAAACGAACAACTTAACAGAATTAGAGATATACATCGCGCCTCTGTTTCCTGCGCTTTCATGTGCTTTGCTTGTTTGCGCAGTGACCTTTTTTTAACCCAGTTAGCCCTCTTTCGGCATTTCTCATGCTATGAAAGCCGGGGTAATTGTTCTAATGTGCAGCGTGACGCGGACACCCTCCCCCCTGCAACATGATCTTGCAAAAACGGTGCCAAATATTTGACAAGCATAACGGTGCAGTTCTAGAATATTTGTCTGACGAGAAAATATGGGTTCGCGAAATACGTCGAAAGAAAACGATAGAGGTAAAGTTTTTGTCAATACCTGCTTCGCAGGTAAAGCGTACATAATGCCAGCAGAATGCTTGCCACAGAAGTTCCAAGAGGGATGCATTTTTTTTTATTTTGTTTTATACAGATGCCACTGAAGTACAAGCCACGCCAACTTCTTCCCATCACGGATGGTCCAGTGCTCCTTCGTGCGGTTCCTCGCGACAGCACTGAGCCCAAAAAAGAGGCGCTTTCGTCGTGAAAAGCTTTAATGACGCAGCGAAGTGACGTTTTACACATGTGGCAAATGCTGAGGCATTTCCTGTTCGCGCAGAGTAAGGAAAGCGCTGAATCGTACAGGAATATGTGGCTGTAATTTTTAAATAAAATCTGATAACATATATTGCCTGTTTCTTAGCAGAAGGACACGTTTGACGTAAATAAATATGAACTTACGGCCCTGCTAATGACGTTGATGATGCTTTACGTGTTAATAAATTATAACTGAAAGCTATGGTGTCACGTACCGGCGACGCCATGGTGGAACAAAGCTAAGACCCTTAATCAAATCTCACTTCCGGCGCGCTCAAACGGCTTTTGTCCCGCTGTGACCTATTGCTATCGGCTACCACCCTCAGACACGCTGCATAGCTCTTGGCTTAATGCCAACGGGACATGGAACAGGAAACTAGAGGCTCCCAGCCTGTTGATCAAGGATAATGTCCCTCGAATGCGCGAACGATTTCCTGAGCGCAGATCCTTGGAAGGAAGTTGCAAGGCCGTGTCTTCATTTTCTGAATTGGCCGTGGCAATCCAAAAACAAACGCTTGACTGAGGTGGCGAAGACTAGTTTGGATGAGAGGGCAGAATATTTTGCAAATTCTACTGGGATTTACGCGAACTGTATTGGGAAGTTTCGAAATATACTTAGTCTAGAGCGGATTGGGGGATTCAAACATTCTCTAAATTTCAACTTCGCGTGATGGGCGATGAATAAGTTATCAGCGGGATTACAAAAACTCGTTATGTAGACATTGTCCGCTTCCCAGACTCGTCAAGACGTCTCCGTGCGCCACATTTGTGGCCATGTCGAAGCTCTTGATAACATCTTTTCAGCGTGCAGGTGTCAGGGCTCATACAGCACATCATTCCCGCAAATACTGTGGACATTATCTTTCATAAATTTCAATGTGATTCGTGCACTGAGCCAACCAGCTAGAATTTTATGTAAACTTTCACTGCGCTTGCCACGCCTTGAACCCGTACAGAACGCACTGCCCTGTCATGGGTGTTGGGTCTTACCTGTGTACCTGCTGTTATCTGTTCGTCACTGCGTATCCCGGTGAGCATTGTTCTCTTAAACGCACCTTATTAATTTTACATTTTTATATTCACGTCCTAACTTGTGTCCGCAAAGTTTCACCATAACCACTTTTTTTTTTATATCCACCTTATCTTTGCGTCAATCTCCCATCTGAACGTGCACGCGCGGGCACTGCTATACGTATACTCGTATCAGCAGCTAAACGTACGTGCGTAGTGCTACACTGTTAACAATTTGGCGCTGTTGGTGGAACCTGACTAATACACGAATCAAATCTCGGTGAGCCGAATCTTTTCATGCTCACTGAGCTTCCTTCTCCCACGACTCCACTCATGTATATGCCTCCGCAAGTGTTACTCAGTGTACTTCACCTTCCTCAATGACACTTCAAGGGAACATGAAGCGAAAATACAAGTTTTGTTCATTCGAAGGATTGGAACGTCAGAATAGCAATCAAACCACTCTTACCGCTAAGCTGGGTAATAAAGAGGACAGATGTAAGAGTCGCAACAACTCACCAATTTTCCACTGATGTGTTGCCACTGTAAAACCCCATTAACTAGTTATGGTTGGCGATGGCTCGCCAAAACTGCCACCGTTAAAGATGATTGTGTGGTTGTGCCTTAATCGGTGCCTCACGTTCCCTTTGATGGCACCTCCTAAGTGCAATCATGGAGATGCCGCGTGCTGCCTGTTTTCCATCCGTCATCAATGACGCTTCTGTCGCCATTCTGCGGCGGGAATTTGAAAGTTACAGAATGTTCTTGAATCTTCGGAGAGAAGCCAAGGACCTTCAAAGCCTGAATGAAAATTAACGGGTTATCAACTGCTAGTTGTTTTTGTTGTTTTTGTTTTTTTTAATAAAACATGTGTGTCGTGTTCATGGTGTCGTTAGCGGGTTAACTTATTGAAATGCTACCTCCTGGCCTTGATCGCCTTCTTTCGTAAGGACGACCGAATGATAACTTCCATACGAATTACAGGCGAAGATGAAAACAAGAAGCTTAACAATTGTCTTTATTTCATAAACAAGCCCTCAATTCGCCGCGTTGGTGTCGTCCCTCGCACGCTCGCATCAGTTTTTTTTTTAAAGCGAAAGCTTTCAAAAACTAATGTATGTCCCCATAGACCGGTCGGTCAACCGAATGCCCTGATAAGATCTCTGGACACACGACGCGTGCGTGAAATTGGGCTTCCATAGTGTCAAAGCGGTCACTTGAAGGCTTGTCCCATTGACCTCCAACCGTTCCTGTCTTGTGCTGCTCGAGTTGTTCTTTACCCCCAAAATTCCCCTGTTATGTCCCTCCACCGAGTTATTGACCTTCTCCTTCCGCTAGTCCCGTCCCTCGGGTATCCACTCTGTTTCAACGATACTATTTTTATCGTAAATACAAACGAATAATCAAAGACAGTAAGGAAAACTGATGTAGCAGTGGCGACTCCCCAACCACGTGCCGGCGATTTTTTTGTGACGTCACAGAATGTTGTTCGCGCGATTGGCTGCTGACCTAAGCCACCGCCGAGAAACATGACTGTGCGATTACAGTGATGCGATCCTATAGTTCAATTTGATCATATCGCTTTAATGCTAATGCGCAGTTAGTACACTCATGGCTGTTTCCATCACTGGCCTCTTTTGTGACACAGGTTCCAATTTTATATCCATGTGACGCGAAATTTGAAAAGCTTTGAGTATTTCTTGGTGTTTTGTTTTCGGTTATTAAGCGTCTTTCGGGGCTGGAACCAAGCGAAATGTTACCAAAGGGTAGTTCTTTCAAACTAACAAAGTTGTATTTTGTAATTGGGCATTACAGGCTTTATTCTAAATATTTCAGTCCGCTCTCCAACATTTTGATATCAACTGACCTCTTCAGCGAATTTCGACGTTCAAAAAAGTATGCGCAGCACAATAGCCAAGGTCCTTTCATCGTCATGATCAGTGTGCTGCCCATCGCTACGAAGGGCACCCGAATCCTACAAACGAAACCGAAACCACATTCCGACTGTCTGCTGCTATCTGGCGTGTTCCCCCCACTGGCACACAACACTGGGGCAAACCCTCGCCCTGCTTCGACTATGAACCCGGGTGGGGCAGCCCACTTCAGAGACAATGAGCCAAGGTGTGGCAGCTGGTCGCACACCACTGCCTTTTTACGGCATGGACTGTTGATTTTAACCACCTTGTGTATTCTTATGCAGTTTATCATAAAGTTTCGGTTTTAATCGTCAGTACTGTCGTCATCAATGAGAAAAGCAGGCGTTCTTGGCGTAAGTCGAGGGCTGCCTGTGAGGCCTGCATAATCAGCATTTTATTTTGGATGTCCACAACAAGGCGGTAGCTTCTCGCAATGGCTTCCACTTTGCCATTTGAAAGGGAATAAATACACTCTCTGGCTCTCGATTATTATCAGCTCGTCAGGTCATAAACCTTTCTACCACCCTTGACATCTCTTCCCGAACGAAGGTAGCAATAAATACTTGTGCTCTCTTTCGGTGGTCCATCTTTGCGTTGCGTGTCTCTTCTCACTTCTACTTTTCGTAATTTTAACAAGGTGTGCCTTCCAATGGGTGGTGCCCCTTAAGCATGGTGAAGATGACATTCTTCGTTCCGCGACAGTTAAGTTTGAAAGTATTTATATTCAGGGAAATAAACATTCCGAAGCTTATAAAAGTAAGCGGCAAATAAAAGAATCGACATTGGCATACATTGGCAAGTTGTAACGGTTTAACATCTTGAAAGGCAGCGTAGCAGACGAATGCACGAGGAAGGGAAGAAGGCCAGACGATGATTGCTCTGTACTCTCCCTTTTCTCGTGCATTCGTCTACTGCGTTGCCCCTCAAGATGTTAACGTTGAGAAAACTACGCCGTCTTTACAGTAGATGCTTTGCATTCACGTCAAGTACACAAGGAATAGTATCGATAGCCGTTGACGCTATTCATCTCTTTCTTCTGCTAAGCGCTGCGTGATGACGATTATTTCAGCAGGGGTCGTCCCGAGGGTGTCGAGCCTTTTGCTATCACACTTATTCCACCAGTTAAAGCGGCACGTAATCCGGTTTCTGAGCAATGCGTTTGGCGTCGTGACTTCGGTGCTCCTGATTGCGGCGTGATCTTGTCCAGCTTTAGAAATGTACGGGGCGCGATGTGAGCTTTAATAAAACACGTTTTGGGGTAAGATGGTGCATTCTCGCTGTAAACAATTAGAGCGCGATAAACACATCGACGCAGAGTGAGAGTTGAGAAGGAGATCTTGTCCCGTCCTACTTCTCCTGTGTCTATGTTTTTGCGCGCTGGAATTTCTAGAACGAGATAATTGCGCACATTGCTGGCACTCGCCACTCCGGATTCCGCCCTTCCTCCGCCACCGCACGCTGTCGTATCGCCTGGCTTCTCGGAAGCCAGGAAAGGTTCCTGCGAAGGGCACGCGCACGGCGCCAACGCGCCTACTAGCCGTCGATTAGAGGGCGAGGAAAAAGAGTTCTCCGACTCGAATGGCAATCGCCGCATGCCGGATGGCGGTTCATTCGTAGGTCCGCGATGCTGCCTTGATAGCGTAAGCGCGCAACGCTCGCGCGTTGCAGTTCAGATGAGTAAATTGCCTCAGCTGTTTTTGTGTCGTTCGTGCACCACAACAATTCCCACGGACGTCAGACAAGCATCCTGTCATGCGGAGGGATGTGTACAGTGTGCACACTCCTTGCTATGACAGCCGCATCTTCCGACGTGCTGCTTGAGGCGTTCTTGTTGGTGTCCATGGTCTCGTCATCCATTCCAATTTGTGAGTAAGCCTCCATATTCAGTCATCGCGGCTTATACTGCTATCACATCGCAGTAACCAGCGCTGTAGTAGCGACACGGTTGTAATGAAATGAATTCTCTCGTGAAAATCCTGGAATGAATTGCTTTTGACTCGCTCAACACACCGTGATCAGTTGCTTCTGTCAACGCATTAATAGGTACGTTGCGTTCATGTTTGCCTTAGATTCAGCAGCACCGTTTACTTAATATATATCCTGGTGGTTACGGGTGTCATTTTTATTGTGAAAGCTACCACGCTCATCACGGCCTCTGGTTGTAGCATTCAGTTTGGGGAGTGCCGGCGCTCTGCCCGAAAGGGCAATAGCCGCGATCACCGCGAGTAAAGCACAAGTGCCCACGAAAAGAAGCCATCTTACGTAACGCCATGATAACAAAGGCCAAGACGAACAAACAGTTGAAGTGGCCCAGATAAAAATACCTTAGTCTTTGATGTTGTACCCGAGCAATCAGATTTCAGATAATAAATAAAGGCAGATAGGAAACAATGTATTCATCCCGGCCGTCTTTCATTTCGCCGTGTTCCAGTGTCACCCCTGTAGACCGTAAGCACGGCACGCTGCAGGAAGTGGGCGATAACTGGTCGAGAAATAGCCATCCGTTTATCGATGCCCTGGCGTGCGCTACGGACAGCTTTGGTGGTAAATGTGCCGCGCTTACAGCAGTCTCTGTCCGGTGCTGAGTAACTATAAAGGGACCCTGCAACACATCCGATAAGCGCTTTCACTCTTTCCTTCGCGTCTGGAACCACTGCGAAAGCTATAGTTATCGCCAGCAAGGAACGGCACTGCATGATTTGTTCGCCGCACCAGATGCGCCTTCTATTTCTGCTTTGTTTTTGTGGCTTTAGGTTCCTATCAAAAAGCGTTCATTGCTGCAACTGAAGGAAAACGGGCCAACAGCCGCTACATGGCCTTAGTGACGTAATTCGAGCAGTCAAATTTTATTTATGGTACGGCAAAATTTTATGGTACGGCAAAATCCAAATTCGAGAAAACGCAAATTTCAACGAGCAAATAAGCGCCATTTGTATACTTTTGCACTAAACATGGCCTTAGGTCCAGTTCACCGACAGCTGTGTATTCCCCATGCTAAACTCAAGTGCACAAAACCAAAACATTCGCACGAACGCTCAGTATCAAAAAGCAGCGCCCATCACACTTTCAGAATTCGCCGACGGCGTGTTTGTGTGAAAGTCCACAAAAATGTACCATCCTACCCTAATGAAAGTTGAGAGAAGCGCGACACCTTTATAACATCGAAACTGCGTCAAAAGTGCGTAGTAATATCGCTGAAAGTGCGTACCATTTATCGCCAAACCTACAAAGTCCCAAATCACACATGACTAACGAACCCAGGCGATGATTTTTGGCCCACTAAGTAAACGCATCTGCTAACTATTTAAACGTATACCGATGCGTGGTTTATGAGGTTAAGGTATACTACTGGGCCTCCTCGATTATCAGTCCCGGATCGTCCGCGGGCTGCCCGACACGCAATCCGGCGCTCGATTTTCCCATGTATTCCTATGGGGCTCCCGGTCCGAACGCAGTCCTCGGACTGCCCGCGGACCGTCCAGGACTGGTAAATCGAGGAGGCCCACTATTGTACTCCTTCTTCATGATCGATGTGTGTTCAAGTTTTCAAGTAACCGTTTTGACACAATGGAAACCCGGTTTCACGCACGCGCCTTGTGTACAGAGATCTTATCAGAGCTTTGCGGTCGAACAACCGATCTATGGGTAAATGCACTAGTTTTTCGTTAAGACGCCATCGGTTTCCCCGAAAAAGTTTTCGCTTCAAAATACGCTGAGGGCGCGCTTTCAAAATTTTATTTGCCGTAACGGTAACGGTAGGCGGTGGCGACTACAGGACGCTGCGGAGCGGAAGCAGCAAATTGCCACTTAGCAATCGAGATTGCAGTTCCTAAGGGTGCTTATTACACACATCCGGTGTTCCGCCCGTCTTCGCCGCTATTTTGTTGTGTACTGGCGTTTCGACGCGAACTGGAATGCCGTGTGCCATCCGAATGACGTGCTGAACAGCCAATGACGCCGCAGGACCACAGCCTGCAAGCACGGGGCGGCCTCTCTCGCATCCACCGTGGTCCCACGTAATTCGCGCCAGCAGCGCCAAATCCTCCCCTAGTAGTACGTGGCCTCTGAGAAACGTTGCATTAATCGCCATGGCAACGAGTGGCGAGGGGGGAAAGGGCGTTTGCTGACGTCGCGGACGCTGCTGACGTCATTTATCCCGCGGCAGCCAGGCCGTGCCGCCGCGCGCCGGCCCCTGAAACCGACGCTCGTCCAACTTTCGCGTCTGCCGCCGGTCGCTGCCTCATGGGCCGCTCGGCAATGGCACCAGGCGCGAAAGTTGGACGCTCGTCCAACTTTCGCGTCTGCCGCCGGTCGCTGCCTCATGGGCCGCTCGGCAATGGCACCAGGCGCGAAAGTTGGACGAGCGGCGCCGATGACTCGAAATGGCCGCCGCCCGTCATTTGTTATGTGTGCAGTAACGTGTTTATTAATTGAACGAAGAAAACATGTAGGTAATAGTACGTTTTATGGTATCAAATTGTTGTCTTTGTGGCGATAATAATTGGAGTGTTACACAAACATTATTTTTGCTATGCATTTATTCAAAATTCACATGAGGACGTCTTTGATTCGAAGTCATGAAAACACATGTACTACACCAATATATTGCACATACATTTTATGTACACAGTACTGGACTAAGCAAAAATATGACATATGCAAATTTAGGCATACAACATTGTACAATAGGGAAAAAACGCGCTACATACACTTTTACAATAACACGGTTAGGCGGGCTCGTTGGTATTCTGAATTCATGGCTGTAACTTTTGCGCAACTTTACACGGTGACAGGTACAGGTCTTCGAGTCCCTTTTTGTATCGGTCTCCGTCTAAAATTGCGCAAAAGTTACAGCCATGAATACACATTTAGGTACACAATACTTGATTACGAAAGAAGAACTTCGAAAGTTCTAGTCCCTACACAGATTTTTTTTTTTTCGCGCACACCGCGGCGGGAGAAGATAAGAACTTGAAAGTTCCACTCAATGTATACTTATTTCTTGGGCTCAACTCGAGACAGGAATGTTCCTTAGACATTAAAAAAATTCGTTTCAGTTCAGAGACACAATAATTGGGAATCTATACGTTAAAAGAAAGCACGCACACGTATGCTTCAAGCCCTGCCTTTCGGGCGAGTTAACGCAAACTCTGAAAGAAAGCGTTGACCCGCCCATTAACCTGCATACACTTCCGAGAAATCATGTTCACACCAACAAAATGCAGCCATAAAAAACTGTTGCAACACAATGACCGCACTGTAGACACTCATTGCTGGATTATATCTACGTACAAAAACAATGCCCAACCATGTGCACGTCGTAGAACACAGAACACAAATCGAACGCACCCGTCTTTTCTTTTAATGGCGCGTGAATTAACAGTCTGCTTACCGGGGGTGGGAGGAAAGGCGGGGGGGAGAAGACACCCAGAAAAAAAAAAGAAGCTTTCCTGTATTTTAAGCCGCAGATATCGGCCACGTTGTTACAAGCTACCCTCTAACTCGCGTCTGGGCAGCGCCTCTTATCTCATCCTGTCCGATACGGCATGACCATTCTAACTTCAGAACTATGGAACACCAAACCCATTCGCGATAAGATGACAAGGCGCGGACGCGCAGTTTAGATTGAACAGCAAAGCCGGCAATGCTACTTGGTTTTATTTATTTTTTAATGAGCGAAACGCTTGCAATGGCGGCTGCAGACAACGCATGTATTTCGGTTTGGCCTTCCACTGCTTCATGTGAAAATCGACTTGCATTGAACACCGCGGAGTTACGTCAGATTTTTCGGAGCTCTGAAGAGTTGAGCTTGCCTTCTTTGTGAGCAGGTGCGTCGTGATGACATTGGATGGATTGAGGAGAGTCACCGGAGGAAACGTCCAATGAAGTCGCAAACCATCCTCGACTTGGGGCCCAAACCTAGACTCATACCTGCTGCACGAAACAACAAAAAATACCTTGATAAGTATACTGAATCGACGTTCCAGCAGTTACTAAGGCAATCATCAAAAAGCGGCGGCAATGCCACCACAAATTGATCTTGCGAGCAAGTGTGTGCGTGCCAAAGACGCGTTTACTTCTACTAAAACTTTGCGTACCTGCACAGCTGGGATACATTTGCACATTAGTTTCCACTCCAAGACGAGTGACATGTCTCATTACCTTAACGTTACATGCGCGAATTATTTTGAAAACAGAAGAGTGCAATCAGTCGGCTTTTAAGTAATTCACTATAACTTGTACAAAGCTAATTTGCTTACCTGTCGTCTTTGGAGAAGGCGAGAAACTTGGTCGAACTGTACCGCCCTGTGTTGCTGCACCACAGAGCTGCGCAGGAGTGGTAACAATCCTTCCTCCGCTGCCCCATATTTAGAATACATTCGAATGTATTTTATAATGCAGCGAAACTTTCCGCCCGTGGAAGCGTTCAGGCAACCCGCGCAACCCTTCGCACGCCGGCTCGCTCACGCACGTACCGAACTGGCCCGCCGTGCGCGCCGAGAGAAAGAAAAAAAAAATATTGGCGCCGGTGAGCTGTTGCGCATGCGTGAGGAGGCGCGGAAGCGTTGACGCTGTGGAAAGAAAGAAACACTGAGGGAAAGGGAAGGGCCACGCCGCAGCACCGTGCCGCTAGGATCGCCACAATTTCGGAAACCGAAACTAGCCAAAGTCGCCGACCAGTGCTGCAAGCCGCAGCATCAGCGACTTTGCGCAATATCCCCGCAAGCTTTGTAACGCTCTACACTTAAATTTTACGTTAGAGTGTCTCGGATGCCTTCATGTCATCGCATTTGAATGAACGTTACCTATTTTTATGGTTGCCGTACAACTATAAACTGCATACGCAGATAGCAAAGCTACTTGTTACAAAGGCGAATCCCAACTAGTCTGCCTCGCACGCGACAACTTGAGCAACCTTGTTGACAGCGAGTGGCAACAAAGTAGACAACAAGCCCCATACAAGCAGAGACCAACATTGGAGGAAAGAATTGGGTTAAAGGATGCTCGAACGGTGGCTATCGGCCTCTCGGGGAAGAGCCGGCTGATGGGCTGCTTGTATTTTTAACAGGCAGGGATATCCAGGGACTTGAGTAGAGCGAGGGTTAAGCCCTGCTGACAGTGGGGCACACCCCCTTCGCTTCCATATCAAGTGTGATTTTTTTAAATTTTCCTTAACATAATTATCGGCCTTCTAAAAAGCGCCACATGGAAGTACCCCAAATCGCGAAACGTAACAAGATTTTTCAAATATACTTAGTTTTAAATAAACTCGCACAAGAACACTTGCCGGAAAATTGGTGTTCTTAATCTACAAATACTTAAAGAACATAGCAGGACAAAATGTATACAATGCAAAAACTCGAGCCTGCGGACCTTTTGCGGTCATGTGAAAGAGCAACAGTGACGACCTTCTGAAACAAGACGAAATCGACGACTTGACTGTGCCCGTTACTACGCATGGCGTCCAGAAACGAGAAATTTCAGAGGAGCATTATTGCGGACTTACGAATCCGAAAGCGTTTACATGACGCTTTGCAGTTTTACGGCGTCAATCGATATCGGCAGCTTGAAGCAGAAGGAGTACCTAAGCCAGTGCGTACCGGTTGACAATAGACTGCAAAGCGTGGCGTTAGGCCCCACGTTCAATGTTCTGGCTTAACGTTGAACGGAAGGACATGCTCAGCAACTTCATTCTAAAGTTGCGTCGAGCTACAAGTGCTGGTTGATAATGTCAGTTATCGAAATGGGACGTAATTGCTCAGGTTGGGAAGTGTTATACCCCCGTCGCCCTTCCATTTGTTGCGCATTAGTTTTTGTCAAAATGAGTTTTGTGCGACCCCAGCCAGGGTCGAGGAGTTGGGCTTTCACATCAAGGTCAGAAAACTCGTCGTAGCTCACCTAATGAAGCACTGCGAGCACCTCGCAAACACTGCCACACTTCTCCCCCCATAGAAAAAACAACAGCAATTTGTCAAAACCTAGGACTAGGTTACAATACCCTATACCAGGGCGCCATACCAACCCTCCCTCCCACTCACGTCCTAGCCAAGCATGTCACTCTGCAACATGCACCCTACGTAACACACAGTGCAGAGGGAACAGCCCCGCTCTACACAAGAAGTACAAAACCGACTCGGGAGCCACGTACGTCGATGCAGCAGAGGGCAATTGTCCCCAACACCAACCTCCTCCATTCGACTGTACTCCGGACGCCCATCCCGGAACTTCAAGAAGAGGCGCCGTGGTAGCGCTGAATCTAACGCCCAACCCTACGTCCTTTACAATAAGTAAAATTCTAGAACCGCGCTCCAAAATTTTACCACACGACGCGTATTCCCAGCTGCACTGAGCATTTTGTGCAGAAAACCCCTACCGCCCATCCCAATCGGGGCCCCAGTGCAATTTATCTGGACCCCGCGCATCGTAATGGGCTCAAGGACAACGAAGCGGACCACGTCCTATCCCGAGTATTTATCCGGGTTGCGCCGAGCCACTTTACGTAATGCGCAATCCGGTCTTTGCAGGACTGTCTGACAGGATGCCACGACATCAACAACACTTACCTCTTCTTCCTCCAAATCTATCTCCAGGCGACGAACCCCTGAACTCAGAACAAACTTGCGTCTCGCGCCAAATCCAGCCCCTTGACCCAAACCGAGCCCAGATTTTAGCAGACATCTACGAGCCCCCCATGTAGTGCCGGTACCAACCCGGCCCTGATCATTTGAGCATGCCCCCAAGGGATATCCCTACTCAGAAATTCCCTCTGAAGAAAGGTGGGAGCCCTTATCTCTGAGCCCGGACACAGACCTATTGGTCATTCTGGTCAAGAAGAGGGGAGCGGAAGGCCCCGACCAGTGACCACCACGCAACCACGAATCTAGCTCAACGAGAAGAGATCTAATAAAGAGGCTGTCGGCACATTACCTGTAACCAAATCCAGGACCTCGATTCCCCTTGCCTGATTTCCTGAGCCGATAAAGTTTTGGGGCTTCGTGAATGAGGCTTCATGAAACAGGCTTCGCGAAATTGGTCACGAATCAAGACCAAAGTATAGTCGGCGTTCGCCAAACAACAAAAAATAATCAAATGGTGAGCAGTGCAAGAGCCGATGCATCATTCTAAAATCCGCCAGCACATTAGGCAAACGAAGTCATTCGGCGACAGAAATTACATTAAACTCACGTATTTCGAAGCTAAAGCCCGCGAGAGTGCTCGAACATTAGTTGCTGGTTGCTTTTTTTAATATAAAATCTCAAACAGGCTTAATAAATACATCACTTTAGTGCGACACTATGGTTTTATAGCACTCGAAATCGAGCCAAAATGTGGCTTTACGCACATATTTATGACGGATACTAATCTTTAAGCTTGTATAGTTGTGAGAGCCATTTGTGTGTAGAGGGACAGAAATTGTGTATAACAAAACGATTCTATCTTGTGTAGTTTCTGTGCCTCCGATAACTTGAGAGGCGGTTTTATTTCCTTAAAAAACCAAACTACTTTCGTGCAGGTTAAAGGGGCCCTGAAAGGCATTTTGAGCACACTAAATGAACTAGCGCAACCGTTAGATTGGGTCGTCAACGTCCTCTGTGCCAAGTATTACTCTTTTACGCGCAGCAGAAAGCTCACACTTTTGTTGCAAAGTTTGTCGTTTTTTTCTCACCCTTTCCTTCGTGTTTCTGGACGCCGCCATCTTCACATGTCTACATCATCGATTCCCAGATGTTCGTCATGAGCTAGACATCCTGCTATTGGGCGGCTTTTTCACGCACTTCCGGCAAAGAGATGAGTCGTCTGCTCAGCGTCGGCTCGCCGGCTGGTCTGCCAGCGGAGTGGCGGAGTGCTTGGGCATTTTACGACAAACGAAACAAGTGTAAAACAAACGCTTAACCGTTTGTATTGAATGCAACACGGCCATAACACGACATGGATATTCTCTTACCTGAGTACGTTCCATAAAGAAAGCGTTCAAGCCCCGTGGCACTTCTTTCGTGCAATCGCAGAGAACGCCCTGAGCCGAATGCCCGGGTTTGACGCATACATTTTATTCAACTTCAAAACAATCCAGAGATGCGTTTCTAACGAACACAACGTCACAACATGCGTTGAAAGTCTGAACCACGATTGACAGAGGATGGGTTGCCTCCTGCCCGTCGTAAATTCGGTACTCACCTCGCGCGCGGTTTGCGGGGACGAACAGCAAGTCACTCTGGCGCACAAGCCGATGGCTTTTAGCCACGCACACTGCACATACCCCATGCGAGGTTGAGTCGTACGTCGCTCGAGAAAGATTATCCAGACCATGGGAAGAACTATCCACCCGCAGAAGCACAACGTCGCATTTCATCGCGAAACAAAGGCGTCCACAACACACACACCATCGCCTCCTGTAATGCCAAACGCATCTCGCACTTCCCAATAGGAGTGGGTGGTACGCCTGCAGTGCCCACATGTCGCGAGGTGGGGCCCCAAGCTGAACCGGGATCACGGAACCGTAACTGACTTCTGGAGCGGTTTGTGCCTTGTTGCCAAGGCAACCGATGTTTGAGATTGTCAAAGAAATGGCGCGCGCTCCAGCGCTAGAAAGCTCAGAGCCGCGGCGGAGAATGTTTTGCAAACGTTGCCGCTCTCCACCACGCGTCGCCCCAAGCTGAACTGGTCACATGATTGAAGCGTTTTGTGCACGGGTTCTGTACCGGTTTAAAATATCTTTTTCACATGCCGCCGGCAGGAATTACCACCACCGCAAAATAAGACCCGGCACCAGCGGGGCCACATCTGATACGGCGCTTTTTGGATAAACAGTGCGCGGTGCATCAAGGGAACGAGCGCACGACCCTCCCCGTGCGGCTGCGAGTTCGCCGCCGATAAAAAGTCATGTGCCGCCAGCAACGTACACCGCGAAAGGGCAAGGCCAGGCCGCCGCATACATGCGGCCAGATTTTTCGTTCGCTTTTCCAGCCTTGAGCGGAGTGCGTGCGGGATTCATGGTGTCAACAAAGCTTGCCCGTAGCAGACGACGGTCTGAGCAGCGCAATAGCGGAAGGACGTCACCGCTGCGGAGCGCAGCATCGTGGGAGGCAAGGTTCGCGCGCCGTCAACAGCGGAGAGTAAGTCGAAAGGAGGAGGAAACTCGGAGCGACGATAATGCGCGGTTTTTAATTTACGATTTCTCAGCTAATACTCATCGCTTTAACAAATTTCTTGCGGTAGGAGATTGCAAATACATTGCTTTATTTGGGTGCATGTACATCCATGCATCGGCGGAAGGTATTTCAGGACCCCTTTAAGGAAATTATGAACAAATATAATCTGTATTTTAGGATGAATAAATTTTACTATTTTCATTTTGAAGTAATACTGATAAAAAAAAGCCACTAATCTGCCGAATCCTGTCGAACAGACGATTTAAGCACGGATTACAGTTTCTATTTATACATTCGTAAATGCGGTGTCAAAACAACAAGCGAGTTTTCAAGCCAAACCTTTAAACGGCCTATCGAGCGATAGGTTCGGCGTCAGTGAGAGGCTCCTGAAGTACGATTGACTGCGACGCATTTCATAGCGCTTGCTCCACATTAATGCAGCGAGAGCCTGTGGCGCCACAAATCTGGGAGTTTGTGCGTCTCCTCTGGGGTGCACTCGTGTTCGATTTGTAGACGATTAAGCAAGTGGCGCCCCGACGCCGTCTGTGCGAGTCTCGTGTATTGATTTAAGAAATTAGCCTCTTTCTGCTCTTGATATGAATTGAGCACTCTGAACGGAAGCCCGATTGAATACACAGCGGCTTTCATTTGCAAACAGAGTTTTCACATTTATAACTGGCAAAAAGGTCTGAGGTGTTCTCGGAGTTTCTTTTTTTAAGTGACACTTGGTCGCCGAGAAGGGACGCGCCACTGGGTTATCTTCGTCGTTACCATTCACAGGACAGTGCGATGGCGACAGTCGTGGCTACAGATATCGGGAAACAAGCCACCGAAATAACATGTGGCATTCCATCGAAAATTTCGTTCTGCTGAGATATTGCTAACGTTATTGCTTAGTGCTTATAAACAGTAGCGATTTAAAGGGTTCTCGAGTGGACCGATACTTCAGTCCGGAGCGCATGCAAACACCTGATATGCGACCCCGTTGATAGCGTTCCCCCTCCAGCCAAGCAAACAGTTATCCAATTGTAAATGCTGCACCCTATATTTATCTGGCACGCTTCGAACACAAAGAGGACATAGACGTTAGACCGCATGTCTGCGAGCTTCTTTCGTTTGCCTAGCGTGGATGTCAAGTGGTCCCACTCGAGGTTTCCTAAAGTTGACACCATTCATCATTTTCGATTCAATGGTGTACAGTATTCTGCTACTCACAAGAGCATGCAGTGTGGGTGCTGGTTATAGAATGTGCGCGAAAGCTTTCTTTTTCGAATGTTAAGATTACCTACTCGGTTGTAAGCGTAAATGGCGCATCATTGACGCAGACGTCTTCTTAAAGTACCAGGAGCCGTTAAGTGACAAATATTGCTGACGTAGAAGATGCGGAAGGAAGCGGTCTAGCCCATTGAGGCGAGTTGAAACCTACGGGATGAAAACGTTTACGCACAGACGTACGCCGGCATTATTTGCTACAGCGAATAAGCTTCAGAACACAATAATTATACGAAATCGTCAGTGATAAAATCATCAACACTGAATGCTTGCTTTTACCAAATCCTTAGTGTTGGAGATATACAAGGACTAAATCATAGCGTACCGAGGGAACAAGGCCATGCCCACATATACTATGAGTAGAACGCGCGGTCAGCATTCGAAAGAACCAACAAACGTCACGTTGCGGTATCACCTCACTTATCACACCAATGCATCGCGACACTCACACGCTCAAAAAGGCCGCCGGTGCCAGAGAAATTTAGGCTGTAGCAACGCTTTCTATTGTGACCAAATGCGAAGCAACAAATGTTCGTTTAAAAAAGAAAGTCCTATGCTGTTTGCTCAACAAAACCGTAACATGTGTTGTTTCCAAATTCCAATGCATAAAAAGTGCTCACCCTCAGGGATCGCTGATTTGCCTCATTTTACAACAAAATAGTTCACACAGCGTGGTGATTCTGATCATTACCATCATCCCCATTAACATCAGCCTGTTCATGTCCATTGGTCGACATTTCGTGGACCCCGGGACACTCCTCACTAACGGGATATAACTGCCCATAGGCAAGCCTGCGAACTTTCCTCCCGGGCCTCTGAGGAAATGCCGAGTCTCGTTACCTCTACCACTCCTCAAGGCAGCATTTCCCACTTCTTCACTTGAAGCTTACCAAACCCGAACAAGTCATAAGCATACTTCCTAAACTTCAGCAAACACCTTTCACCATCCAATTTGGCTACATTGCAGGTACTCCACTCAGTACCCTGCAACACGTAAATTCTGCCCTCATCTATGTACCATAGTCCCTATGGTCTTATGGTTCGCATATTATCCAGCCCTCTCACCTGTATTCACTCCACTATCACACCTCCCTGAGCTGTGATAAAACCTGACGACCTGCGCAGTATAGAATGTCTAGCGACTCTTGGCCACCAGGGCAGCAACAGCATGGTTGTCACATGGTCTCATGGAATGAGCGACCACTCCCGCATCACTAGGCTCAGATTAATAAAGTTTTTCAACAACAGCAACAACAACATCCAAAGATGTCCAGCCACGCCTACTGGAAGTTCGTCAAGTTTATTCTTTAGATTAGTACATCCCCGATTGCATCTTTGGTCTTCCGCTGTTTCGTTTGCCGTACCTTGCCAGCCATTTCGGTAAACGAGTGGTACAGCTCTGGTCCTTCATTCACTTAACCTGACCTGCCCAACCCCGCTTCTTTCGTCTAATTTGAGCTGCGATGTCTTCCACCTGGATTTGTTCTTTAATCTACGCTGTTGTTTTTCTATCTCTAAGTCTAGCCACCCGCGTTTTTCTTTCCCTGGCCTGTTGGGCCGATCAACGTTTTCTTCCATTGCGATTAGTGATACTCCCGGTTTTTTCCGCCGTACCTTGTGAAAGCCAGCCCACATTGGGTGTATAGCGATCTTTTGTAGGGACATAAGTAGCTTACTGTCTAAACTTTCAGGGTACTTTCCGAATGCAGCCCATCCCACATTCACTCTGCGCCTAGTTTCCCTCCTATGATTCGGATAAGCTTCCATAATAAGGTGACTTCGCATTGTAGAAGCGACGCAAAATGCCGAAGCCAAAAAACTTCCCAGAGCTAGCCGAGTTTCGCTTCACATACGAAGCAGCTCTGATTTCACGACTGCAGGCGAGCATAACATCTTTCGAGTAAAAAGTCCTAATTCTTACTACACATAGATATCTCACACAACCGCTATCTAAGCTTCCGGCAGAAGCTTTGTTTTTTAAGCCCTAAATCGCGCGCGCTTTTGCGTGGTTGCAGCATTGTGGCGATCGTTATCTCGTTTGTCGCATGGCGTCGCCATCCTGTTGCCTGCACAGTGGGTTGACAGGGGACCTTCGTGTCAGATGACGCTCTTGAAGCTATTGCTTAAAATATCCTGCTCGTTATTGGGCTCCTTATGTGCAGTATGCTGCAATTCCACAGTATAAACTATTCGCCGCCTGCTTAATAGAGAAACTGCCCCCAACACTGCGCTGATGCGGAGGGCTGATTTAAGATCTTGGAGGTCTAACATACGGAAGCGATATCGTGGCTATGAGGTGCGCCGTATTGGATGGCTACAGATTTATTTTGAACACCTTGGATCTTTAACGTGCGCCTAAATCGCAACACATGGGCGTTCTCTATTTCCATTTCCATCTGAAAAATGGCCGCCGCGGCCGTAATCGAACCCACAAACTTGGTCTCAGCAGCTCAACCCCTTATCCTATAGGCACGTGCAATGTTCGGGGGTAAGAGGTACTCTCGTAGTCTCCCATTGAGATTCCCCTTTGTTTCGCACTTTCTTCTTGCAAAGTTTCTACACCTGTGACAGTTACTATTTATATTAGGTCAAAATAAGGTTTTTTGCCATCGTCAGTGAACTGCGCACCCGCCGCTTTTATCATCATGCCAACAGATTTGTATGGTAAATTTATGACCAGCTGTGCTGAACACGTGGAACATTTTATCTTTAAAACAGTTGACCTAACTCTAACCCTACTTGTGGCTGTTTCAAGACATAAACGTAATTCTATTCCACTGTAATTACCTTTTGGTTGTGAAGTGCGGTAATTTGCACAATATGGTATCCCCTCATGATCAATGTTCAGCCCGTGTTTTAGTCGGGGCTGGGGATCACCGCTCACGCAATTTCTCCTCGGGTGGCTAAGCAAAAGTCAAGACAACTTCGCCTGACCAGTACTGGAGCGGCAATGCGCGGAGAGAGAGAGAAAACTTTATTAAGCAGTGAAATACCGACGCGCTCACTTATGAGTCCTCGAAGGAAGGGGTTGCTCCACGGTCCTCCGACGGTGGTAATCTTGGCAGAGGTGAACAAAGTTTCAATGTGGGCAGCCAATCGGGACCACAGGGCGGCCCGTAGGTTTCCTGACCACGTGTCGGCAATATCAGGGGGGCAGGAGGCTTGCTGGAAAGAAATGTGGGAGACGAGGTGGCCCCCACTCACCTCCTTCTCCCCTCTCTTTCTGTCTTCCTATTCTTTGACACCCCCCCCCCCTTCCCTTCCCTGGACTGGGTTGTATGAGGGTGAACACCGCGTTGAGTTCAAAAATATCACCAGTTCTTTTCTCTTCCCTGCTTTGTTAATAAATCAACACCATTACCACCACCATAAACCGCCCGTACCAACAGGTGTGTTCATTGTCCGGATAGCCACTGCATACCTTACAGTGCGGACGATCTGGAGACTTCTGTATGTAATGGAGAAAGGGATCACAGGGGAGACCTTACACCCGTTGCCTGCCTTATTAACTAGAGAATCACCGCCGAGCTTTGGCTACAGGGACGTCATACTAGTCGCCAAACCCACTGACCATCCCTCGTCACCCTCTCGCTCCCACAGTCCTTAATCTTTATTTCCCAGCCGGCAGCCAATCATCGTTAAGGCTGTAGGCAACACGTTTTTCTGGGAGTGTAGTCTCACGCAATGCTGGACAAGATGTCTAAGAATGTTGCACTTAACGTGCAACATTCTTAGACATTTTGTCCAGCATGGGAAATTGCGACAAGCGGTTTCATTTACTCAATGGCAGCAATAGCTGTCCGCCACCCACGGCAACCTACTTGAAGTTACATTTATCTCAGGGACTTTTTAACGTTTAGTTCACGGCTGATTGTGCGCGATCTCGTGCTGATTCTTGCAGCAAAGATTCCACAGTCAATAGGCGGTGGAATGTGGCATTTGTAAATTTCAGGCAGCGTTGCTTCTTACGTGCTTTAAAAAACCTAATTTGTACACAAAACCAATGGAGTATGCGCGGCAAGAAAGATCGGCGCCGTACAGGCAGCGCCGCTTCACCAGCCCGTTTGATCTGCGTTCGTCGCTGTGGCGGCCTTCTCAAGAACCTGTTGAACTTTAGTTGCACTGCCACTCGATTGCCGCAACTCGGCGACGTGGAGTACGCGCCGGGATACTGGCACGAACGTCCCACGCACTCCAGTCACGGGCCACTGGGAAAAGTACCTCATATAAACTATTTCCAGCTGTGGCAATATAGCACTTTCAGGAACAAGAATTACGTCATTTTAAAGATTGAACAAATGAATTCGCATTCGTAGAGAAACAGTTGTCGCCGGTGGCAGTCTACTACTGGCCAAAGCCAACGCACGTGTGTATTTATAGGCGTAATCTTTTCGGGAGAAACAGAACTCAAGAACAGCAAGTGTGTCTGTTCATTAATTCGTAGCAGGTCTTCTAAATTATCTCCAAATCTGTTTACAGTCTGTCTCAAGAGGGTTTTCCAAAACTTGAATGGGAAAAGTCACGAATACGAGTGAATGGAGAATACAATTGAGCCACTTGAGATTCCCAGACGACGTTATCTTGTTCAGTGAGAAGAACACCCACAAAGAATACTTAAACAGCTCAATCAGGAAGCTCCCTAAAAAAGATCGATATAAAGAGACCCATTGTTGAGCCTTCTTTTCTAAACCCTGTCTGCTCTTTGTGTTGTTGGGAATCTAGGCTATCATTTATGCGAGTAACTATTAGTTTGCTAATAGTTAACCGCCCTAGCCACTGAGCCACCCGCTGCGGTGGCTCAATGGCTAGGGCGTTGTGCTGCTGAGCCCAAGGACGCAGGTTCGATTCCCAACCACGGCAGCCTCTTTTCTAATAAAGGCGAAAAGCGAAAACACCCGTGTGTTCGAGATATCTGTGTAGGTTAAAGATCGCCTGGTGGTCAAAATTAATCCGGAGCCCTTGACTACGGCACGCCTCATCGCCTGTGTAGCATCGACGCGTTAAAACTCATAACCAATGAAATCACCTGATTAATTTGGTAAACAACTTGTATACGACGGAGAGTAGATTGACAGGGCTGAAGTTCCTTAGATCTTTGGTGTCCCCATTCTTGTGAATCAGAATTATGTTGGCCTTAAAGGGGTCCTGAAATGCCTTCCGCCGATGCATGGATGTACATGTAACCAAATAAAGCAATGTATTAGCAATCTCCTCCTGCAAGAATTTTGTTAAAGCGATGAGTATTAGCTGAGAGATCGTAAATCAAAAACCGCGAATTATCGTCGCGCCGTATTTCCTCCTCCTTTCAACTGTTTCTTCGCTGTTGGCCTCCCCTCCCATGATGCTCCGCTCCTCAGCGGTGACGTACTTCCGCTATTGCGCTCCCACAGACTGCCGTCTGCTACGGGCCAGCTCTTTCGGCTTTTTCATCTCTGTAGACACCATGGACACAGACTGGAAAAGCGAACGAATGACCTGGCCGCATGTGTGCGGCCTGGCCTTGCCCTTTCGCGGTGTACGTAGCTGCAGGGCTGCAGTTGGTATCGGCGGCGAACTCGCAGCCGCGTGGGGAGAATCGTGCGCTCGTTCCCTTTGGTGCACCGCGCACTGTTTATCCAAAAAGCGCGGTCTCAGATGTGGCCCCGCTGGTGCCGGGTGTTATTTTGCGGTGGTTGTAATTCCTACTACCGGCGGCATGTGAAAAAAGACATTTTCAACCGACACAGAACCCGTGCACAAAACGCGCCGGATCGGATCGCTTTATCAGCGGCGATGAACGTGAAGGCGAAGAGCAAACCAACGCTGCACTCGATCAGCGAGAACCCGTGTTCTGACAAGCTGCACCCATGTGTTGCATTCAACACTGATGGGAAAGCGTTTGTTTGCACTTGTTTGGATAGTCGTAAAATGTCCAAACACTCCGGCACTCCGCTAGCAGATCAGCCGGCGAGACATTTCGGAAAACATTTGACAGATGGCGCCGTATGCATTAGTGTGTCGCTACGCAAAACTGATGAGACGCTCTACTAAAACTCCCATCGCGGTGTCACGTAGCGGGACGCAAAAATTTAGCGTTTAGCGTATGCAAAGGCCACAAACGCTGTACTAAAACTCTATTAGCAGCAAAATAGCGTGCGTATGTGAAACCGCTTGCGTTTACAAAGCTGCACGCCGAGCGCGTACGTTTCAAACCTAGTGACATCGTTTAAATACACTGGCAAGCACAGTGTAACGTAGTCAGATATCAACCGTATGCTCAGGCGACAAGCAAGAGCTTGTTTTATGTGGGGCGGAGATTGCGCATAAAGGCCCGTTCGCACTTGCGACGAAAGCGAGTGAGAGCGGCAGGAATTCCGTCGCTTTGTCGCGCGACGATCGTTTTTGTCGAATGGTCGGGACAAATTTTGGTTGCGCGACAGAATTCCCGTCGCTTTCGCTCACTTTCGTTGCAAGCGGGAATGGAAAGTTCTGTCGCTGCCGTCTGCTACGCAGCTCGGAGGTAACCGCGCGATCTGCTCGGGCCGGATGAACGCGCACACTCCCGCATGGCAGCGCCCCAAGCGGCAGACGGCCGCGTACATCGCTCCCGGCGCTCGCCTGGAGCCCGCCCTCGGCACACTAGCCAGTATATTTCAGGCACTATAATGGAGGAGAGATTTTTTGCTTCCGATGAACCTAGTTCTTTGCCCCTGTGTTTTTAAATACGTGAAGTGGTTAGCACGTCGTCCTCACGCAGCTCTGTATCGTCGTAGCATCGCTGATTGTCCGAACGAAGCTTGCAGCTAAGCCAATGCAGCGACCGAAGCTGTGTGTGTGTGTGTGTGCATCGCCTCCTGTGTGTTGTGGACGCGTTCGTTTCGCGATGAAATGCGACATTGTACTTCTGCGGGTGGATAGTGCTTTCCATGGTCTGGATTATCTTTCTCGAACGACGTACCACTCAACCTCGCATTTGGTATGTGCAGTGTGCCTGGCTAATAGCCTTCTCGCTTGCGCGCCAGAGTTGTGACTTGCTGCTCGTCCCCGCAAACCGGGTGTGAGGTGAGTGCCGTATTTACGACGGGCAGGAGGAGGCAACTCATCGTCTGTCAATCGCGGTTCAGACTTGCAACGCATGTTGTGACGTTGCGTTCGTTCGAAACGCATCTCTGGATTGTTTTGAAGTTGAATAAAATGTACGCGTCAAACCCGGGCATTCGGCTCAGGGCGTTCTCTGCGATTGCACCAAAGAAGTGCCACGGGACTTTCTTTATGGTACGTACTCACGTAAGATAAAATCCACGTCGGGTTATGGCCGTGTTGCATTCAATACAAACGGTTAAGCGTTTGTTTACACTTGTTTCGTTTGTCGTAAAATGTCAAAGCACTCCGGCACTCCGCTGGCAGATCAGCCGGCGAGCCGACGCTGAGCAGACGACTCATCTCTTTGCCGGAAGTGCGTGAAAAAGCCGCCCAATAGCAGGATGTCTAGCTCATGACGAACATCTGGGAATCGATGATGTAGACATGTGAAGATGGCGGCGTCCAAAAACACGAAGGAAAGGGTGAGAAAAAAGCGACAAACTTTGCAACAAAAGTGTGAGCTTTCCGCTGCGCGTAAAAGAGTAATACTTGGCACAGGTGACGTTGGCGACCCAATCTAGCGATTGCGCTAGTTCATTTAGTGTGCTCAAAATGCCTTTCAGGGCCTCTTTAAGGGCATCCGCTGAACTTTTTGCAAGGGGGGCATCCATTGCCGGGGGGAGGGGGGGGCGGGGGGGGGTACAGTTAGATAGCACCAAAAAGGCGCTGTTTGGGGTTACAAAAATTATAAACAGCGAATTAGAAACAGACTTAGAGAATATACATTGGATTTTATTACCGAACAAAGAAATGAAGTTAAAGAAAATGCGAAAAGTTGCTGACACTGTAAAGAAGAGTGGTCAGTCTCGCTGCTTCAGGGTTCTCGACTGACGCCAACAGATCACCAGCACACAGCACAATACGTTCACATGCATACAACTGCACTCCGTCTAACTTCCTTGAATAGCAGCTGCAGACGCCCCGAGTTTTTCTGGGCAAATTGCGAGATGAGATGTGTGATGAAAAAGTCTGTTGAGATTGCTCACACAATATACTACTGGCCTCCCTGACTTTCACTGCAGTTCAGGCGTACAAGAGTTTTGAGGGGCTGATTTATAGGTTTTGTTTCGGGGCTTGGGTGGTGCCGACATTTCGCAATTTCGAAGGAAAGGGTGGACAAGGTGATGGGACGGCACTGGAGGATGTTACACTCTCCCTACTAAGTGTAGCGGTGAAGATTTTTTGCTAGATATCGCTGCAAAGTTGTCCGAAAACTGAAGTTCTTGCGGTAGGACTGGATAAATCTAGAGTTTATAAAAAAAAAGCCAAACCTTTCAGAATTGTTCGCTATCTTCAGTAGCCAGCCGTCTGTTTCACTGCCGTCACGTGACCACCAAGGCAGTCCTGGAGGGCGTTCCATACGGATACAAAGACCTGAGTGTGCTAATCGTTTGAGTAGCGTGGATTGTTGGGCTAGTTGATTGACGTACATAATTAAGAATCTTTGCGCTAAAGGAAGGGACAAAGGAGAGAACGTCGGTGTCGTTCTCTCCTCTCTTCCGTCCTTCAAGGTAAAGTTATTTTAATTATGGGCCAACCAAGCTGCGCAGCTTCTTTGTAGTGCATAACAATATCCGAATCTCCAGAAGGGGGCAGTTGCCCCCCTTGCCCCCCCTTCCGGATGCCCATGATGTTGGCTCTTTTCGAGCCTATGGGCACATTTAGAGTTCGCAAGCATTCTGAAAATAGCGCAGCAAAATTTTCCGCATAGCATAACAAGCCCCGTTAGATGACTTTTGCAGTCTACGAAAAAGCTTTTGATTCAGTAAGTACCACAGCAGGGCTGGAAGCACTGAAAGAACAGAGAATGGATAAGACATACTGAAGACTCGTAGACGAAAAGATGCATAGGCAGGATACTCCTTCACAAGCAAAGCGACAAATACCCGATTCGAAAGGACGTACTACAGGGAGGGGAGATATATCACCAAAACTGTTCACAGCATGTCTAGAGGGTGTTTTTAGGAAGCCTGGCTGGGAAAAAAACGGAATTACGGATAAACAGCGAATACTAGAGTTATTTATGGTTTGCAGACGACTTAGTCTTACTAAGCGAGTTTGCAAACACTAGTAAAAATTACTTGAGAAATTGCAGCCAGAAAGCAAGGCCGTGGGACTGAAAATAAATAGAAATCAATCTATAGCAATGATGAATAAACATGCCGAAGGCGCCCTCTTTAGCATATTTAACGAAACGCTAGAACAAGTAGAAGATTATAACTACCTCGGACAGGTTGTGTCTGTTGATCCCAACCACGAGGAAGAAATCCGGAGTAGAATAGGTATGGGTTAGTGGTGCACTTCCAAATAATGAAAATTAAGCTACCTCTATGACTAAAAAGAAGAATATACAATCAGTGCGTTCTGCCGGTGATGACATATGGAGCGGAAACTTGGGCCCTTGCTAAACAACTTGAAAGAAAACTGACGCTCAATGGGCCATGGAGCGAATAATGATATAAGCAATGTTAAGGGAGAGCAAGTGAGCTTCGTGGTTGAAAGAACAAACTCGGGTAGAGGATATCATAGTTTAAGTAAAAAAGAAAAGAAATGGGCTTGGGCTGACTACGCAGTTAAACAAACCGACAACCGGTGGACCAACAGGGTAACAGAGTGGATTCCGAGAGTCGGGTGTAAAAGGGGAAGGCCGATAACTCGATGGAGGGAAGAAATGAGGAAATTCGGAGGCAGAGAATGGACTGGGGCAGTGGAGGACATAAGCGGTTGGAGGTTAATGGGAGAGGCCTTCGTCCTGCAGTGGACCTAGTAAGCTGTTGTTGTTGTTGATGGTGATTATGATGACGAAGAAGAAGAAGAAGAAGAAGAAGAAGAAGAAGAAGAAGAAGAAGAAGAAGAAGAAGAAGAAGAAGAAGAAGAAGAAGAAGCGGCAAATAATGTTGAACAGAAAGAGAGAGAGAGAGTGGAAACTTTATTATGAACAGATGGGTTAAGGAGACGGGGTGGTCACCAGGCTGGTGGTGATTAAAGCAGCTCGTTCAACCAAGAGCTCTTGGGTGGCCAGGTCGCAGCTGCCCAGCGCCTCCTCCCACTGCTCGCTGCGGGTGCTTGGGGGTTAAAGGGGGCCTGAGATGGATTTCAAAGTGTTTTTGTTTGTGTCAGAAATCTACTCTATAGTTCTTGTAGAAACAAGTCCAAAAATAGTAAGCATATTCGCTCACGCTAACAAAAGTTATTACCCCGACGAGACAGAACTATTTGTTGGCTCGGCGGCTTGCGATGACGACATAGTCCGACCTCTTCCGAGGCGAAGCACTCATTTCATGGTTGGCCGCCGGAATGTCCGCGATTTTTGACGGCGGCGGTTTGGTTTAGAGCGTCGTCGTTACCATGGTTACTTCAGCGAGTGGGTCGCACATCGGGTTACGAGTGAACGCCCTCCCCCGAAACATCGCCCACCCCCTTTTACGGGTGAAATATTCAATTTACTGAAAGACGCGCGCCCACCCCGTAAAATCCATGCTTTAGCGCCGATGAGTGAACAAAACAAACCTGAATCATCTCTTCATGTGTAGATGCGGTCACTTATTCGTCCTTTCCGCGCTTGACCCGAAATTTCGCCCATCTCGTATTTTTCACTTGATATCACTGTACTTAAATTTGGGTGGGCGTTCTTCCGGAACTTTACGGCACAGCAAATGCGCTGTGCTCTGCGCTTCATGCAAGCAATCTTAGTTGATGTTGTTAACTACATTCTTGCTAAATGATGATCAGGAGCACGATAAATGACAATTTTTTTTAGAATGAGCGAGCAAAATTTCCGCCCCTACTCCAGCTTCCCACGCTTCCAATGGTTCAGATGCCTTTATGAACTAGCATAGCTCTTTTATGCTTTCAAAATCGTCTTGGGCAAGGTAATATAGGTAACTGCGGAATCATTTTATATCGAAATATTTAGCGGTGGCGTGAATTCTGGTTAATGCAATACTTGGTCCTAATTATTCCCACTAGATGGCGGCGTCAACGTCATGTTTTCGATTTTTTAAGCTCTACAGTAGAAGTATACGGCTCTTTTAAAAAAAATACTGTATTGTAAGAGTTCAATTTAAGACGTCTGATTCAAGCCATTTCAAGCGTAAGCGAACAGTTCTGGGCAACAAACGTTTGTGTCATTTGCTTTGCGACAAATTCGCCAGATGTCGCTACTCGGCAGAGCCGGTAAGCCGGAATGCAGAAACCGCACAGTGCAGTCCTTTCGTTTTCAGCGGCAAAACGGTAAAGCGCGCTAAGGACACTAGGCAACAGGTGCATTCAGAAGGCCGGTGCAGCAAACCACACTTTCTGTGATCATGACTTGATGGGAAGCAATGAAATGAAACTCTTTGGCAGCTGTCGTTACGGGATGAGCATGCTCTTGCCCTTGTCGCGACCGCCGCAGAGAATCAGCTGCGACAGCGTTTGGGCTTGAACTGATTTATTCAGCCTGCGTGAGCGCACTTGAGCGTGCGCCTCGTGATCACGAGCAGTGCCCGGCGTCGTCCAAGCGCAGCGTGCGGAGCTGCTCCTTCGTCGTCGGCGCGGCGCTCCCTTGGCGCGCATACCACCTCTGAAACAACGTCGAGGCTACGCTCGAAACACAGATGGTGCAAAGAATCCTTTCGGGTACAGCGTCCAAGAAAGCAAATGCAAAGAAAACTGATGATACCACAGAACAGGGATGATACTCTAACACCAGACACGGAGCGCTGAGCGATCACGCTGGCTGCAAGCGTCGTTGCTCCTGCGCTCACTGTATCCTTCCGCCGAGAACGGAGGAGCGTCAAGCCCGGTTTGGCCCGGTGTGTAAGTGCTTTACACTCCGATATAAAACAAATATGTGTGACTGTGTAAAAGCACCCACACACATAAGATGTTTTTTGTAGCTTTCTGATGTTTTTACACTCGCAAAAAATTGATTAAATCAAGAGCGCACAAACACGTCACGATTAGTTCAAGAAATAGCCGTTGCGCTCCGATACCATCGACCCCCCAAAAACCCCCATCTCAGGGGCCCTTTAAGGGCCTTGAGGACATTCCCACATGCAATGGGTGGGTGATGCATACGCACCACAAAGGGGACATTCGGGAGAGGGAATTCTGACGGGTGAATGTGATGGAGAAGAGATCTCGTTGGGAAGGCTCCCGTTTGAAGGAGTATTCATGTTCGTACTTTATATTGTGGAAGAGATGCATGGGCTGCTGGGTAGAGACGACGGGAGAGACGGTAGTGCTCTGGGATAGAAAAGACACTCCAACCGGCTTTTTATCCGCTCTCCCCTCGCTCCCAGGATCAGCCGAAATTTTCGTAAACAAATATTTTGCCAATGCTAGCCTTACCCCAGAGACCTTCCGTAAATGGTACACCCCATTTGTGCCGCCTCGATCACACTTCTGCGCCTCTCCCACGCCCGCCAATATCCAGCAGCAAACTTGGCAGTATCCTAAATTCGCGCTCTACAGAACCTTCAAGCATCCTCCAAATACATCCTCTTTATACATCGACCCTCGTACACTTGAATCCTCCATGCTGGCTTTAATTGCACTCATTTTTCTAGAAAGCGGTCTAACGCGAGCAGCCTAGAGTCGTGAGCCTGCTGTCCTCACCCCACGCGGCCTCTCCAGCCTTCTCGAGGAGGCAACCTGTTTTGGGTCGAACTGTCCCCATTTAAAATGTCCCAAGTTACAACCCCCCCCCCCCCCCCCACCCTTCTACTCCCACTTCCCCCACTTGACATAGATAGTCTTCCTGACACAATTAGGGATACCTCCTCCTTGCAGAAAGTATCACGTACAGGAACGTTTTAAACACCTGAAAAGTGTGTGAATTGACAAGTTTTCAGAACTGCTCCCAACCACATAAGAAAATTACGGTTTTGGAGTAATATCTACTCTGGGGCATTTGGCAAGCACGCTCAAGCAATGAACAGTCGGCTCCGTGTATTCCTGAATTGATGTTAAGCGAGAAACGCGCACCTTGAAGAAAAATAGGTCAGTCGAGCGAGTCAGGTAAGTAATAATGAACAGAGCAACGCTTACGAATAGGCAATGAGTTTCTACACCGGAGAACAAACACGGGCAGATGACATCACAGCTCAAATTAAGAGAAATTGGAGGACTTCGGCTAAGCATGTAAAGCGGACAGCTGACAACGGGTGGACCATCATAGTAGCAGGATGGCTATTGAGAAACGGTACTAGATGAAGGGAAGAGCCTTAAACGGATGTAGGGATTAAATCGGAGATCAGGTGGTCTCCGATTTAATCTTTACACGATGGCTGTGGGGGCCCCACCACCGCTGTCTTCTGGATTTCCTCCGGGAAACGGGTGCCAACCTGTACCTCTGAGACTTTATGCCAAAGGGCATACTATATATATCGCAAAAAAAAAATCGGAGAATTTGGAGGCAAGGAAACGGACTAGTGCATCGCATAACATGAACAACTAGAGGAAGATGGGAAGAGGCCTTCATCCTGGAGTGGGCACAAGGATGATGATGATGATGATGATGAGCAAGTCTTTTCAGAACCACAGGCACTCACGCGCCCAGCAGAAATCTGAATTTTGAGCCTGGCGCCGAAAAGTTTGCCAACATTTTCGTATTTGGACCTTCTGTTCTCAGATTTCCTCGCTGGGGACTCGGGTACTGCAATCATTCAGCTGGTACAGGAATCATGGCACGAGTGCATACCTGCATTGCATAAATATTTGGCTTGTTCCACAACGTATCTACGAATCGGCAGGGCAAGGATAGAGTCTAACGCTGACCCAATCTTTTTGCTGAACATCATAGTGGGTTATTCCCAAGCTGGAGTGTGTATTTGTGTCCGCTATGATGGAGCCAATAACCGCTGCATTATAGGGTTACCTGTAGTATACAGCCTACAACACTCATAGAGACAACATTCATAGAACGCATAGACGACTGTATCGTCTATGCTTTCTATGAAACCTTTCCGACAACAGATGGTGATTTGTTCTGTTGCAAATACTGGGAGCACAATTTGTAACGTTAGATATTTTTGACATGAACCTGTGTGCATACGCCTGTGAAAGTGGAAGTGGTATGGTAGAGTAATATAAGGCTAACCCCATTTTATCTAATAACGACGCTTGCGTTAGCAGCGCAACGCTCCGCAGCCAGTATGAAAGCTCAAAATATTTCTGCACACTTTCTTCTGGGAGACCGGGTGCAAATGACGACATTTCTGTTGCGGAACTTTCCAAGCTTGTTGGAAAACAGCTTTCCGGTGCTCGAGCTTGTCCTTGTCTGTAACATGGTGCTATGGCTGGTGACATGATGTGATATACCGTAATGGTAGATCACACGGAAAGTGGGATCGCGGAAAGTAGATCGGGGAAAGTTGGAGGAGGAAGGTCCCTTTTTCTACCCAGCATAGAGCCATTACATGGTCGTGAGAACGTGAAGACCCATTTCTAAATAAATAGCATTCATACACCTTGATAAATGTCAACGTGACCTCGGGGACAGCGCGAAGAGGGATTTGTGGCGCCGCTGTGCCTTGTCACTGATCGATTTACGGACCAAGTTGTGATTAAATACAAAATTCATGATTTCCTGCCGCGTTCATTTTATTCCGTCACTCCTCGTGAAAGCTGTCGCAAAACCACGGTACAGCTTATTTATTCACTTTTTGTTCATCGGGTCCACCTGCACTGTCCATGTTCCAACCCGCGTTCGAACAACTGCACCTGTGCTTGTACCTGTAATACTCATGGGAAAGTGTTGGCTACCTCGGCCATGAAAGCGCATATTTCGAGAACTTATGCTTGGTCAAAACAAAACTCCGCTGGTCTTCGGCATTATTGTTTCTTCTGTTTGTACGTTCCTTCAGACCAAAACACGCGAGAATCCATGGGCGGGTAATAGCAGTGCGCTCCACAATTTTGGCGGCAGGAGCGCTTTGTCCGCAGGCCACAGTGGTTGTAACTGGACATGCCCCACTCGGATCGATAACCTCAGTATGTCACTCGTCCTCGAGGACCGCCCCGTCAGCTATCACACCACTGCTGCTCTCTCACGGCGCCGCCAAGATATGCGCCCGCGCCCTCGACGAGGCCCGTGCGCACACAGCCGTGGGTCCTTGTGGTCGTCGAGAAGCGCCGGCCATTCGTCAAAGCGTCTTTTGTTTCGTGCACTCGAGCCGATGTCCTCGGGGTGCACACGGCCATTTGAGGCGTGTCGTACGACCGCTTATCCGTCCTCGAGTGCTTACTACGGCGAAACTGACTGAGGAGAGACGCGGAACAAACCCGCACAAAGCCGGCCACCATTGCTGCCTCTTACCAGAGGTAGTTAATACTGTTTCTGCAACTGATACGATCGGTGAATTTTAAGACAACAAAGAGCTATACGTCATCATCAGTATCATTATCATTAGCCTCCTCGTGTCCACTGCAGGACCAAGGCTTCTCCCGAAACGTGAGGCCGAATATATTGATCTGGCGATCGCGAATGCTGTTTGTGAGGCGCTATACCCACGATAAATCGTGGGATTTGTAGGAACGGACGCAAAGCTGTATTAAAAAGCGAAAGCTGCATGTTATTAGCTAATTTAAGGGGCTATCGATCGCCGGTATCATAACACATGGGCCGCCCAGCACAGTTCTTCAGAGGGTATGGGATAGGGTGTGGGGCACGGCCCGCTTCTTTTTGTTCTTGTCACAATATTATTTTTAGTGCGCCAGGGCCCCAAAATAATATTTGACATCTTCACCTTCTTTCGTATTTGCCGGAAACTACTGACGTGGCCAATGCCTTATGCTCCTGATAACTGGACCAGGTGCCTAATTGGGCGCCTTTGTGTACTTGCATGCTTGGACAACAACCCAAAACAGCGGGTAGGAGGGATGGCGAACGAGAGCTGACATTCAACTTATTTTTTTATAATAAATGGTCTGTTTTACATACTCAAAGATTACGCCTTTCTGTTCCCCACGTATTCAAACATGCCAATGATCCAGAACCACCACCGAACTACAAAACCAAACATGGCATTATTGTTATCGCTTACAGACGACTGATGGAACGAGAACCGTGCTCTAAAAACGAAATGCGGGCGCCTAGCGGAGCATTGTCCCACGTGCGGTTGTTATCCGTTATTCCACGAAACCGAAATCCTTTACAAACACAAAGACTAGCCAATGAGAGATTTGGTAGAAGTGTTCTTTATCGATACGTGTGGGAGCCACTGTATCAGCCAGACGTCAGCTGACCTGCACGAAATAGAATGCAGTTCATTACAAGTTTCGTTATGATAAGACGTGGGCCGTTTCGAGTGGTGTTAATTAGCTTTTGTTAATTGGTAGTGATAGTGTCTCTCTTTTTAATTGCGAGAAATTGGCCTACGGCGTAACAGGAAGTTTTAAAGGTACAACATTGCACCCGTTTCACGCAAGAATCCGAAACGAGACCGCTGCTTGGGTCTTCATATATCCGACGCTTAAGATCTGTGGGTCTTCCAGGATGGAGCACTGTGCCTCGGAGGTGTTGCATTCTGGCGTTTCTAAGACCTGAGCAAGACAGTGCACGACAGGTGTTAGAACAGTCTACGTTGGCTGGTTTGAACACGTGCTGACACGAAAGGCATAATGTTTGTGTGCACGAAGTAGTTTGTTTTAACTTTTCAATAAAAAGGAGTTCAAAAAAAAAGTGCTTGTGTTGTTTGTTTCGTTCGCCTTCCCTTGTCCCTGTCCATTTCGCTGTTCCCCAACCATTGAGACCCTGTAAGTACGAAGAATCGTGACAAACACGTAGACCCGGTCTCGAGTTACCATGGTCACCCACTAAATCATCGCCTCATCTACCATGGTTTGCCTCAGTTGTCTTTCCGCCGCTTAATAATGTAGAACTAATAAGGATATGACAAGGATAAGAATGCTTCAAATTGACAATCCCTGCCAAAGACCTTCTCATGGTGGCTAGCCTTATTCCTCGAACTGGCTGCGACAGTTCGCGCAACTGGAGAACTCACTTTTCTACTTTTTTTCCCCCGCTATCGCATTCGCTCCGACTCCATGGCGGCGGTTCGATGTATTCGCGACAACCGACTTCCAGAAGAGCTCCCCGACTATCTTTCCGAAACTGTCTGGATCATCTCCCCTGCCCCGGTCACTGTGGTGTGGGTGCCGGGTCAATCACGGAGCTGGCTCACTAATTGGCCTGTGAGATTACTAGCCAGGCGCAGGTGATCCCTTGGTCTTCTCCGACCATGGCAGACGAAGCAGACGAGACGAGCCACACCTCCGGCACTCAATACAGACGCTTCCGCCACCCCAAACTTCCCTATCCACTGCAGAAGTGCACAACACCCCGAGCAATTCAGCTGAACACCATCAGCCCTCCGGCACGTCTCTACCTCTACGGTTATCACTCGGACCCATGCTGTGGCAACTGCCCCTGTCCGTACGCAAATATTGAGCACATCGTTATATCCTGTCCCGCCACCCAACACTCCCCTCATTACCGTGACCCTCCACTTTCCGTCTGGCCGATGTGGTCAGTGTCGGCGACCCTCGTTGACCAGCTGGGCACGGCTCTCCTCGCGGAAGAATGCCAATAGGTCTTAGTATTACTAAAACCTTCCTTTCTCTTCTTTATTTACAATAGAGCTGGTAGGAGCCCAGAGCCATTGGTTAACTTTCAGCTCCCTAGCCATATTCATGCCTCAGTGGCCAAGAAGAAGTCAAAGCCAGTTCTCTAGAAAAGGGGTGTGGAGTAAGGTATGGTTGCGACACCTCTAGAAGTCGATGACTGAGGGGTACGAAGCGCACCTGGAATAGAGGATTAGTGAGGGGCTGAGGAGGCTGAACAAAGCCTGATTCGAGGACGCTGTTGTAGGGGGAGATGGCCTGCACCTGTCTGAGGAAGAAGGACACTTCGCATCTGGCAAGGTGGTGCAGGGGAAGGGAGTGAGTGAGTGAGTGAGTGAGTGAGTGAGTGAGTGAGTGAGTGAGTGAGTGAGTGAGTGAGTGAGTGAGTGAGTGAGTGAGTGAGTGAGTGAGTGAGTGAGTGAGTGAGTGAAGACTTTATTAAAATCGCCGGCAGGCGGCCTCCGTTACCGAAGTGCCGTGACGCGGCCCTACGTCTTTCCGGCTGGGCTCTTTTCTAGGCAGCTTCCTCGCTACTAGTGTCGAGGTCCTCCTGCCTGCCCGCGCTGGGCTGCCGGGCCCTCTCGGCTTTCGCTCGGGCGATGCTGTTCAAGTGCCGCCAGGATCTGCTAGACGGCCTGTGCAGGGGAAGGGAAGATTTTTATGTCACTTGGGGGGACATGGGGATCCACTGAGGCAGTAGCTGCAGCGATGGGGAATTCTTCCAGAAGTGTGACATGGGGCAATTTGATGTAAAAAGCTCTGGCTACAAAATCAGGCGATGATTCTGGTTAGATTCTGTTTTTAATAAGTGAGCGCAAAAAAAATAATACAGGAAGATCGCACTAACCCGTAAGACTTTAAGGTAGTGAAGCTGTACGCAACTTTCACGACTATCACGAAGGTTTCAGTCCTCGATTGCAGCCTATTTGCTTCTTCTGCCCTGCCGCAATGATCTTTATTCCATGATTGTGGATATAAAGTGTGAGCTTGTTTCATTTTTTGGAAGGGATAGTGATTAGACATCACCTTGGAGGGGCGTACGCTATGACGTGTCTTTCTCGTTGGGAGCAAGTATTGCCAGAATTATGGCGAACGCTGGAGTCGTTTTCGTTCCGAGCAACTGTTTTCACATTACGGCGAATGCTGGATCTTTTTCTGGCCAATGGCCAATCTCCCTAAGTGGGTTAACTTGCCTTGACAAACGTGCGCCGGGAGGCTGGGCGGTCGCCGCGAGGCACGCACTCACGAGCATTTTCTTGGTTTCTTTAACTGTCGGGTGGCCGCCGACATCTTGGCCAATCTCCCTAAGTGGGTATGCTTGGTTAGGCAAACGTGCGCAGGGGACGCCGGGCTGTCGTTGCGAAGCACACACAAACGAGCGCTAGACTTTTCTTGGTTGTGTTAACTGACGGGCAATCACCGCGAGGCCCGTGATCACGTGCGCGCACTCGGCAATTTCCTGGTATTTTGAACTGCGGGCATGAAAAATTACGAATTGCTAAACAGCTTCGCTGTTTAAAATTATTCCGCAAACGCGCCTAAATAGTTTGAACAGTTTTCCATCTCCTCCTTCCATACCTTACTTCATGGAATGAACAATTTGGATTTGTGCACTCACCAGTACATTTTAGAAGTTGCACAAAAAAGGTACGCCGAGCCAGACGAACTTGTCATATCCTGTGAGTGTCTGTAGTAAATGTATCTGGAACTTTACAGAATTAATGCAGGGGAACGTGTGGTGATTCGCCGCCACGGCATCATAAAATGAAAACATTTGACGGCTTATCAGAGGCCACAGACCCGCCGTGGTGGCTCAGTGGCTAAGGCGTTGCGCTGCTGAGTACGAGGTCGCGGGTTCGATTCCCAGCCGCGGCAGCCACTTTTCTGATGGAGGCGAAAAGCAACAACGCCCGTGTGTACGAGATTTCGGCGGAAGTTAAAGATCCCCAGGTAGTCAAAATTCATCCGGAGCTCTCCACTACGGCGCGCCTCATCGCCTGCGTTGCGTGGGCGCGTTAAACCCTACTACAATCAATCAATAAGAGGCCATAAAATTCACTCTTTGCAAAGCCGGCCTAGATTTTGGGAAGTAGCCACACACGCACACATATACACAAACAGCAAATGAGATGGAAGGGACTTTGTGCACTCATTATTTATGCACTCAGTAGTACACGCTAATAATGCGATAATTATAGCCACATTAGTTAGTTGCGCCAGAAAAAAATCATTACTCCGGGATTCATTAACTTGAGGTTTCTAGCAGTGCTATTTCGAGAGACAGTAGAAATGCAAGCAAAAACGTATTGCTAGCGACGCAAGCGTCCCCACGAGCCTTACGACCACTCGACCCTTTCGCTCGGTCGAAGCAACAATGGCGTCGAATGCATGACGTCGTAAGTTGAGGGTTTAGCTTGAGCCTAATCTCTGTAAGGCTTCGATGAGTACGGAGAAAGCCAAGAACCTTGAGTGGACCAATACGATCGATTGCTGCTATAGAAAGAAACCCACCGATCGAGTAGGCCAGATTAGAGACCGCACAGCAACGAGCCCATAGACAACCGCGTGTTTCTGTACGGGAGAAAACGCCTTTGGACGAGAGGTCGTGCCGTCAGCAAATAGCCCATGCTGCGCGGCTCAAGAAGCAGGCGGCTGCTCAATGTAATCGTTCTCTGGAAAGTGCTCGCCACACTGAAAACACGTTGCCCCCTCAAGGAAGGGGCTTAAGTGGAGCTCTGGCTCAAATACGGAGCAGCTGATAAGGGCTGCTTGTGGCCGTCGAGTGATGACTGTCTCTGTGTGCAGGCCTGGGCGTTTGCAGCTTCTGTACAGATACTCCTTACTGCTACAGAGAAAGCGCCAGTTTACTTTCATTGAAGTTTACCCGCTGTACAAGGATAAGCTAGGTGACCAGTCATTTGACACCCTTCATGGAAACATCTCTCGAGAAAACGTTTGATGGCAGTGGGTCACGGAAACGGCAACACAAACACACCACGATTACACACAAAATACAGTGTGGTAGGCGAACCACTCAAGGCACGAAATACCAGAAAATGCTACGAGAAGTTATTTGGTCCAATATAAATGCAGTTTTCTCCTGAAGAGTGACGAAGATTCATGAGATCACAATAAGAAAGTGGCGAATCCATGGTGTACTTCATGGCGGCGATTGGTTTAGAGGCCTCATTGATTTCACGTTTTAATGTATACATTACAATGGACCTCCTTAATAATAACATAATTGTGAAGAGAGAAAGAGAAATTTTATTTTGAAACCTGTGTCCAAAGGACTGCTAGGCTTCTTAATTGGCTTACAGGGACTCGTCTATAGTCCTGGCGTGTTTTGAATGTATTCACAAGCGTGGTCCAATAGAGGTCTTCAAGCTCCTTAGGGGGTGGGACCAAGTGTGACCCATGCCTCCCAGCACGGAGGGCTCTTTGTGCCAAGAATTAGCTGCAGGGAATTTCTCAGGGTGATTTGTATGTTTCGGCATGTCCAGAGGGTGTGTTCATTGTTGGGGTATGCGCCACAGTGTGAGCATTTTGGTGCGCCTGGAAGCCCGTCTATGTAGTGTCGTGTGTGTCTTGCGTTGGTAACGTACCGGTTTGTGCTCGTCGAATGCGTACAACGTCAGGGCGGGCGCATTTTAGGTGCGACGGCTTCTCATTCACTCTCCTTGTCGCTCCATACGGCGTTGTTGTCCGTCCGCACCCCTCCCCCATTCTCCTCGCCGCGCGAGCTGCGCTCTCCGCCGCTCACGCCCTCTCCTCTCCGATAGCGAACACTCTCTCGCGAAAGGCATTGAATTGGATTCGATTGGATAGCCTTGGCTTGGATTGGATTGGATTTGGATTAGATTGGATTGGATTGGATTAAAGTGGATTGTGTTGGATTGTGTTGCGTCATAGCCGCGCCAGGTTGCGTCATAGCCGCGGCAGGGGGTTCACGGCACGTTTCACGCGATGGGAGAATCAACCTAACGGAAACAACAACGGAACCCCCTATGCGTCGCATCTACACAGGGGTTCCCGCGAGGGGAGGTGGGAGTAATTTTTCTGGGGTTGTGAAGAGGAGGTGAAGGAATGGAAGTTATGGTAACCAAGGTTTTTAGCTGAGGAGCCCATGGCGGTAAGGGGTGGTCGCCGCAGCCGAGCAGTATTCACCAGCTTAAGCTCGTGGTAGGTATCTGAGGTGGCCAGGGTGCCCTCCCATGGTTCTTGGATTGTGGTGGGTATGGGAGTAACAAAAAGGGCAAAGAAGCATTTCCAAATCATGTGCTATAGTCGGCAGTGTTTGGGACAGAATCAGCAGTTGGGTGTACCGGGTGAAGTGTGTAGCCTGCACGGGAGTGCCCCGTGGGGCTCCATTCGCACGATTCATACAAGCCTTCGATTATAACGCGTGGTAGATTTACTTAAGGCGATTCGAAAAAATAATTTGTTGCCGTTTCTTCCGCGCAGGTGTAACATGCATTGTACCGCGTACCTGGCCGAAGGAATTATATTTGACTCACGTAACTGTGGCAGCAAAGATACCTTGTGCTTTATAAACTTGCTTATCCAGTTTTAGGGGGGGGGGGGGACATTAGAACCGCTACATAGTAGTACCTCTTCGTAGCCGTAACGACTGACACGAGGGGCTCATTGCATCAGCAGAAATATGTGCTACAGCTGGTTAAGGCAAGCCAACTGAGGAACGTGTGCACCTAAATTTACTCACGTGGTGTTGACGGATTGTTTTAGAATTAGAGTTGGATTTTTGGAGCAGCCCGTGTGAATGGCAATGCTGCTGGCCGCTTTTAAGCCGATGTCGGTTTCTAGAACGATTGTAACGTGCACACAAATATGAAGGATATTTTAGCAAGAAAAGTACGCATTAGAATCGCACAAATAGGGTATTTTGGATGAAACGGTACGTCGTAGCCCCATTGTCGGTCAGTTTGCCAAGGGAAGTTGATCGGGAGCGCAATAAGTACGCTTCTAACAGATGATGCTTTCCCCAGAAATTTGAGCGTTCCGGGACATGTTTCTTAACTATTTTGGCGGATATGATAATATAAGTTTATTCATTTGTCTCGCTCGTTGAAATAAATGAGTGAAAGGTAAGGATCTCGTAGTAAACACCATCGCATAACAAATGCAGAGCTCAAGCTCCTGTTTTTTTTTAGGTGCGACGCCCCTTAGGGGCTCGGGCTGTCGGAGTCTCATGTCGTCGTCGCCTCATATCGTCGTAGTATCATGCAGTCACGGTACTAAAACACACGGACAATCTTTTTCCAACGCCTCACCCTAGAAAAGAGAGAGAGAAAAAAATTTATTATCGAGACAGCTGTAGTCCTGGCCGCCGTGCCACAGTCTCTTCATTAGGAGACGGCTCGTCCGTAGAACTCCCAGAGGCCCTCACTAACATGAAGGCAATGGGCCGCCAGGAGGTCTTGCGTGGACTTCACGTCCACGCCAGGAGCCGGGTTCAGCCAGTCCTTCCAGGAAGCGATGCGGGAACGGAGGTGTGGTGGTAGGTCTGGTGGATGACACTCCAGGTAAAGGTGTCATACTGATGGGCAGGAAGCGCAGTTGGGTGTGGCGCAACTGGGGCGCGAGAGGATGCCATACATGAAGTGGATACGGGATGGAATAATAAGAGAGGAGGTTTGTGCTTTCCTGATCACAGATGCGGCTTCACGGGAGAGGGTGAGGTGGGGGACCGGGAAACACTGCCTGCGCGTAGCGCGCAGAGATGCTGTCGGCGTGCCTGATGTTCTAAAATCTTTTGAGTGCCAGGGTGGTACGCATTTGGCCGCAACATGGACGGACCCGGGGAGAGTTTTCGGGTAAGCGCGTCTGCTGGAGCATTGCCGTCCAAGGTGGCCTGGCTGACGACCCATACCAGCGTTATGCTGTGAGGCGGAAAGGCGCGAAGGGCGCAGTTTAGGGTGTCCCTGGTATGAAAGTTGGGGCGTTTTTGATATGGACGAGGGTGTCTACAGACCGGGTGCGGCTATGGGGGGCGATAGCGCCATCTCTAGAAGTGAAGTCAAAACCGGCGTCCGTGAAGTATATTGCCGCTTCTTTCTGTTGAAGCCAATTGATGCGCTTGTTAAATGATATTGTGCGTTGTTGTCTGCGGACCAAGTTGTGAACAGGGTACATGTGGCAAGGAATACGTCCAATTACGAAGTTTGGGCAGAAGGACCAGGGAGGAGGTCGAGGGGACAATGAGGGAAGACTGTCTGCTGGGTAGTTCAAAAGGGTGAGAAGCGTCCGACCTGAAGCAGAAAGATTTAAGCGTTCGAACTGGGCCTGGAGGTGAGATGCGATCAGTTCCTGGAGGCTATTGTGGATGCCCAGGGTCGACGCCTTGTGTGGGGCATAATGAGGTATACCCCGTGCCAAACGGTACATGGTACGCAGGGCTGCTTCACGACAGTGTGTATACGCAATGATCTGGACCGTCTGCGTCGAGATATCACGCCGAGTGAGGATGGTATGCAGTACAAGCTCCTCCGAAATTTCCCAGATGATGGCATCAACAACTGCTCCGCCTTTTCAATAGCATATGGGAAACCGGCCAAATTCTAGCAGCTTGGAAACATTCAAAAATTGTTTTTGTTCCGAAACTTGGTAAGCCCCTGACGCCAACCAACCTACGGCCCATTTCGCTGACCTCGTGTGTAGGGAAGCCCTTACAGCGTATGGACGTTCTATCTCCGTGGGAAAATCCCGTACTAAAAGAACACACTGGGACCACTCGTTTTCTAACGCCTCACGCTACAACGCTTCATGCTTCAAAGAGATGAGACGTACAGCAAAGCTATATACCTCTACCCCCCCCCCCCTCCAACGGCTTTATCTACGTGGGCGAAAACGCCAAGGCGCCAAGAATACACTTACACACCACGCTTCGCCACCCCGCAGGTTTCACGTGAATGAAGATGGCCCGGCATTTTTATATTTTTTTCCTCCCTGCGTATTTTATTATATTCTCCCACGTGTCTTTTTTCTTCTGTGTTTCGCTTATCTGTCGCTCATAGAGTGAGCACTACAGCTTTCAATCAGTGTTCCATTTATTTACCTAGATTTTTTAAATCAGTCATATTAAATAATAATTATTGTGCCACTTTCTTCTGGGCCTTTGTGCATAGTGCAAAGTATAAATCGACGTTGTGTAAAATTAAATAATAGAAATAGGCTGCCACCTATCCTAACATTGTTATTGACCAAGCCTAAATGGCTTAAATATTGGCTAGCAGCAAATGTTCTCAAATAGGGGAGGAAAAGCAGGGGTGCTATTCCAGAAGGCGCCAGTTCGAGCGAAACTCGGGCTAGGCGGAGCTGTGGGGATAATAATAAGCTCTTGATAATATTTGCAGGCGGGGTTTAAACCCTTTCGAAAAGCGATTCATGCTATTTGCTGATTATCGAGGTGTAGTAAACGGTCCCGGGCAGCGCGCTCAAGGATGCACGACTAGGGGGTGGCGCATCTTTCAGTGCGTTCGCTCGCTCCAGTATTGCAGCAGTGGCTACTGAGGGCAAAGAAGTAAAACTTGTTTATTTTATTGCACTTTTACTTCATTAATCTGAATATCACTACAAGGTTCCTTTATTTTTTTATTGCAGCCGTTGATATGAGCTCTTTGGAATTTCTCGTTCTAAGGAGCAGATTGTGCCGACGGTGGTAGACAATGCAATCCCGCGACTATGGCCAACGCTACTAGAAGAAGCTATTCTAGTAACGTTGACTATGGCCGACTGGCAAAAAAAAAAAAGCGGGTGATGGAAGCGAGCCACATTCAAAACAGTTACTCCTCGTATTACGTTATCGAAACCGCCCACTTTTAGATACAAAATTTCCTCGGGGCACTCATGTCTCCTTACGTGCTTTTAAGGCGAATGCCTGGCGATACGTATTAGCAACTTCTTTTCGGATACACTGTACATGCGCCTTTTCCTCGTCTTTGTTTCTATGTCTTTTGGCGCGGATTACTTCGACGGGCCTCTTTTCTGCTGTAACGTATTTGCTTCAGTTTTTTCTCTTTTATTTTTTCGTCTTAATGTGTTAATTACGTCATCAAGCAGACTGGAACACGCCGCAGCCACCCTAGAATCGGGGTTCTGCGAGGGTTGTGAGCACCTGTCCTACTCCCGTAACATCACGTTCAGACGTCATGGGGCACGCACTATTCTGCAACTTTCACTTTTCAAATTCATAGGGTTATGAATTTGCGAACCGATCACATTAGTACCTCCTCAAAGCTCCCAATTGCGGGCCAATCCCACAAGTGGCCATGGCCTGCGAAGGAAGGAATAGCAACAACGACGACTTTTCAGTTTTGTTGGCTTTACTTCCTTCTATTCCTCACCGCTCTTGTTCGACGACACTCTTCACAGTCGTATACTTTTCATAGAGTTCAATCTCCTCACTCCCTTCTCTTTCTTCGCGCACCTTCCCGCTCCCGCTTACCCTGCCTCTGGCGTCACGCGGTAATTTTAATTCTAAATTATCCCCTTTACTCGCTTTCCATGCCCTGCTTCCTGCCATGCGACGGTGACTCTGAACAATAACCGTTGAAATGTGTAGAGACCGCCTTTGACAATAGACACGCGCCGTTGACTGTATACGTATACTATACTTATAAGATATACTGTATACTATACGTGATATCCTACCATCGACGTATTCACAAGAAATGTGTGCCTCGCAGTGCCTCAAGGGAAAGTGTCCGCCACGCTGACGATAAACGAAACACACGGTCATGCAACGCCTCGTTCGAAACTGTTTTGCGACCAGACGATAACTGAAGCGCACGCTCCGGCTGCAGATGGATATACACGCGGTAAACCCTGTGGAAGCCATGTCCGCGAAACCACCCAGAAGGAAGGCGAGGTCAGCGAAACACGTCTCGAGTGATCATATTGCGCTCACACTGGTTGATTGTAGACTGACGGTGGTCGATGGTGCAGTCTTCACCATAGCTCCTGGTTCAAGCTGCCCGTCGCGTAAAACCGCAAACAACACAACAGCCAATGCACAGCACTTTTAGGGAGATAAAAACGAGCTCGAAATAGCCAATGCGCAGCACTTTTTGTGAGATAAAAGTCAACTCCAAATACCTCCTTCATTTGAAAGACCTGTAGGAGTAGAAATATGCCTGCTACGGCGACCATTAAGCCACGCTACAGCAGCTTATTTGCGACGCCGTCATGGGCATCCCAAGTTCAACTCAGCCTTGCAAAACCATTTGGAAGTTTCCTCCGAATTCTAATGTTAATCAGACACACCCAGCCCATTCGTGGGCGCGGCGTAGCAACCGAGGCCACACCACCCATGGCGTCCACTTTGTGTGGGCGCCGGGTCGTAGCTACGGGGTCGTCATTCGATGCCCGCTAAGAGAAAAAATAACCTAGCACCAAACAAACATGAAGTCCCCAGCTCACCGTCAGCTAATTGTGCCACCGTCGCGAAGTGTTCGGTCCGGAGTGGAGTTCCCCCTTGTCTGAGCCTATAGAGCAGCCAAGACGACAAGATTTTCCCACGGGAGCCCTCTTCATACACCGTGAAAACAGAGTCGATGCCAAATGACACAACTTCAGCGTCTAAAACGCACTTTTTAGTGCTCAAACACGCCCTTGACACGCTAAATTGGAACGATTTCTGGTAGGGGCCCCCCGGGAACAGTCAACCAAGCCTTAAACAGAAGCCATATTTTGACGGTAGGGATCAGGGCGCGTTCCGTTCGCTACAGTAAACCCCTTTGCTTACTTGGTTTGTGCTTGCGCAGAGCTGCAATACGTCTACGCTGAAGCCACGTAGCAAACATAATTCAGTGGAAGAACAGAACACCGAGAAAAACAGGCTGCCCTGCGCCAGGCGTGGCCAACAGCCGGGCTGGGGATTTATAGTAGTAGTGGGGTAATCTAATTTATGCTGAGAGTGAATATTTCAGCTCGATTTCAGATGGCGCTACATGCAGATGATAGCACAAGCCGTATACATCCTTAACGTAAGCGGCCCCAATACGGTGCGCTGAGTATGCCAGGCGTGCTGCGGACGATTGCGCCGGTTTCGCTCAAGGTGTATCGGATGCCCCACTATCACTACTTTCATAACCCATGGAGTTGGCAATTCGGGAAATCACGTTTGTCAAATCGCATTTACCTCCAACGGGTTTTTCAAAAAAGGCAACAGCCATGCATGCAATCTGTCAGCGAGGCCCAGAATGCCAAAGGGAACATTTCCTTGAGTCTTTAGAGCGGGGCTCTGGTAAGAGACTTTGCTGAATATTTGGTTTTTCGACGAAAATATCCCAGCTAGCTCGTTGTTTTTGCAGGGTGAAGCTGTGCTGAGCAATATGCCTGGTACACTAGCGGCCACGAAAGTAGGCGAGGCTCATGGGACTAGTACTGTGGATGCGGGGAAAGCGATTGACAAAAATCCCACCGCTCATAACCTCAAATACAAACTAGGGAATAAATAAATAAACACCTGCAGTCAAATATGGTGGAAAGTTCTCGAAACAAGCTGAACAGATTTTTTTTTGCAGGAGTTTCTTTAACTGCAACATATTTGCAAGGAGTGCAGTAAAGGTAGTTCATGGTAAGTTTCCTATTTGTGAGGCCAATAAGTGTCCACAGGAACAACACATTCCTGGTCTCCTTGTCATAAATCTCGAAGGGCCAAAACATATTTTCGGATGAGTAAGACAACACACTACAACGTATAAGTATTCGAGACTACCGCTTAAGATGTGGTGCCGTTCTTGATAGGGTAGTGCCGTACCACGGAAACACACCTCCCAATTCATCGAGTAATAGTGCAAGTGGTGGACGTCGGCCGCAAGCGAAGGCCGACAAAAATCATCCCTTTTCTGCCAGGGTATCCATCAGGCCAATAGAAAACGGTAACTCGTCTACGTTGTTACATCGCTTTTTCCTTGCGCCATTTTCAAGCACATATGCAAACTTGGCATTCTTCTGATTAAGGAATTCATCGTACTAGCGAACATTAAGACAGGGACAAAGCTAGAGGAGACGAACGTCTCCTTCTTTATCGTCTGGCGTGTGTTTCGTCTCCTTCTTCAGCTCTGTCACTCTCTTAATGTTCGCTAGCATGATGAATTCCTTAGTTAGTAACCAACTCGGCCAACTTAGCGCTTTAGATGCATCTGATGTTCGAGAAGGTATGTTCACATTTCGAGTGACTGCTTGTCTAAGAGAGACAAATGTTTGCTTTCATACACGTGCCAGCCTACTCGGCACAGAGAAATCTTTCAGCCAAGCTCACAATTCACATTGCGTTTATATTTTATGTTGCATTCTTTTCTATCTTTTTAATCTAGTTCTACTTGTGCGCCCTTATCATACGCTTTTTAACAATGGCAGTCGCTTCTCAGATAAATACTCTTACTCCCGTGTACAGCACTCAGCCTTGCAAGCATTCTTTGTACTTTTATCTTTGGCAGGAAGCCACACACAGAGCTTCTCGCAGGTGGGTGATTTCATTCAAACGTTAGAGGGCACAGTAATTATGTCTCTAGCTTTATTCTTTTGCAGTCTTTCGATTATACTGGTTATATCTACATGGGCGAGGGTATTTTATTGTATAACCCCATTGCCGTAATGCTGTTACGGTGCAGCCTTCCTTGGCGAAGTGGTGAAGCCACTGCTATGACGAGATATACCCCTGCACGGCATGTGGCCAATCTTCCTAAGTGGGCATGTTTGGCTTTACAAATGTGCGCCGGGGACGCTGGGCGCTCGCCACGAGGCACGCACTGAGCGCTCGGCATTTTCTTGGTATTTTTAAACTGCGCACACGAAAAATAACGATATGTCAAACAGCTTCCCTGTTAATCAAAAAAATTCCCCCGCACCTCCCCGAAGGGAATCGTGCAGAAATGCGAATGCATTGGGTGCACCGATGAGTGTGTTGCGAGTAATGGCGTAATTAATGACGAGAGTGTTCATTTATTCATCAGCACCTGTTTGTGTTATCGTTGTACCTGACGGCCACAATCACTGCCTTGTGATCGCTAAAGTGCACGGTCAAAGGGTCTTTGAGAAGCATACGCGCGTCACAGTTTCGCGTAAAGACCTGGGGCCGAATTCTCTAAAACGACAGGGCGTCGCTTTGAAACGGCAGGGTGGCGCCATTGAAATGCATGTGTTCTGGGGTTGTGGACGTCGCTTTGAGGAAGGTGTTCTCCTAGTAAGTGCCGCAGAAAAGCCTTGTGGCAAGGGCGCGAAGCGACAAGTGAAACGATGGGGGGCAGTCGGCGTAGCTTCGTGCCCTTGCCACAATGCTTTTCTGCGGCTCTTACTAGGAGCACACCTTCCTCAAAGCGACGGCCACAACCCCAGAACACATGCATTTCAATGGCGCCACCCCGTCGTTTCAAAGCGACGCCCCGTCGTTTTAGAGAATTCGGCCCCAGATCAATGCAACTCCCGTGAATGGTAGTGGGGCACGTGTCGAAGCCGGCAGAGAGACAATGCATAGAGTGCCTGGTCTGCATGTACTTGACCAGCCACTCGCCACTCTTCTTGCGCACGTCAACGTTGAAGTAGCCAACCAAGACTATGGGGTCAGAGGGTTTGGAGCGCACGCGCACACTTTCCATAGCCGCGTCCAGCTGCGCGGCAACGGCGTCTCGAGCGAGGTTGGGCGCGAGGTACACGGTCACCACGAAGACTCCGTCTCCGGTGTAGGCAAGGGTGTACAAGTCCTTGTACGGAGACGTGTCTCGCACGGGAGACGTGTGATATCGTGCGATAACGGCGTGCGATATCAAGTTCCCATATACGTTAGACACGAGACTAACACCGCAGTACTCGCCGTCCTTGCCGCTTCGAGCAAACTAGTACAGCTCGCTTCAAGCGCATGCGTTCGGCATTGAGCGCGGAGAGATAACACCTGCGGGCGCACGCCGACGGAGCACGACAACCCCCGACTAAGAAATGCATTCGCATTTACGACGACGACGACGACGAAAGCAGAACTACGAGGCGCGCGCTCACATGCGCTCGCGCTGGAGGAATGCAGGCGCACGCAGCTCGATGGACGCAAGACAACCCCCGACTAATAAATGCATTCGCATTTAAAAAACACGTGTGATCTGATGGCATTTGAATCCCCGTCTGCACAGTAGCAGCCCAACGTGCTGACACGGCACTATCTCTATCTACCCCGAGGCCAGCGGTAGAGCAAACGTGGCCGTGGTTCCTCTTTCTTCCTGACGCATACCCACTTCGGTGATCGGCCTTCAGGACCCGCTTTCGAAAGATTCCGAAACTATGAGTTGGAAACGAAAAAGTTCTACAATAGTACACTCTCCGTGAAACCTGAACGTGATGGCACGTGAGAAAAACACGTTTCAAGGAAACCGGCGCACGCCACAGCGTCAGGGAAGCTGTGGCGTGCGGCGGTCTTCTTGCTGACATAATTCGCCCCGTAAGACGAAGAAACGAAAACGAAGAAAGGTACACAAACGTGGCGTGGCAAAAAAAAAAGAGCCGCTAGAAGTAATTCGCGGCAAAAGATAAAGCGAAAGCTAAAAGCAGACGCAAATACGATATAGCCGTAAACAAGTTGCTAATAGTATCGCCTTCAAAGCGACTGAAGAAGACTGGAGTGCCCCGATTAATATTTGCGCGTGATGGGATTCACAAAGAAAAGGACGAGGGAGAAGGTGATGTCTCCTACTCGTCTTATTCCCCTCTTCCTCTGCCGACAGCCAGAAGTCCTCGGATTCAGGCGGCCTCGGCCGTCCGGACGGCCAGAAGTTGTACACTGCCGGGTCGTGACACTAAGTACAGTGACGATTAATCAACCCCAGTAACAAGCTATTTATATAAGCTCATTTCTTGTGAAAAGTGTTCTCGCAGAGAGCAGAGTAAAGGTGCTCTTCGGAAGACACGTAGGCTCCCTATGGCAACCATTAATACATCTACTGGCCTGCGCACGCGCAAGAATACCGTTTCGGGTGTTGTGCAAGCTTCTACTGCGGGAGGCGCTAGTCGGCACGCACGTGGCGCAGCTGCTCATGGACGTGCTTTTCCACTGAATAAACGTTTTCCTCTTTGCGTTATGGATTGAAGCACTGCCAACGCTAACGATAGTACTCAACGATTTGCTCATTGCAGCGCGTAACGTTCACGACAACAGCTGCGATAGGTATTAATTTATTCAGGAAACACGTCTTCTCCACGTGCTCCTGCTGCCTTGTGGGTTTCGGCCATATATCACGGTGCGTGAGCGGTCTAGCTCGTAGCTGGAAAACCAAATGTTTTTTGTTCCACTTGGGAAGTTATGATAAACGAACCAGGGTTTGATCACCACTCGGCCACATGTTTTGGTTGGTAGGAAATTATAATTGCTGCCTTTGTATTCTGATTGTGGGGTTCTCGTGATGCCCAGGAGGCGGATGACAAATTCCCCAGTTCATCAGGGCTTGCAGATTTCTGCGTGCCTAGAAATAAAAACACCAGAAAAGTTCAGAGGCGCACTTCAGACTGCTCACCCGGGAGAATCATTACATTTTATTTCAAATCATGTGGTTCCGCCGGATGAAATACTGGCTATGTCATGATTATGTCACCTTCTGTTGCGTCAGCGTCTTTTTCACTGCATAGAATGATGGTCTGGCGTGTAACCTTCACGTCGTAACGGTTCCGCTGTGTCGACTGGTGGTGGTTTTATCTTCAGCAAGCGCACGCCTCCTCGCTCGACCTGCGGCATTTTTTGCGTTCCTTAGCGTCTCCCATTGTGTACTTCTGTGGGCGACTGCATTTCACAGCTGCCTCGAAAGTAAGCGCTTTTGTGTCAGTCGTAGGAGAGACAGCACCAACCGCAGAAACGAGCCCAGCCGTGCTATTGTATATTCCCGTTACCATCGTAGCCACCCGTCGCTGTGGCTCAGTGACTAAGGCGTGGTGCTGCTAAGCCCAAGGACGCGGGTTGGATCCCGGCCACGGTGGCTGATTTTCAGGTGGAGGCGAAAAGCGAAAACGCCCGAAACTTGTGGCGAAGTTTCGACACAAGTTCAAGGTGCCCAGGTAGTCAAAATTAATCCAGAGCCCTCCACAACGGTGCGCCTGATAGCCCAGGTGTTGCTTTGGCAAGTTGAACCCCCCAATTTAATCGAATCCATCCATCGTCATGATCTTTTTCCAAATGGGTCGTTTTCTTTTTCTGTCTGTAATTTTTAATGCGGAAGTTTGCCTCAATCACAGCTAAATAAACACGATTTCTGACTCGCGAAGGAAAGCGAGCAGAGGCTGGCGAAGACGCCCCCAAATCCAAGAACTGTATTCTGGTGGGCTTCCTGGTGGCGGCTCACACAGCAGGAGGCATTTGGGCCGAGTTCCTGACAGAGCAGGGCTGGCCCATACCAAAATTTCTTCAGTGGCATAGACAATAGGAGCCGGGCAGCACGAGGAAGTGACCGAAAAAGGGACATGGAAGTTTGGGCGCTAGGTGCAGGCGTCTGCTGGTAGAAGAGCCACAAGCGGATGAAGTGTACGGTTGAGAACTTCTTGTTATGGGCAAGGCTACGGGGAACATCCTATCCTTCACATACTAGAGGAGTGCGAATGGGTGAGCGGTTGAAGTGGTGAAGAGGTGGATTCTGATGAGTGGCAAAGTTTGCCGAGCTTTGGACTTCTCTCTGTAATCATGACTCAGAGACTGGCCAATCGCGCTTGTTATCCTTACATATACACTATTAGCGTAAACGTGTGCATTACTTTTGAAATTTTCGTGGTCAAAGTACACCTTTACACCTTCAGTTGTGCGATTGTGTTCTCTCCTTAACATCGCACGATCCTTTTCTTTTGAGTCCTTTCCTTCTCTCTTGTTTGAAGCCCTGCATACAAGCTATCAGCTTACACGCGCTTTGCTACTTCTGCAATGCGTAAGCTGAAATCACTACTGCAGAACTCAGCACACGTCGCCAACACACGTTTCTAAATAGAAGGCCACACCGCATTCCCTAAGCCCACTTTTTAAGTGCGGAAGACTTTAAGGCCCCGTCTTGTCGTCGTAGCTCGTCCGGGATCACGGCGTCGCGGCGTCAGGCAGCCAAACAGAGGCTTTGTAAAGAAAACCGCTTCCCCTGGTCTGGATCGAACATGGATCCCTCGCGTTACGAAGCTGGTGTCTATCCCATTGCGCCACCGAGGCACCCGCTACTGATATGCAAGGGCTGCCGCTGCTAGGCCGAAAATCAGTACGCAATAACATAAAAAAGGAAAAAATCATGAATTAACACATTAATTACCCCAAATGAATGAAAACTCACTCCACTGCCTCTTTATAGGCATTTTTAGGGGTGGCTGCGCCATCTTTTGACTGCTTTCAGTATCAACGCCAGGCTGATACTGAAACTAGTCGAGAGAGGGCACGGCAGCCTCTTTGGCAAATCACTCCTCCGCATTTGGCAGGGTTCACGCTGAGTGGAACTGCTTTGATTTTTTAGCTGGAGCCGAGGTCCAGCCGTGGCACGGGTGATGCGTACTAGACTCGCACTTCGTAGACCCCGGGTTCGAATCCCGCACCCGACTTACACAGTTCCTGTTTGCTTACTTTTTTATGTTCATGGCATCGGTCGTATTTGAAACCTCCTCTCGCCACGCCGGACGCTGGATTTTAAAACAAAAGGTAACAGCCCCATTCTGCGAAACGGGAATACGTGGAATTCAACGAACAAAACAATTGACAACGATTCCCGCTAGTAGCCAGCGTGTAACAAAACTTGTCGTTCTTGCTGTTCGTTTCTCTGTGGCACACACACGCACACACTTGCGAGATCGGCCCGGAATGGGGAGCTTTGATGATGGCAAATGTGCCCGCTTCACAAAATTCGCAAAGCCATGAACTCGAAACGTAAAATTTGTGGATTAGTGCACACCACGTGACACCTGAACGTGATGGCACTAAGAAAAACAAGTGCGCACCAGCCCCACAGAACCCTGGTTATACGCCTCGAGCGCGGCCTGTAGGGGCGCCACTGAAATCCCCCTAGCGGCCCGTTTCGAAAGCAGGCGCGGGAGTCTCCGGCCCGTTCCGCCCTGTCGCCGTTGCTTTTTGGCTCGTTCAAGACAGCGATTTACCGTTTGTCCGCGTTCGAAATACCGAATAACGTGGAGCAGGCACTCTGTTTGCAAGCGTGGTGTGTTCACGATAGTATAAACGTTTATGACGCGATCTTAGTGAGATCTATATGAGCGCCGGGCATGTGTCACAGGCCGGCGCCCCGAAGCCAGCATTTGCATGCAGCTGATTGCAATTCCGCTGCCCTGAAATTTAGTGGCAGTGTCTCCGTATGCGGCCGTATACACACTATGATGTAAATCGACTTTGTGCACTTACAAAATCCAGCGGAGCACTCATACCTGACAGCACGTAAGTTACGCCTGCCAATATCACATATCAGATATTGATCAGTACCATGAACAAGCCAATGCGGCATACATTTCACAAACACTGTACCAAAAAAGTACGATAGATAATGCAAAATTACGCCTCGGAGTCAGCACACGACGACAAATTTAATGATGGGTCGTCTTGTCCCGATGTGAGCGCTCGCAAAGATACATCTGTTACATTTATCCTCCACGAGAAGCGCGAAGATGGGCTTATAGAGTAATCCGCGTCCGTGACCCGACTCTTCTTCGAAACATCGTCATATGACACAGGGAGACTGCAGATTCTAGCATAAACCGAAATCAGAGACCCTTATCAGATACGACACTCTTCCAACGAGCCCGTGTGTACGAGATTTCGGCGCACGTTAAAGGTGGTCAAAATTAATCCGGAGCCCTCCACTACGGCGTGCCTCATCGTCTCCGTTGCGTCAGCGCGTTAAACCCTGCAATCAATCAATCAACTCTTCCAAAGACACCTCGTATCGCTTGTGAACTGCCTACCCTGTATTCTTCAAAAAATGCGTTCGCCGAGTGATCAGCCATTCGTTGAAGGCAGAAAACAAACGAAAAGTGAACACGGAGCTTGTGTGTGTGATTAGTAAAACGTTCAGTCGTTGATTTCGCTCCGCATTTGTAAACAAGGATAGTTGAGCGTCCTCCTCCTCCCCCCCCCCCTTGTCTAGCGAAATATCAGTGCATTTCGCATCTAGTTGGTCTGGTGAATACTACCTTGCTCAAACAAACGTCTTTAGCATTTCAGAAGCTGCACGCGGTGTTTTTTTTTATTCCCGTACGAATATTATATTTATTCCTGACTTGCAGACCATTCATTTTCCCGTGGTTTCATTAACATATACCTTGGTTCTTACTATAAGGCATGAGTGGGCACATATCTGACAATGCACAGCCTTTGAGTGCACTTAACATTTTCGCGTGGCTTATATTCCCAAAAAGGCACAAGTTTTTGTCAGCTGTTGGGTTATCACATCCCCGAAACATATTTTTCTACGTCGTACATATTCGAAGCAAAGCCGCATTTGTTGTCTGCGCCGCAAAACGAACCAACCTCTTACAGTGCCAATATCAGGCCTAAACGAGGCGACAAAAAATAGAATTCACTTGTGCTGACGTGTTCGAAGATGACAGCGGTAATATGCTGCTGCCGTCGCCGACACCCGCAAGAGCGGCCAAGACGCGCGCAGAACCGCCTCCCCGGGTAGCTCTTTTTGGCGTTAGAGCGCTCTACCAAGACGCAGCTGTTTTTTTAAAGTGCCCTAAACATGCAGTTAGCTTACAGACGTCACCATAACAAGTTGTTTAGTGCGCGGAAAGGCAAAGAGAAGCGAAAGAGAACCAAAACACTGCATGACCACCTATCAGCCACGCAGCGCTAATCCCGCTAACGCCGCGGAGAAGCGGCGGCAGGCGGCGCAGCGATCGCGAATCTCGAGGCGTATAGGGAATCTGTGGCGTGCGCACAGACTGCTTGCTGACGTAGTACACCCTGTAAGACGACGCAACCAAAATGAAGTAAAAGACGTACACGCGATGTTGCAGAAAAGAAGCCGGTCGGAGTAATTCGCGCCAAAAGACAAAGATACGGAAGCAAAAAAAAAGACGCAAATACGATGTAGCAGTAAAGAGGTTGTTAAATAAGTACAGCCAGGCTTTTGCCTTGAAAGCACGGAAGCAGATTTAAGTGCTCGGAGGAATTTTTTTGCCGTTAATGGGACACCTGATGTTCTCGCGTTGGCAGATACCGTTCTGCTCTAGGCCCATTGCCGCACACACATTGCTGGTAACTAACTCCACGCAGCATTTAGCAAAAATGACATGGCCAATAACATCGTGCGCCAGGGGGGGGGGGGGGGGAGAAGGGGGGGGGTTGGTAGGTAGGTATCCACGAGGCAGGTATCCACGTAGGTCGGTATCCCGAGGCAGGTATCTACGTATGTGCACATAGCACATGAATTTAGATGAAAAAGATGGATTAGGCGAGATTAAAGGAGAAATTAAGGTAGTTTCACCAAAATTGAAGTTGATTAAGGTGGGATTTCGATGAATTAATATAAAATCACATACTTTAAATCTATTAGTTGTAATAAAGTACAGTAGACTCACAATAACTACAATAGACTCGCGGTGTCTCGATACCAGAAATGCAGCATCAGACTGTGAGGCGATGCATTTTGCCACGCGCTCGCGTGCCCCCACTCATTTCGGCCGCCGGGTGCATGAGCTTCGTCGCGTACGGAGTTGACTGAAGGCCACGCGTGTCACTGTCGTACATGCCGTGCTTTCCCCGCCTGCTGTATTGTTTGTTTTAAAGACGATAGTCTTTGTTGGGCCACTAAAACGCAGAAATTTTGGTCTGTCTGTCTGTCTGCCTGCCTGTCTGTCTGTCTGTCTGTCTTTCTGTCTGTGTCTCGATTCAGCCACCCGGCCAAAGGGAAATAAAATCTGCGCAATAGTCTTATATCCTCACAGCTAAATCTAAATGTCTAAGTCCGGTGTCAGTGTTCATACTTGCCAACATTGTTGAACGAGTACAAGACATTACGCAAATATAAGGCAGCAAACCAATACATAAGCAATAGTCGCAGTGTTCCTTCATTAAAAAATCATGGATCATTGGTTCTTGCGATAGCAAACGAAATACTGCATCAACGGCAGAAAACCGTTGCCTATTGTTGCCAGCGCTACCTCTTGGCGGCATTTAAGAAATCAAACGACAACATCAACGAAAGGTTCCACTGGATGGGATCCACGTTTCGCTTGGAACGCTCGTGCAGTAGGGCATCGTGGTTCTATAAATGTTTTAGTAGGGTGCCTCCATTCACGCGCATCTCCGCCGCACAGCAGCGCTGGCATCGAGACATCCGACCTGGAGCAGTAGAACGTGGTAAATTTAAATTGACTTGAGCAAACCTCTAGCGTGTTATCTTGGGAAGAACAAGACTGGAAAGCAACAGCATGAGAGGTGCGCGGAAAGAGCAGGGAGGCCTTTACTTGGCAAGGGCGCCAGTCGACTATCGTCTTTCGGCGACATTTGCAACGAAAGGATCAGATACCTGGCCATCTTTTTTTCTTCCTCAATCCACCCGCGGTTGCTGGGGCGGACGGTTTCGCTTTGACACGTGTATGCAGGTAACAAGCTTTACTGGTGACTGTTAGTGATGTAAGGATGCAAATGTGCAGCTAGAAGCGGCCAATGAAGCCGATATTTTCTGACAAGGACACGCAAAAAGTACGCATTAACCAAATTTACGCAATGGAGCATTTTGAATTAAGCTGCTTCAAATATTAGTTGAAGATGTAGCGGGCCAACCGAAATTTTGTAATTTGATTTTCCCGAAAGTTTGAATTACCGAGTTCGAATTATCGCGAGTCCGCTGTAATTTGAAATTAATTAAGAGTGATTAAGGGCAGTAACGCAGCGTCGTTGCTGTGTCGACTTGTGCGTGTGTACGTAACATGCACACGTCACAATACTACCCGGGACTCTCGCCTTCAAAGCAATCAAGCCGACTTAAGTGTCCGGAGAAGATTTTTTGTGTTTGCCAAATCTAAAAACTGGACGCGCCTGTAGATAATGCTGACGATCGCTATCAGCGGGTGCCACCACCGGCTGTATCTACTCAGTCACCCCGAAAGATGCAAAATCAACGCACTCATCATCTGTGAACTTTTCACTAGAACTGTACAATGTGGAAATATGGTGCGGATGCATTCATAATATCTGTATGACGGCACAATTGAAAGCATGGATGCAGTGCACAAAAAATCTGTAGTTATGTGAGGCATATGCACAGTTAAACTACTCTGCAACGTAATTACGCTAAATTTCACAGAACCGCCTTAACTTTCTTCCCATACCGCTCTTTAGGAACTTTTGCAACCTTGCCAGAACCGATTTAAAGTCTCAGAACTCTAGATGTCCTGTTAATATGAAAGCTCAGTTTGGTTGGATATGACCGTCACCACAAGCCATCTCGCTGCTTGCCTGTGAGACCGATGAAGTGTCATAAGAGAGCACCGACGTAGCTTCCAGCCTATTTAATTGACTGCCACCGAAAACATTTAAAAACAAATAACAGTGCTCGCACTTAGCCGAACACTCATTGGCAGTGGTAGATGTAAATAGAGAGACATAGTGAAGTCAACAATGGTTACACCTGCCTACAAAAGACCCAGTAAACAGCCAATAATTGTGCCATGTGGCAGCGTTAGCAAGAACTACCGACCCACGGCCCCCCTCAGCAGTCGGCCCGTAACGGCATAGTCATAATCACCAACTGCAGCGGTGCACACACGTTGCAGCTCTGTAGCGCGTTGAACTGGTTCGAACCCGTTCACTTCTTGCTGCGGCAGTCTGCCCCTCCGCCGACAACGCCGTTACCTCGGAGACCACGAGGGTGGGCTGTCCGCTTGGGTCACAAAAGACGCGCTTATCGGGCAGTGGCAAACATGCAGATAAAGTTTAGGCACGTGTACGGAAGACGCTGACGCCACCAGGAATTCTGCCGAGCTTGTCTTGTTGCAGGCAGGCAGCCTGCGGTACAAGGAGTGATAAGCGGACGTCTTTAAAATGACCCTGCTCTAAAATTCCTTTCATGAACGAAGTTTTGGAATGCTTACTGAGAGGGTGGGGAGGTAGTACCTTTCAATTTAACGGGCCACTCTGACCGAGGAGCGTGGTATGTTATCGCAAAAAGCGATGAAACGAAAGCTGTACCGTAAGCCCTGAACACTCAAACACGTACACACGCAGGTACGTATCAATACAAAGATATTGAAGGGCACATTTGTATACCTTGCAACCTGGATCGTCTCAGTTCTTGATTGATTGTAGGGTTTAACGCGCCGACACGACGCAGACGATGAGGCGCGTCGTAGGGAAGGATTCCGGATTAATTTTGACCACCTGCGGATCTTTAACGTGCGCCGAATTCTGATTGGTTTAATTGATTTATTGTAGGCTTTAACGCACCGACGCAACACAGGCGATGAGGCGCGCCGTAGTGGAGGGCTCCGGATTAATTTTGACCGCCTGGGGATCTTTAACGTGCGCCGAAATCTCGTACACACGGCGTTTTTGCTCTTCGCCTCCATCAGAAAAGCGGCCGCCGCGGCCGGGAATCGAACCCGCTACCTCGTGCTCAGAAGCAGAATGCATTAGCCACTGAGCCACCGCGTCGGGTTGGCTGGTCTCACTTATCGTCAGTCGTTTCATTAGACTTTTCATTGCTCACCGCATTACGAAAGCATAAACTTAACTTTGCCGCTACTTTCCCTCTAATGACGCTTTTTGAAGAGAATAGCTGGAGAACCAGTGTTAGGAACTGGAAATACACAGATTATGCACAAGTTGAAAATGAAAAATCTTGAGAGAAAATATTGGGTCTTTATTATTAGCACCTCCACGTGGGGCACGTCGTTATTTTTCTTGGTGCGAAATACGATTCCGTAAGCCCACGTAAAAATCCAACTATGTCGTTCTCGGTCACCGAAATAAGATTTCAATTTACGGAGAAGGGTAAATTCAATGGGAAATTATATACTGTCCGACATTGAAATCATTCTTGCCCTTTTCCTCGCCATACATTGCCGAAATACTCAACTATATCGTGTCTTTTCCCTTCGCTTCGCTTCTGGTCAGTCAGACGATCGTTAATTCCCCCACGAGTTATTCATCGTCGTTCCCATAGCCTCAAAAGTGAGCAGCCTTAATGGATGCCATTTTCGAAACAGGGCCTTCTGAGACATGTTGCACAGTGCTCTTCATTTCACACATACAGTGTGCTTTCATCCTTTTTATCATTTACTCCCAAGATACTCCGATACAAAAAGATCAAGAGGGAGAGACGAAAAATATCTAATAAACGCACGTACGCGATAAAAAGCATAAAGTAGACGCGTGGAAAAAAACTTAAAAAAAAATCTGCCACCTTCGCAATTGAGACGCGAAGGGTGAGGGAACAGCGGATCTGATGGTGTTCACTTGCTTTAACTTAGCTTTTTCTTAGGTAAACCCCTTTTCTAAAAGAAAGATGGTTAAAAAGTGAAACTTTCTCCCCGCAAACCGAGTTCAATCAAGGTCTACAATCCACCCTCCTACAGTCCAAAATCCAAACTGCCAGAGTCTACTTCAACTCAGCCAAAGTCCAAAGCCAACGCCCATGCTACGAATCCAAAAGAAATGCTGAGTGCCCGAATGCGATGACAACGCCATCCCATACACGTGGGTTACATAAAGCGAGCCACCCAGGTTCGATTCCTGTCACGGGAAGCGTTTTTTTAGGCGCGCACTCCCAACACCTGATCGTGGGCTCGTTGCCTCCTCGCTACTTTCCCTCACCTTTATTGGCCTAGCATTTCTCCCTCTCCACTTCGCCCTGCGGAGTTTTCTGTTAACGTTCGGCACGTCCAGAGCTCAAGCTTAAACAGCTACGTTGTTAAAATAGCAGCAAATCATCGTACGCTGCTTTGAAGGTAATTTCCTACGGGGTTTAACTAGACTGGCAGGTCATATTGCAATGTAAAAATAGGCCCCCACTGCGAACTGGAAAATGACCTCATCAAATGCATGAAATATATCTTAGAAGGGGAAAAAGTTACGATTTAATGTGAATTTAATGCAAAGTCACCGGCCAGAAATGAATTGCAGCCTGCTATTGGCAGTGTAAACAAGAAATATTTGAACATTTTGTGCAAGGTCCGGACGAAAGAAAATTGTGCGCGTGCCGATGAATTCTGGAATGAGATAGGAACAGCTGTACGTTTACTATCGTGACAAGTCATCAGACTCATCATGATAGTAAAGGTACAGGGAAGTGCTTTTCATCATCCTCTTTTTATACTGTAAAAGGAAAACTATATACCTCGTTCGATGCCCAGAACAAAGGTCAAATGTTTTTTCACAGAGAAATTCTCTTCACGTGCTCTTACGGCGCTGAATTCCCTCTATGGAAAGCTGTGCCCAATAAAATATTTGTGAGTTATAGCAGACCGGCACATTTAGCATGTGTTGTGCGGCATACTAAAATCGGCTTTCCCCTCCGCTACAGCTCTGTGAAAGCTTGATATGTTACTTTGCCTTCTTGATCGCAATAAAGGCCGCTGAGGGTGCGTGTGAGAGACCATTCGGGTGTGAGTGAGTGAGTGAGTGAGTGAGTGAGTGAGTGAGTGAGTGAGTGAGTGAGTGAGTGAGTGAGTGAGTGAGTGAGTGAGTGAGTGAGTGAGTGAGTGAGTGAGTGAGTGAGTGAGTGAGTGAGTGAGTGAGTGAGTGAGTGAGTGAGTGAGTGAGTGAGTGAGTGAGTGAGTGAGTGAGTGAGTGAGTGAGTGAGTGAGTGAGTGAGTGAGTGAGTGAGTGAGTGAGTGAGTGAGTGAGTGAGTGAGTGAGTGAGTGAGTGAGTGAGTGAGTGAGTGAGTGAGTGAGTGAGTGAGTGAGTGAGTGAGTGAGTGAGTGAGTGAGTGAGTGAGTGAGTGAGTGAGTGAGTGAGTGAGTGAGTGAGTGAGTGAGTGAGTGAGTGAGTGAGTGAGTGAGTGAGTGAGTGAGTGAGTGAGTGAGTGAGTGAGTGAGTGAGTGAGTGAGTGAGTGAGTGAGTGAGTGAGTGAGTGAGTGAGTGAGTGAGTGAGTGAGTGAGTGAGTGAGTGAGTGAGTGAGTGAGTGAGTGAGTGAGTGAGTGAGTGAGTGAGTGAGTGAGTGAGTGAGTGAGTGAGTGAGTGAGTGAGTGAGTGAGTGAGTGAGTGAGTGAGTGAGTGAGTGAGTGAGTGAGTGAGTGAGTGAGTGAGTGAGTGAGTGAGTGAGTGAGTGAGTGAGTGAGTGAGTGAGTGAGTTTTTGAGTTAAATTTGTAAAACCTTGAACCTAATAATCTAGCCACCTCACAAATGGTGCAAGAGATCGGCTGGAAGCACTCATGCAAAAAGCCGCGTGCCTGTAGGAGTAACTTTGAGATCCGGCACTGATACCTATAACATGCTGTAAGAGCTTATCAATCATGGTTTAGGGGGAAAAAGCGCTCTGGTCCACGTGTTAGCGCACACTAGGTCCTATTCACGCCTGGCAACATCTGTGCCACGGCATGAGACGGGTACTGTGACTTCACAAAAGGTTAAAAGGTAAACAGCTGAAACTGTCGTTCATAGACGGCGGCAACCCTTTCAATACACGGGGTTTGTACTCGTAGCGCGATCAATCGATTTATGTTGTGAAAACCAGTGTTTATGAAAGCAAAGAAAACTGAAGCACGGGAGGCGGCGCCTGACTAGCTGGTGAGGAGAAAAAAAGGAGGCTTTGCTTTTGGCCTTTTGGCCCGCATGCTTAACGCCTTAAGCGGAAACTGAAGAGGAATTGCTGCATGCACGAGAGCGCGCACGAAGTTCAACTAATTGCTTTACGCTGCCGTCAATCCAAGCAGGCAGTTTCTGTAAGTCATGTACGTGCCTTTACACAAGCCCGGTCAGAGTACGCCACGATTCTTGCAGAACGTTCACGTGTGTTACACAAGTGGCCGGGCCAAAATGTTGGATCATGAATTGCTTATCAATTTTTGAAAACCATTGTCTTTCTTGGGCTACTAAAACGCGAAAATTTTGATCTGTCTGTCTGTCTGTCTGTCTGTCTGTCTGTCTGTCTGTCTGTCTGTCTGTCTGTCTGTCTGTCTGTCTAAGTCCGTCGATTCAGCCGCCCTGCCAGAAGTAAAATAAATTATTGAGCGGGACGGTTACATACATTGAAAATTTTAAATCCAACAAATCTTGAACTATGCAGCATGTTTAGCAATATTGTTCAGCAAAAAGATATTATTAGGCTTATTTGACGAAAAACGTGAATAAATGACTGGCATTTGCAGTGTTTTTTATTTAAATGTAAATATGTGGTCCATTTCTGCGAGATAAAAAAACACGTTGAAAGCAATGTTTTAACCCCGAAATGCAAACAAGGCTGGCGCCCACCCTCCAGCTCGTGGCTGAGAGCGCTAAGTCCCAACAGTCTTAATAGATCGCGCAGCAGTGCGAACGCTGCAAAGCGGAGCTCCGCAAATCTCCAATCGTTGTACCTATAGACTAGACGGGAACATCGGGAGAGGTGGGTGAATGACACATGAGATGCAGTTACCTTGAAATGGCGGTAGAAGACCATCGTCTTTCGACGACATTTGCAGTGATGCGAGCGGGTGCTCTGCCAAATTTTTTCCCACATGAGACTGTATTCTGTCACAGAAAAAAGGACTGGCGTAGCTCCTGCGTGAGCTCGCTTGCCGCACAACACAAATATTGCCGAATGTTGTCTACTTATTAGTTAGCCGCATTTAGTGATAAATTTCATCGCACCCTAGACAGGCCCGAGACGATATGGTGAAGAAAATTGCCCGTTATCTAGACAAATACTTAGTTGTTTTTGACAACGACTGCACCGTAACGTCGACGGCGGACATCTTGAAGATTTTTAAAGACAGGGGCCTTAGCCTCAACTTTGCGCTTAATTCGCTAAAAAAATGGAAATACACAGAATGTGGGTTCTTCTTTAAAGTTTGCGAGCGACCATGCCTGTTGAATGTAGGCAATCTGTAAAACCACTGCTGAACTCCTTTTTCTGGTCGTACAAAGCTCCTTCAGAATGTCATTGCCTTATCGTGTTTTTTGTTGCAAAGTCTTGTGTTTACCTGATGCAAACTAGCTTTGATGGGCAGGTGAAAGAATGGCGGCAGGCAGTATACCCGGGGGATTCTCTGTCAAGGACTTCTAAGAAGCTTGTCAGGACCATAAAGTCGAAAGCAGGAAGGACGCCTGGCCGCAGCGGATGAACCACAGGGCACAAAGTTGCCTTTATCCCGTATCTTTATGGTATCATGCACCCGCTGACAAAAGTGGGTTTTTTGCGCTACGGAGGGAAAGTTGGCATAGCGGGGCGCAACAATTTGCGTTCTGTCCCTGCAAGTGTAGATAGTAGGATGATACGCGGGCAGCGCAAGAAAGTCGACAGTTGTGAAAATGAGCACCCTAACAGCTCCATTGCGTGCGCAACCGACGCGGTTTATAGCATCGCCTTGTCATGCGGCCGAACCTATGTTGGCCAAACTGGATGCTGCATTAGTGTGCTCTTGCGAGAGGATCATTTGTCACTGAAAGGCCCCGCGTCTTCTCAACACTCATCACACTCACTGCATTGAATTTTGCACGCCAAATTTTTATGCCATAGACATTTTATCAAAACACAGAAAAACCAATCACCGGGAAATTTGTGGGCGCATTTCACATTACAGACCGAGAAGACGAGACTGCGAGCCATGCCAGTGTCTGTCTGCACCCAAAGGAGGCTGCATATATGAGGAATTCTTGATTGCCTGATGATCGTCATCCGGTTCCCTCCTTCCCTTGTTAGCCCACCAATGCGGATTACATATTTAAAGCGAAGCTTTTTATGTATCACTGATGACTTCGCGCGTCCGAGCGAAACGCACTGCAGGAAAGCCAACTTTAAACACACTGAAGGAAAGCGACGATGATGATGAAATACATTCTAAGACAGGGTTCGACACTGCCTCCGGACTTCAGTGGTGTGGGGTTGTACGTTGGCTTTAGGCTTTGGCTGTGTTGAAGTTTACTTTGGCTTCGGATTTTGGGAGTTCGGTTTTTGGACGTAAGGAGAGCGGATTTCTGAGTTTGGCTTTCACTCAGGTTGCATGGGAGACAGCTTTGTGTTCTAACCATCTTTCTCTTCAGAAAGGGGCTTTGATTTTTAATTGCCCTCTAGATTTTTTTATTTTATTATTTTCTGGGTTTTTGTTTTTCGTAGTTGCATATACATTCCCTTTCTGGTGAATAAACTTCGGCTCGTTCAGCGCTGCCGCGGTGTTCTCTCCCTACGTCTCTGTTCTCGTCCCGCTGGTTTCCTTCACGAAATGTTGTTCCAGCTGACCCAACTTGCAACAGTTCTGAAGTCTACCCGCACCCCCAACCCCCTTACCAGTTATCAAAGAATTTCATAATAATGATTAAACATGTGTATTATCGCTGCCTGCCCTCGTGCGCACAGCAGACAAGGCCGATGTGGTTGCCGATCTATATGGGAATCCAGCCGGTGAAAGCTTACGTAAAATCAAATAGAGAAAAGCAATGAAACGGCGCAAGTTCATTGCTTTGTGTAACAAACACACATATCTATTACCTACACGCTTTCTTATAGGTAATAGATACGTGTACTGTGGGTAATGCTTTCCAAGTGAAGATTTTATTTGTAATTCGTTACGTTTATTCATGTCTCGTAATAAGATTTCCCCATCTTTGTTCTAGAATAATTCTTAAGCCTTTACTACACTAATACCATAGCAATCTCCGCCTTGTAACAACCGCAAAACACCCAAAAGTGCGCGGAAAGTTTCTGGGAGGAATCTCAAGGAAAGGTGAGCATTTGTTGAATATCGCGTGCTGTTCGTCGTCATATATGCTGCTTTGCTGTTCAAAAGGAGGATGACGCTGCGAAATAGTCATGAAATTGGGGAATCACTGTTAGAATACCCAAATATTATAGTTAAGTCACCATGAGGCGACAAAGGAATGACGGTTTGGAGCAATGTCCACCACGCATATTTCGTCACTTACAGAGGGACTAGCTGTGATTGAAATGATCACCACCGGTAGTAAAGAAAGCCAATTGAACTTGTAACAAAAATTATATAAACTCTTGCTTGTTTTGTTTTTGTGGTTCTTGCATTTCTTATCATTAATGAGTTTGGATGTTGTTGGTTCGAGAAAGATGAGCACTGGGAGGTGCGTTCTGTAGAACGAGATGTACTTGAACGGTGCTGATTGTAATGTCTGGAAAACTTTTGTCGCAGACGTGGTCCATGACATTTATGCATTTGGATGCTGTTGGTTCGAGAAATATGAGCATTGGGATATGCGTTCTGTAGAACGGGATGTAATTGAATCTGGTTAAGTGCAATCTTTGTAAAACCCATGTCGCGAAAACCATGGACTACAGACATGGCCCATGACACAACCACCTCTCGACACGCGGATGCCGATGTCGGTTTCAAATCGTAGTCTAAAGCTTCCAAAGCCATTTTTTGTTGGCTATAGATACGTTATCATTTTAACTTTCCCGTAAAAATGCTTTACATCTCCTGCTTGGTGGTATTGTCCTGATGAGGCAACATTTAATTTTTGATATGTACAGAAAAAGCCTAAACTTGTCTTGCGGAGATACTAAAGAACTATGTAGTCGAATCTCTACAATTCGATGTCGCCTAAGTGGAATTTTCGGTTAATTGGAAGTGATGGGCTGGTCCCGGAAATATTACAGGCAATTCGATGCGAGAAATCGGTCGATAATTTGAAGCTAAAACATTATATCGGTTAATTAGAAGATATTTTGAATAAAATGTAGCAACATGACCGTTAGTTCTTGATAAAACTTCCAATTTTAAGCGCAAAATACAACCGTTTTCTGCACTATGCCGGCGCATTCGTAACTGGGGAAGGACGCAGTCGATGAATCTGCAGGCCAGTTGAGACTAGCGCCAGCGTACTAGATCCTCAACCTTTTTTCTTGTCTTTTTTTTTCAAGCACAGCTTCGTTCGAGCAATCTACGCGGCGGACGCTACACTTCTAATTAAGCGGTTAGTCTAACTGTCAGAAAAACCCGTGTCGTTTGCTCCAATTGGCGACGAAAGTCAACATTCTGAACAAAATCAAGAAGGGAAACGTGGTTCGTACTAATAACAATGATGTTCTTGTGCTTCTTGTTTGATTGCAATTTCCGTTTCTTTGAAGATTTTTGAGGTCGCCGTAAACTTCGTATTAACGCTAGCAGACTGTGCACCGTAGGCGCCACCAGAGTACTCTTTACACGCAGCCCTCGGTGTCACGTGCTTGTGTTTCTCACGCTTGCTCTGCATTAGGATTTTTCTGTAGCGACTCTGCACGACTGCATTCGAACGACATTTCTATTCTTTCGCTGCTTCATTGTCGGTAACAGACGGGACAGTTTGTACCTCCTTCTGTTATTTCTTTTGCACCCGACGCGCTCATTGTTGCCGTAACGACAATCGCAGTAACGGCAGTGCGGACGGCGGCACGACGTCAGGTGATTACGCATTCGCGAGTGCCTGCATGTAGTCGGCTACCTGCTCTCGTCCCCGCCATGCCACGCAACCATTCTCAGCTGCGCAAAGTGCTGCTAACACCGACGCAAGATGTGCTGATTACGTAAACGCGAGCAAGTGCACTGCGAGCTGGTGCGCTTCTCCCCGTCACGTGATCGTAATCACGCCACCCGTCAATCCGCGTTGCTATGGTTGCGAAGAAACGCGCAAGCTAAGCTGGGAAGCGAGTGGCTGCGCTCTTTGCTGTGAATATGCCAGGCCGGTGCTGCACAACGTTGCTATGATTGTGAAGCAGGATAGGCAGAGAGATTCATAGCGTCAGCTACGAGAGCGAACCGCTAGTGTAGTGATTGATTGTAGGGTTTAATCCGCCGACGCAACGAACGCAATGGGGTGCACCGTAGTGGAGGGCTCCGGATTAATTTTCACCACCTGGGGATCTTTAACGTGCGCCGAAATCTCGTACACGCGGGCTTGCTTTTCGCCTCCATCAGAAAAGCGGCCGCCGCCCCCGGCAATCGAAACCGCGTCCTCGTGCTCAGCAGCACAACGCCCTAACCACTGAGCCACCGTGGCGGGTCCGCTTGTGTAGTGGACAAGATGCCCTTATTGAAATTGAGATGTCGCGGGTTCAGAACTCAATGTCACGTGCCTCCATTTATAGCGCAGTACCTATGGCGTTTTATATAATATTATAGGATTTGCTTTGGCGAAAGTGCATGACACCAAGGGTTACAGAGGGTTAAACGAATTACCTCCTTAAGACGATGCAGAAGTGCTTACGCATTGAAAAAGCTACAATATACTAACATTTTCTAGAGCCCACCCACATGGACGCACGCACACAGACGCACGCACACACACGCACACACACAGAAAAGGCTTTGTAAAACAATCCCCAACAACCGTTCATACACTTCGCGTGTTGTGGTGACGGGCACGCTATCTGCATCGGTACAGGGCTGTGAGCTCACAGAATATCAAAAAGGAGGTTAATGCATACGCAGAAGGAGCCGTCTACCAGTAGACCTCAGGACGCTCGACTTTCGAAATGGCAGAACGTTAGACAAATGCAATTAGGTCGTTTGAGCAGGAACAGATGCTGCAGCAACTTTCAGTACTTCATAACAAAGTTGAAATAGCAGGAGGCTCAAGTCCACGTTGGCATCAAGCAAGCGGCAAAGCTTTATTCACTGGTAGCTTGAATAGGCACTCTGTACCAGACAGAGGCCCCTGTGAGCCCAGAAATTTTTCTAAGAAAGCTGCCCGCAGAGCTCGTGGGCATCAATAAACAAGTGACGATTTTTCAACCTCTCATAACCCACTTCCTGCACCATGCCGTGTGAGTCGTGTACGGCGCTGACTTCAGACATGGTTAAAAAAACAGCCGTGATGAATGCATTACTTCCTGCTTGCCTTTTTTGTCTACAAGCGTATTGGGCGGCTCCAATACCAGCGACTAACGTTTTGTGATCTGCGCCACTTGGACTGTTTGTTGGTATAGGCTTTTGTTATCATGGCAATGCCTTCTTTGTGTTGGCGTTCGTGGCTTGACTCGCCCTAATAATGGTTGTTGGCATCTCAGGCAGGGTGTTGACCCTTAGCAAATTGAATGTTACTATCAGAGGCCGCGATGAGCATAGCGCTTTTTCCAACAGAAAGGACGCCCCGAACCACTAGGATATAGAAAATAGCGCCGGCCTGCTTGCGAGGCAAACATGAGCGCTACGTGCCTGTAGCTGCGGTGCTCGCCGATAAGGTTATGTATTGTGTGAAGTCATTGTGATGAATGTTAGGCACGCGCTCAATTGTCAAATCATCATTGATTATTAGCGTTGGCAGAATTAACAAGTGGCTACCTAGTCATTACACTGATCATACAAGATCGCGATACTAACTTACGATAAATCCCCGACGCGGAACACTTCATTTATGCAAGGGAGCTTGTTAAGGTTACGGTTTCATCTAGCACACAGGCGGAATCCTTGCCGAAATGAATACATGAAGTAGGGTTTTTTTTTTTGTCCAGCTATTTCGTAAGGAGTGGTAGCTCTGCGATGGAACGTTCCCCTAGCCCGTGGTAAGCCTCCTGGATTGAACGTCAGCAACTGCGCAATAGACCATTCCTGGGCATAAAATTTCTTCACAAACAGTTCCCAAGCCATCTTGAAATCCTTGTGCGTGCGTGAAGGAGTGGACATCTTTCACGCAAATCGTGAAGACAAAACATATCTGGCGGACTGTCAGTTCTGGGTATAAAGCCCAGGCTCTTTTGCTTCGGAAGTGAAAATCGCAACTACTTGGCCACGATTTGTGGCTCATACAAAAGTATAAATGAGCGGTTTTGTTTAAAATCTACATGTTTTGTCATGCCCAGAAGGCGAGAGAAAAATTTGGCCGTGTTTGAACGCGATGAAATCAAGCTTGTCGCGGTTTTTCCCTGAGAACGCGCAGTGAACGCGCACGCAATCGCACCACAACATGAAACACAGATGCATGGGCCTGATTCTCTAAAAAGACCGGCCTTCGTTTTGAAATGACGCAGTGGCGCCATGCAAATGCATGTGTTCTGGGGTTGGATGTCGTCGCTTTGAGAAGCTGTGCACTCAGTGTGAGCCGCAGAAAAGCACTGTGGCAAGGGCGCGAGGCGACAAGTGAAACGATGGGGGGCAGTGGGTGTCGCTTCGCGCCCTTGCCACAGTACTTTTCTGCGGCTCACACTGAGTGCACAGCTTCTCAAAGCGATGGCCCCAACCCCAGAACACATGCATTTGCATGGCGCTACCCCGTCGTTTCAAAGCGACGCCTCGTCGTTTTAGAGAATTGGGCTCCTGCTCGGCACAGTCTCCGGTCTAGGCGCCAACGCTCGGTGAATTTGGACCCGCCGCGGTGGCTCAGTGGCTGAGGCGTTGTGCTGCTGAGCACGAAGGCACGGGTTTGATTACCGGCCGTGGCGGCCGCTTTTGTGATGTAGGTGAAAAGCAAAAACGTACGTGTGTTGGCGATTGAGGCCCACGTTAAAGATTTCCAGGTGGTCAAAGTTAATCCGGAGCCATCCTCTACGGTGCGCCTCGTCGCCTGTGAAGCATCGGCCTGTAACTCTACAATCAATCAATATCAATCAATCAATCAATCAATCAGTGAACTTGGACGTAGCCGCCATCTAATTGCATCATTTTCTGAGTGCACGTGGCCTTTGCCTTTCTCCCTATCCCTTGTCCCCACCCCTCCCCTTGGAAGGAACGATCGAAGAGACGCTTTCACTGCGCAACCGTACGAGTCGCAGGCTTGACCTTGGCTGTGCCTCAAGGTCAGATTGACGCTACGAGGAACGAGCCCTTTTAATGGGTTTGCACCTGCAGTAATAATAGAGCGTTCGCTCTAAAACTCACAGTGGTCTGTACAGTTGCCAAAAACGACATATATTGCGAGTTCGGCATATGCGAGACGGAAGCATGCATGCAGGGGATAAGCCACAAATTGGATAGGATGTGTGCACCCCGAATGCTCTGCCAGTGGGGCGCCTTTCGAGTGTTCGAGAGCGGGGTAAGTTTATTGTCCGTGTTTACATTTTCGCGGGGGCGCCATTGCGCTTGAGGGGCTAGCCACGAGGAAGGCCCGGACGGGTCAGCAACTAGCGACGCAATCCCGTTCCTCCGTATCTTTCGTCTCTGTTGTGGTCACTGATAACGCAACCACGAGGATAAAGGCGATAAGTAAGCTAGCGTGACAGATTACGACGGCCTGGTAGGCCTTGAGCAACGGGGTTTCAGAAAGAAAATGTGATTCAATGGTGCCGTGTACGGAGAGAATGCGGAAGACGAAATTAAACAGAAAACTGGCTCAGCTTGCACTGGTTTTGCAAGGCTGGAGAATCTGGGGAAAATCGGGGCTGGAGAAAATGTGGCTTGACAGAACCGAAAGTGAAACTGGTCTGAATTCCAATCTTTGGCATCGTCCAATGACATAGCAACTCGTATGCGCGTCACTGCTGTTAGTTGCGGCCGCCGGAAATGTCGCATGGTATTTTTCTTCCTTATAAATTAAATACTGCCTTATGGACCGGAGGAACGATGAAAAGAGTGTTTATTTGAGCCAGTATATGCAAATAATTTCACAATTTCAGCAATGCAAACAAAAACAAGTTTCACAAATTCACTTCAGTGTCCATAGAAGCCTACTCAGACAATGTTCAACTGGGTCACATCTTTTTAATTTATTGCTTCAGACATTATGCAATGGCGCTGACCGTTCCCGCGTCGACAGTAACCGCAATCACGATTTTTTACTCGTCGATTTCTTTGCCACAGGTAAATTGCCTGAGTCGAGAGAAATGGTCATGGCAGTCACTGTTTTAAACTCGCTAGATGTCTCACCTCACCAATCTACACTTTGAACCTCTTAATGGTATGCTCAAAGGAAATTGAATCCAGCAGCTGAAAGAACTGTCTCAACATGTAATGCGTTTTGCCAGCCAAACTATTCGAGCGTCATGGAAGACTGTCAAGCTGTGACCTCTCGGGGTGGTAGTATGACACGCACAATACGTCTTCATAGATATAAAAAACCATTTTCAGCCCAGCAGGGTTATAATTTGCGGCAAGTTGTTCGCAAAACAAATGCGCAAATGCTACGACACAGGGCGCGCGAAGAGAACGATGCAAGGTTGTCTACTATTGTAAGTGCCACCCACCGAATTTGACAGGGAACGCGCACTCACAAAAGACGCTCAAAAGAATAGAAAGTGGCCACGACACCTTCGGTAGCTTCTCGTCATCAAACCGTCTGAAGACGAAGTTACTCGAAGAAACTAAGTCAGTTAGTTAAAGGTTTTATTTGACAGGAAGGCCACGGCCATTGAGGGGGTGGTTGGGGTTGGGATGGGAAGGGGGATATATAGTATATGATCAGTTTCAGTTCTTTGTTCACACTTCACACTTCACAGTTCACACTTAGTTTCACACTAAGTTCACACTCACACTTAGTTCACATTCCAAACTTAGTTCACACTTCATAGTTTTTCAGACGTGTGACAGACTAGACATCGTCCTGCTAGACGACCCGCGCCAGACCACTCTTAACTGCAAAGTTAAAAGCTCTGTAAGAAGCTCACCGCAGTCTATGTTGTCTGATATTTCAGAGAAGGTAAACGGGATGTGACGTGACAGAAGCTGTGTTCGATGCTTCTGGCAGTATACGCGTGACCGAATAAGATGGTGTAGATCCTATTTGTCGCCCAAATTGTAATAAGGGCAATGTTCCCGTCCCTCAAATCTGCGGGTCTGTTTCTGCATTATATGGGTAGTATACGCAGCGTCAGCACAAAACTTATTTATGAATACTTCAGCCGCTCTTGGTTGCGTGCCAGCATTGAACAGGTAACCTGTCGGGGAAGCCATCCGGTATTCCTGTTGTCTTGCCTTCTTAAGTCGGAGCAGGAGAAGAGGCGGGGCCGCAGAAGCAAACAAGGAGGAGTTTGGTGGAAATGAACGAACGATGCTCTCCTGCGCTGCCTCGTGGGCAACCCGATTTCCTGTGTTCGTTTCCTCATGGCCCAGCGTCCAGTCAGTACGGCCTTGCACGAAGTTCAAGTTGAAGCAAAATAGAGTTGACTATTGGGCTGGAGGAGAAAGGCTTCCGGAGTTCTTGTACAACCTCAAATGAATTTGTGAGGATACGCACGTGTCCACGGGGCTGGTTATCGAGATCATAGCATAGATGACTAAGGGAATTATTTATAGTGTACAATTCACCTTCCAGAATGGTGGAATTATTATAGTTGAGTGCAGAGCTGCCATTTAAAGATGCATGTTCCGGGCATATTCATGCAGTGCCAACAGTGCTCGGTGTAATGCTTGCATCTGTGAAAATGTCCACTTCCCCTTTGAGTTTAGTGTTCTGTAGGTGCCGAATTCGCCGTTTTCTTGCATGGCACTTGTTTTGTGGTATCGCTCTGGAACTGTGGCCTAGGGCATTATCTGTGAACGTCCAAGGTGCCAACGCAGTGGCTAGAGGGACTCCTGGGGGAGGCTTCTGGGCGTCCCATACCAAAAGTTCGATGCCCTGCCTTGTGAGGCTGCGTTTAGCGCCAGCCTGACATTGCGTTTCTTGCATAATAGTGTCTATAGGTGGAATGGGGACAGCACGCTCGAGGGCGTCGATTGGGGTATGTTTTGGAAGGCAGGTATTGCTGACAGAGTAGCTCTGTGTAGAGCACGAAGAGTTTTAAGGTTTGTCTTATTGAGGTCATAAAGGGGGGCGCCGTATGTCATTGGGCGAATTGCGACAGCTCGAGCCATGGAGAGGCATGCACGTTGATTTACTCCACCACACCTATTGGACAAACGAACAGGAAGTGCGATCATCTGTTTCCATTTTGTCTTAATTGCGACAGCAAGGCCTTGGGACTACCACTACTACAGAGAGGGAGGCCAAGGAGCCGACCTGATCCTCTCGCTGCCTCTATGACCCTTCCACTAATATACAGAATGGAATCCTCTATGTGCGCGTTTCCTTTGAAGTTTGTCACAACCAGCAGCTCGGTTTTTTCTGGGGCTAGTTCAAGGTCTAGATCGGGTAAAACCTCCTCGAGTGTGTTCACCGGAGCTTGTAGTTCTGTAATCATGCCCTGCTTAGTGTGATAGTCGCAGCCTTCGGTCAAGATAGTAATATCGTCGGCGTATATTGCGAACAGAGTCGATGTTTCCTTCTCCAATTCCCGTGCATTCTGAGCTATAACTATGTTAAAAAGTACGGGGCCGAGTAGAGATTCCTGTGGGACTTCCCTTCTGTTGTGGTATGTATTTCGTGCACGGGTTAAGGCTTGGGCGAGTTGGTGCATGATTACAAATAGGGGAACAGCGCAAACACAGACAAAACACAAGAAGAAGGTGACAACCACGAGCGCTGTGGTTGTCACCTTCTTCTTCTTGTGTTTTGTCGGGGTTTGCGCTGTTCCCCTATTCGTAATGTATTTCGTGCTCATCCGGGTAGTGAGCCGTAGCGCTGAACCGATCGATTTTTGAGAAAGCTGCGTATCCAGTTTTGTGAACGCACACTGGAGAACGCCTGGGCAAGCGCTTTCAGTATGGCCGCCTGGTCGACTCTGTCAAAGGCCTTGCGGAGGTCGACAGTGAGGACATAGTCGGGAAGATCACGGCGATGCGCTTGTCGGTTGATTGCTCTTCTAAGTAACCAGATGCAGTCATGCGTACCAAAGTTCAGTCGGAATCGTGTCTGTGCTGTATGAAACCAAGCCTTTACATGTTCGAGGTAATATTGCATTCGGTTGTTTATTAGTCGTTCCATCTATTTACACAGCATAGGGGAAAGAGAGATCAGTTGCAGGTTGGTTACTTCTGAGGGGTCTTTGCCAGGCTTTGGGATGAGATTGATCAGAGTAAGATTGCTAGTTTCTGGGATTCCACCGTTTGCCAAGAGTCGTTACTTAAACTGAGCAGATGTTAATGTTGAAGTTCATCCAGGTTGCGGATACGCTGACACGTTATGCCGTCATGGCCTCGTGCCGATTTCTTTTTGCTTTGCCGTATTGCAGCCGCATTGCCTTATTGCTTTGCCGTATTGAACTAAGTCGAGCTCATTCTGCCTGATACTACCGTGGTGTGTCCGTCAATGATGTTTCAATCCAAGAAAGTTTACTCTAAAAGGTTATCTACTATAATTAACCTTTTGTGATGTAGTTTTCAGCACATATTTTAGGTCGGTGTACGCGCAGACAAAAGGATACTTTTAGGCAGCAGGTTCAGTTTCAGTTTCAGTTTATTAGTGATTCCAAAAAAGTAGTACAGCAACAATATTGCGCAGACGAGGGCCCGATAGTTAGAAACTGTAAAGGGGCTCTCTATGAATAATAGCAAACCATAAATTAGGTCAAGCAAACAAGCAACATGTAATACGGGTAAAAGGCAATCAAATATACAGTTTCTTCGGAACACTGATCAAGATAGCTACGGAAAACAACAGGCAGTCAAAATCAATGCACAGAAAAAAAGAAAAAAAAGAAGAAAAGCGAATAGTGAATGCTATTTAACGGTACACATTGTCAAGCAAAACACAATTATCTAGACTATATAACACAAAAACACCGCAACAAGCAGCTAATAATTTAACAGTGAAAATGTCAGCGATTTTTTGAATAATTGAAATGTAGATAGCAGATTTTATCGAAAGGGGCAAGTCATTCCACAAAGAAATGGCCGCAAAGGCTGAGGCCATTTTTCCATAATGTGTGAGGGGTGCAGGTAAAGAAAATTAAGGTTGTTTGCAAATATGGCTATATTGATATTTTGTTAAAAGGAAAATCAATAAAATTACACAGTAATTGGCATTTTCCCATTAAAACAACATAACAACGATGCTATAAAAATAATTTGATGGGGTGGTTATTTTCTTGCTTCAATTCCGCTACGGAAAAAGATCACGTGTTAATCACTGTGAAAAAGTACTAAGCCGAGTGGTTTCTTACATTGCAGCAAATACCTACTGTAACTCATCAGCAAATGATCGGAACTTCCCTTCCGTAGCAGTACCTCCGTGACGTACAAAGGCGCTGTGGTCCTGTGAACGAGGTTACGGGCCTCAAATCAGAACCTTGTGGGTGGAATGCAAAGGTACTCGTGTACAGGCAACCGAACCCAGCCGTTACACGTAAAGTGTCCTGGGTGTATGTACTATCAGCATCAAATGAAACGTGAACACGAAAATATGAACCTAAACGCAAAAATACCGCGATTTCTTTCAATTCAAGCCGGAATGACGCGTGGTTTAGTTACAAAAACAAAGTTTGGGAAAAGTGGATTACCAAATATACCAATAGCTTGCCATTATATCAACTCTACGAACGGTATTTTTCAATTTCGCACGTTCTGGTTCAAATTTCGTGTTCGCGTTTCATTTGACGCCCGTAGTACACTGAACTCCACAGTAATACTGTTAATCGACAGTATTAAGGAGATTCTCGGTGCCATCCTACAATGCACCGCTGTAAGCAGGAAAACGTCCCTGAAGGCCAAAAAGGCGAGTAGGCAGCGTAGGTGCAAATACGGTCTTCGGGTTACTAGGAAACCTGTTGCAGGGCCATGGCATAATACTGTTTACCCTTGTCATCCAGACGGTAAGCACATGCCTGCGCTATCGCTTGCCTTTCGCCGCCAACATGCGCGCGCCCCGAAACGTCATAGTCAACAAGGCCACCCGCCAGCTTGAGCACCGCATTTCCCTACCGAGCAAATGCCTATGTCCTAGCTGTTTCTCTATCAGCCATGCTTTATGACACTTAGGCACACAAGTTGGCTGATCCGGTTTATCAAGCGTCTGGAGCGAAATCAGCGCACGCGCTTTTAATATCTCGTGGTTGCAGTCCCAGCACAAAAGGGGTGAGGTGAAAACAAGGGAAACCGCTTGAGTCCAACGCCTACCATAAAAACAAAAACAAAAGAAGGTGGCTTTGTCGAGAGCGCTCTCCCTTGTGTAAGTGTCCGGGCCGATTTGCCGCATCACGTAGCACGTGTACGGACTACGGCGAAGGAGCCTGTTATCGCTTCAGCTTCTTTTCACACAACCCTGCCCTAGACGCTATCGGAGGTTGTCTTGTTTATCGAGGGAATGCAAAAAGACGCACGATGACACGCGGTATCTTGTGTTTTGTTCCCTCGCCACAAGGGTAGCAAGGACCGGGGCCTCCCGCTGAACGAGCAGAGCTGTCAAGCCCGCCGTGGCCGACCGACGCACTGCGGGCCAGAACCATGTTGCACGCCATCCTGCTCGTGCTCCTGAGCGTCGTCCTCCTGGTCGTCGGGTAAGCCCACCGGTGCACGAACCCTCTACACACCTATACACAAACACAGAGAAATAAGGAAAGGCTTAGGGGCGTTACACATGTTGAAAACGCCGCCTACATTTCAGTTAGGCTCCGTATGGTGTAGGATTCTTGCCGGCAATCATGTGAACTTCCAATCGTGCGGCACAGGTATTAAATATTCGAAGCGCACGCGCCATCGATTGGATTATTCTTAGTTTGGAAAATTGTTGCTGCTGACGGAAGCTGCGAAATCCGCCCTTTGTGTAGGCCGTTCTTTGATTTCCTGTTTCGCGGCATTTTTGCGGGTGGGCTGCTTTCTTTCTTGAAGATATGTTTCGCACTTGTGTACGCGGCGTCTGGATACCTTCGTTGTCGCGACACTCTGCTCATCCTCGACATGAACAATTACTCCTACCGTCTGCGTTCAGCAATTACGAATGTATTGTGAAAGGCCTACTTACTTCATGTCGACTACACCCATGCTACGAATATTACATTTAATCAATCGTAGCGCACTGTTAAACCAGTACCGGCGGAGTTTTACGGAACACGACTATGTGGTTCCAGCGTTTAGGCTTCAACTTCGAATACTGCCTATATATTAGTCTGCCCGTTTCGTGCTTTGGTACAAGCTTAGAACGGCCTTGGAATGTTCATTACGCCATCTGTTTAGAAGTAGCAACATTCTTTACCTCGTTACTTCCACTGTTGCCGCATTTTGTAACAGTTCATCCTTTTATCACTCCAATTAGCTATGACTACTCCTGTGCAGCACGAAAAAAATTCCAGTTAAGCCATTGCAACAAGGAACTGTCTTTCAGCTGCAAGCCGAAATGCCCGAAACAGAGTCGACTTCGTGTAGGCGTATTTAATTACCGAATGAGCCGTTCGGCTTGCCTTCTGCATTCGGGTGCACTTTCTTTCCTTTCGGGGGATTTGACTGGGGAAGGTGGTGGGGCAGCGGCCAGTGATCACTGTCACACTAGAAGCCGAGGTGGCCACGCCAGATGCTGGTCACCAAAAGGGGAGCAAACTAAGTAATGCCGCCAATGCAGATTATATCGAATACGTGAAGCACGATTTCGTGGAGTGGTTTCTTTTGACTTATGACTACCAGATTGCTTCTTTTTAAGGAGTTTTTCGGGACTTATGCCACGCGTTCCATCTTTCTGATTGAAGCGGCGTGTCCCTTTTTTAAGGGCTGATTACTGTGGAAATGTTTGCTCGCTACAGTTGTATTTTTTTATAATTAATATGCCATAATCGCATTTTGGCTTTCTTGTGTCATATGAAAGAGAATATTTCCGTGAAGGCGGCATAAGCTTTACCCAGCTTGACAGAATTTTAGGCGTTGATCTGCCAGTGGGCTCAGTTGCATCGTGTAGCGGCAAGCTACTCAGCTCAACGTTAAAAACAGCAGAAACAACGCTTTTCAGATATGCGAACGTAGGACTGCAATGACATAAATGTAAACGTACGCCCGCTGCGCAGTTTTTCTAGCCACAACGTAAAAAGAACCGTTTTTCGGTGCCAGCGCGCAATTCGCAAATCCGATCGGAAGGAGTGCTTGAGAGCGTCAAATCTCCGTGTTTTTTCTTTAATGAAGTTTTGCTTGTTACGTTATTCTGTGCACTTAAAATTTAAGTGCAGGCTAAAAATGAAGCCTGTCACTTTGAAGAAAACGTTTTGCTACCAAGCCCTACTTATCCTGAGCGTAGGAATGGTATCGCGAAAATTGAATGGGTTGGTGCCCTTCAAGAAATGCTAGCACCTGCTCAACTGTTCTTACATCCCCACAAAAATGTTGTTTACGCATCACCGCTGGCACCGATTTCAAAATTGACTTCCCAGTTAAGTGAAGAGCCCGCTTCAAGAAACGTTCGAACTTATTAGGTTAATTAATAGGGCACTGCATTAAAAGCCCCTACCGCTAGGTAAACCCCATTGAGCTTAGGTTTACGCGTAAAGATGAATGTGTTTTCCATTTCAGGATATTGGCCAAGACCTTCACGTTCTGGAAAGGAAAAGGCATCCCTTACCTGTCGTTTTTCGACTACATGGGTGTAGTACGCGACAACTTCACAGGGGTGAGTGCGATCTTCAAAATCGTCTCCTTTATGTAAAAACCGAAAACGCAATGTTAAGATATATCGCTATGACGCACGGTTGTTAATGCTCGTTAATACGCCAAGGCAGCGACATTCCAACTTTTCTTGCGGAGCACATATTTCGCGAACAGCCACTGAATTGTGACAGCGCGTTACTCAGTTCTTGCCGCTCCTACATCTTTTTCGTATTTCTAAATTGAAAGCCGTCTGCCTTTGAAGAGAGAAAAGTGAAGGCAAGATTTCGTTGATTTCGTCTAGTCTCACGAAACTAAACCACCTGAGTATCAATTCACCTGTTTTCAAAACTATTTCCACATGTGTGACGCCGCGGTCACTGCAGTTGGCATGGCGGCGAACTCCGATTGTTTGGTCGTAGTCTGTTTCCCCGAGTGCGCTAGCCATACAATTGAGGTTGTGAGTAGTGACGCCAGGCGGGTACTGGGCTCGGAGCGCTCCCAATCGCGTCCGCTCCCAAGCCCCCTTCCCACAGGGCTTGCAAAGCGATGACGTAACCGCTTCCGTGTTCAGTTACCCGACGCTCGACCATGTCGTTTGCCCGCGCGTGCAGCAGTAGCTCTGTACTTCGTCCCAGAAATATCGGGCAGTGTTGCATACCGGGAAGGCGTGATGAAGAGGCTCCGCTCTTGCCACAGACGACGCGGACCACGAAGTAGGGCAAAAATCCCTGTGATCTTTGCCGCGCCATAACCGGCAGCAGTAGAACGTGAAAACGGAATAATTTCAATGCTCAGAGATATAACAGTCACAAAGATGAAGCAAGCCCAATCAGCCAGTCGGGGGACAGTGCCGGCTGCGGGCCCTGTATCCGCTGCTCCAGAAGGCACACCAAACTTCCCAGCAACGCAGAAGACTTATGAACTAGCCAGAAAATACTTACGAACTAGTCAGGCACTTCTAGCCCTTTTGTTTTCTCTTCCTCTTAGAATCCTTTAAATCATCCAGGTCAGAGTTAGCCACTTTTGGGCGAATAAAACGGGCTTATTGAGATGTCTGATCAGTCGCGGTGTGGGTAAAAGGGCCTCAGGGGGCAGTTTGGGCGCTTTCTCACAGCGTGAACATGAAAGTTCCCGGCCATTTCTGAAATCGTGATTTTACTGGCAGTCGCAGGATAGCGCTGATACTGGGAAAAGGTCAACTGGTGCACTAGTCCTTTCGAAGTTGTGGGGCTCTTTGATTACCAGACCCTGACTAGTCGCGGAATGACTCTGACGGAACCAGGTGCTTGTTATATCTTGGGTGGATCCGGGGCGGATAATTGAAGAGCTCCAATGTAATTACTTGTCTAAAAGTTCGTTTATTTTCTTCTTTTGTAGGAACTCAACAAGGTTGCCCTACGGAACTACCGGCGGTATGGACGCATCTACGGGTTAGTGTTCGAGATTTTGTGTGTATATGTGCCTACCCGACAAGAGTAGGCGCATGCAAAATCTCATGCTGTTGTATATGCCGGGTAAATACATACAAGAAACTATGTTCCCAGTTGCTCTTTACTCTATACCGGTGATATAAATACGTTTTTGCTGGAGGAGTTGCTGGTTTTGTTGTTTTAGACCCAAAAGAATGGCTTCCCAGCCATTTAAAAAAAATACTTTCATAATACCATCCACTTGAAGCAAGCCCAAAACACCTAACACTTTGTCATTTCAAAGCCCATTCAACCTTTTTGTTCTCGAACTTGAGCGGGTTTTGGATCCATCCCTGCAAATTTGCGTCCATATTACCTGAGGTACGTTAAAGAATGGGCTAGTATTTATTGGGTAACTGAGTTCGAGGATACTGTCTCAATGAAACAACACACTAAACATCGGTTAGCTACCACTCAAGGATTCTTTGAACATCCTGCAATTTAGATTTTTGTTAGTTCTGTCCGCGTGTGACTACTTTTGTTTAATTCGAGCTAAAATATCCGTTTGCCCTATCAATACAAACGTATAAAGTATGGTTGAAGCTGGAACCACACGTGTTTTCCGCGCGCATATGGTTTTAAATTAACTATTCGCCCCAACAGCAACACAAGTATATACTTCCAACAGTGCTGATTGCTTTTTTTTTTTTCCCCTTCAGGTCATACCAGGGACTTATTCCAAGCCTCGTAGTAGGTGACCCGGATGTTCTGCGCGATGTTTTCGTCAAGGATTTCAAGTCATTCGTAAACAAGTCGGTAAGTCAAAATCATGTGGTTTGTCGCGTTTGTTCCTACAAATGGGAAAAACCAGACTGCTTATGTCAGCCCGAATACGTGAAGCGTTGCGTGGTTACGCAGGGCGGTATCCGCGGTGGTCTGAAGCGGTAGCGTAAAAAGAAATTTCAACTTTACAAGCAAATTGGAACGTTTTGCTTCCTTTGGAGGGAAACTATAGTTTCTCCAGTGTACTTTACGGCTAGGATGAGTGCGAATGCTTTGCGTTCATGTTAATATCTTTGCGCCCGAGTTTCACTCCCGCGCGACCGAACCTGGAATGTTTTTCTTCCTTTCTTCCTTTGTTCCTTTGGTGTGGTCTATACAAAATAGGACGACAAGGTGTCGGGGAACTCCCTGTGGGACCAAATGGTGCTGCATCAGCAAAACGAAGAATGGAAGCACACCAGGAGTACGTTGTCACCCATGTTCACAACCGCCAAGCTAAAATCGGTGAGTACGCTTGTTCTGCAATTGCGCGATGCAACAATAACTAAGGTCAAGTTAATTTCAGTGGCTGTTTAAAGATAATTAGAACATCACTACTCAATATAGCTTTTCCCGTGTGCAGGTATCCCGCACTCCAATAAAGCGTCTCTTAGCCAATTGATGTTCTCCCACATCGCACTGCTATGGGCTGCTTCTTGGCGAGCTATGTTCATAACCGACGTTGTGGCATAACTACTGCGCGTGTGTTGTGAAGCGAGGCACGAGGTCTTTGTGCTAACCTATGATTTAGAGAAAACATCTGATAAAAGCGAATAATTTTTTTTCAGTTTCTGGATTGCTTGTAGATGTGTACTATCGTTTACAACGTAAACTTCATGTTGCTTTCTTGGTTTATCATTTCGCTGATGCGTCATGGGAGTGAGCGAAGTTGTATTGCTCATAGTTTTCATTAAGTTAAAACAGCAGTGCTGTCTTGTTGGTGGCTAGTCATTTTTAGTTTAAACTGCTGTTCAGAGCACACTGCGCTTTGATGTCGGACATTAGGTAACAGCTACTATACAAAAAACACCGGCTGTCCTAAATTGCCCTAACGCAACTCGTATACAAGTAATCTTATCGCATTTACAGTTTATAAGGTCATATGCACCCTAATTGTATTTAACGTAATAAGTTCATGTTTTCGATGGCCAGGCCAGGCGAACTGCAGCTAGCGCTGTCTTGCGCCACGATCAACAAAGCACAGGAAATCCTCCCGGAAATGCGCGGACTGGGCAAGAAATTTAAGACTTTTCACATGAGAAGCGAAATTTTCAGCAATTATTGTACTGACTGTAGAATGTACACGCAAAACACGTAATAACATTCAGGTAAACAGGTCTAGTAATTCAGATAACGGAGCATACGAAAATATTCACTGCAAAGAAACGTAACACGGGCGTTTGTGTTGTATGTTACCGTCCTTGAGTTCTATACAAGTAAAACTAGTAGTTATATGCTTTACTTTCCTGTGCGTTGCTTGAATGCGGTCATAGGGAAAATATATCCCCATAGTAGTGCTTTTCTGACCCTGTTTTTTGGATTGCATCAATACTTCAGGTTTTTTGGACTGCCCTTGCAAACTTCAGAGTTGTTTGTTCTTGAAGAATAAGAGTGGATGTCTTTAATAAACCCCAATGCCCTATCTCAAAAGTGTAGCATATTTACTTCTAGGCTGCATGTGGCTTTTTTTTTCAGATTAATATACCTCATGCAACTAGCTATCAAATTTTCATATTGGTTCTGATTTGCTTATTCGTAAATTTTAACTCATTTTCACTTGTCCCATTGTATTTTCCATTTAAGGGAAGGTGTTAGCAGCAGTGAATAAATACGAGGATCTGTTAAAGCTGTTCAATTAATGAAATGTTTTTTACACCCACAGATGGTGCCAAAAATGACTAAGACAACCGACAATGTTTGCAAGCTACTTTTGGAGAAAATAAAATCTGGGAAGTCGGTCAACCTATACCAGTAAGTGCAGCCGCTCCTTTCTGTGTCACCGCCTCTTTATAACTTCTGGCTATTTTAACAGCTCGCAGTTGTCTTCGACAAGCAAAAATGCCAACTTCCATCTGCGCAAATCTGAAGATGTTTGTGCAGGGATACAGTCCGCTAGATAGTTACACCCGTGGTTTATCTTGCAGTCCAAGAGGCTAAATAAATTCATGAAGTGACAGGTGTTCCGCAATCAGGTTCTCGCGTAACAAAAGTTATTCGATTCTTTCTGAAGGAACTAAACTTAGTGAGGTTCCGGCCTGACGGATATATCATAGCAGGAAATGAATTGCTATAGGAACAAACTTTTGCTAGCCGTAGTATTACGTAGTTACCCCAATACATGTATAAAGAATATGCCATTTCGGTCATGATCACAGCATTAGGTCGAGGGTGTCACTCTAGTAGAAGTACAGGCTCCCAACTTTTTATCTGCTGTGATAGTGCCGTCTGCTACGCTGTTTCCTTGAGTGGTGCACCCCCTGCCACTGCATTTGAATGACTTTGTGCCCCGCGCTGCTTAGCTACTTTTAGCGGTAGCGAAACAGCCTTGCAAGGTAAGAAAACAGGTGTGTTGTTCTGAGACGAACAGCGGTACAGACGACGCTCCCACAACAGATAGTTCTATGCGCATGCGCGTACCCTCGCCAATTTTGCCGGTGAACTCCGTGACAAGGCACTAACATGCCGATCGGTCGTCGCTCCCGCTATATTATTAAAAATTTGGGAGGCTGTACATAACAGTGTACTAGGCTGTGTGAACCTTTTTCTAACTTGTAAATGTGGCACAAACCAGCGAACCGAACATACGAAGAAACTGCGGTTTCGGCTCGGCATCACACCACGTCCACCGAGTAGGCAAAATAAAAGCTGTGTGAATTCATGATTATTGTGGGGTTGGTGCCGAACATATAACATATCGGTTAGCACACGTGGCTACCCGTTTCACTTTTATGTGCTTCCGTTTGACTTAAATGTTCTCACGACATCCGACTCACTGAAAGGTTGTCGCCTTGTGTCGATTATAGCAGACGTCTAGACTTTTCGGCTAGTTGAAAAAAAAATAACGTCGTGTCGCCTCAGTCAACACACGGCAGGTGCATACAGTTTTAGTCGGGACCCGGATACCCTCTGGGTGCCACGGGCGTGACAAAATGGGGCGCGGTTTGGACTTTACGCTCGCACTTCTCGTAGCGGTAAGGACGCTCTGTCGCTAATTTTGCGCCCTCGTTAGAGGTAGGTAGTGCAAGAATGAACTCTAGACTGCTAACATTACTGTTTCCCACTTTGTTATTATTAAGCTGATGCAGTTCGATCTAGAAGTTTAACCTGGATGATGCATATTATATACGCGCAATGTTTTGAAGTCCTCTTCCATGCTCGTTTCAGCTAAATTGCGCAGCCGCTTTTTACAAAAGAACTCCAGCGGTAAAATGACCTTTTAAAGGCACATTCTGTGGGCAGTCATAATGCACGAATTCAACCCCGTGGTATAACAAAATCAGTATTCAAATTTTAGCAGTACTCGGTTATCAACAGTCGCAACACGAAGCAGATGCGTTCAAGTAGCAAATGCTTATATCCAAATAGATCTTATAACGAATTTCGCTCCGTCCGTATGACTCAGTTATGGCTCTGGCTTGTTGCATTGGTTCGCGCATGCAAATACTTGCGTGACACATGTAGGGACACATATTTAGTTATTAAGCAGTGAGCGCTGCGCCCTTAGCGCTACCTTCCTTGCGGGCGCCTGTTACAAGAACTTAATCTATTGTTCAGCAATGTGCCTCAAAGATCAACTCTTCTTCAAAAATTGCCCAACGTAATTGGCGTCGAAGCGTTTATTTCTGAGCGAATACTTGAACTATGTACCGGGGTGAATTTTATTCCCGCCAGGCTGCTGGAGAAGTCTGCAATGGATCTGTACACGTCGCTCATCTTTGACCTGGACATCAACAGCCACGTGGACACAGACCACCCGATGCTCAAGTGCTACAGCGGGTTCCTCAGTGCCCCTGGAGGTTGGAGGCTGCTGATGATGAGTGAGTACTGAGCAATACACCAAATTGCTTGCCGACAGACGTGTGAGGAAATTTTATTTATCTAACAGTTGTATTTACGTGCCGACTTGCGTTGACCATCTCCCCCTCAAAGAAAAGGAAAAGAAACGGGAGAATATCGAAGGAGGATAAACTGTAAGAACAAAGTAAATATAAGAAGCAAAGAATTTCTAAAAGTAAACTTCGGGATGATGCTGTACTCTGCATTACTTTCCGGTTCTTGCCCATTTTTCGCTGATTGAAATCCCGAAATGACTACTCGTCATGTTGAGAGAATACATAAACGCTACGTATGGTTGGTGCGCAGCTTATGGCGCGAATAATGAACGCTTGTCATTTTTCGACTCCCCCCCACCCTGGAATTTTTGGGATGGAGGGGGGGGGGGATCCGTGGACAACATCGGCACCCTTTGTGTACGGCAGTGAGTGGCAGTACCCACAAAGTACGTTAAGACTGCAATGGGTGAGGCTTAATTATATTAGCTTCAAACCACGTTGCGAATTAAATGCGGGAATTAGTGGTTCATCCCCAACTGAAGCCTGGTGTTTTGTCTTGGCGAGAGTTAAGAGTAAAATAAATTCCAATACTTTCGGTAAATATTGCACTAAAGGCGGCGCCACTCAAACTACGCAATGAAGGCGCAAAGAAAACGTCGATACATTTACTTCGACGTTCATTTAGGTCTCCTATCAGCACCGCAGGCCCTTTGCGGCTGTTCGACGACACAAATTTACAGGCCCAAGTTATGTACGCCTGCTACTGCATTGCGACAAGTGCTCCGCGATAACTGGAACGTCCAGAGTTGCGGCCTCATGACGTACTCCTGTCCCATTTTGGATGACCCCATATCTCAGTGCATATAAGCACACACGACTGACGCAACGTTGTTTGCGACGGCCGATAGGTGACCGCACATTCGACCTTGCCAATTTCAGCCACTCTGCCACGGCTCTTCAGGGCTCTTCGAGTGGAATTCCCGAACAAAGGGGACGCCCAGTATGCCGTTGACTTTACCCGGCACATCATCGAGAAGCGGCTGCGTGATAAGGAGGTAATCTGACTGCATGGAATCTGTTTGAACTCTCGCCGTGTCCGCCGCTTCACCTCAGACGCAGCGGTTTGAAGAGAAATTATCACAGAATAACAAGTTGAAGGGCAGAGACCCGATACACGCGCACACCACACGAGCCAGACTTGTCTTCCGCCATCGGCGCGCCGCTGCAGAAAAGGAACTGTTTTCGCATCCTGATTATACAAACATAGCGCTCTTCTTTCAGATATCCCTGTCGCTATCGCTCCAGCAGATGCAGAGCAGGCACCCGCCGCGGTGGCTCAGTGGCTAAGGCGTTGCGCTGCTGAGCACGAGGTCGCGGGTTCGATTCCCGGCCGCGGCGGCCGCTTTTCTGATGGAGGCGAAAAGCGAAAACGCCCGTGTGTACGAGATTTCGACGCACGATAAAGATCCCCAGGTGGTCAAAATTAATCCGGAGCCCTCCACTACGGCGCGCCTCATCGCCTGCGTTGCGTCGGCGCGTTAAACCCCACAATCAATCAATCAAGATGCAGAGCAGGCGGAAATAAAGGCGTCATTACATTTACCACTTTACGAGAAATCGAGCTATGAAAATGTCGCGCGGACTTCTACTTTTTTCCCCTCACAATACACGTATTATCGCGAGCTTTTCTGTGCTTTGTCCTCAGCCTCATATGCTGCTAATATCGGTGTTGGTAATTGGAAAACGAATTACGCCTTCGATATCTTACGAGCTACATATGTTGACTCCGTGTATTCCTGTGTCATAATGTACTAAACCTGGTGTGCAGCCCAGATCATGAATGAGCACAAATGCCCCAAGTACGGAAAGGGGTACGCAGCGATTTCGTAACCGTGAAAACTCAACGGTGTCAACTTATAATGCTAATACTTTTTTTACGTCTTTTAGGTGCACGACGACGCTCTGCAAATGTACATGGAGAGCAAGATGCAACAAAATGGCAAAGGGGGTCAGGCGCTTTCAGGTAAGCTTCTTAATTCGCCAATTACAAATTTCAAGCCAGTGAAAAAAGCGGCCTTTAATCGAGTTTCCATTCTTACAATCTACGTTGGAATGCTCTTAGCTAGAAAAACCTGCCGCGGTGGCTCGATAAATAAGGCGTTGTGCTGTTGAGCCCAGTGACGAAGGTTTGATTCCCAAGCCTCCGTAGCCGCTTTTCAGATGGAGGCAAAAAGGGAAAACGCCCGTGTGTCAAAATATCCATGCACGTAAATATTCCCATGTGGTCAGAATTAATTCGGAAACCACGACTGCGGTGCGCCTCACAGTCCAGTGCAGCTTCGGCGGGTAAAGCCGCCCAAAATTAGACTTTTTTCGGCTCGTTAGACTTCACCAATGAAGCGCTTAGACCAAAGTTGGGAAGTATCATGCGGGCCTTGTGCCTTCCACGTGAGTTACGCTTACTCATATGAAGTTTCCTTTTGTTGAGAACGAACGGGCAGGCATCAGTTCATTATTAGATTAGCCCATTATGCGAAAGCAACGTGAGCATGAACCGGCATGCAAGCCTCTGTGCAACAGGCGATTTTTCGAAAGCTGGGAGTATCTCATGTTGCAAAAGTCCCTTCGCAAGGGCCGGGGAACCCATGACGCAGCACGTGGCGGCAGCTGGCGAGGCGATAAGGGTCCCCGAGTGGCACTCGAGGCGAACACGAGTGTCGACCTACTGGAAGCTTGTCGAACTGGACGTAGTTTTGTTTGCATTCACAGGAGATTTCTCCAATCTCTAAGAAAAGTGCGACAAATCCCGGTGTAGTTGTTAGACGTACGCATCTTTCGACTGTAGGTCGCGCGATTATTGACAGTGCAAGTACTCTCGGCGCAAGTGCATAAAACCATTGGCACTGCTTAAATGCTCGTCTTAAATATGAGGCTCGTGCTTGATTCTTGGGGATGAATTTACATACTTGATTATGTGTCAGGCTCATTACTTGACACTCCTTTGCACACTGCGAGTTTTAAGTTTGGGATTTAACCTGTTTAGTCCGTATTTTTCTCGGTCAATTTTCTTGCCTATCAGTACAAATTCTACCGTTTCTGACGCCAAACGAATGGTGGGTAATTATAAGGAAGCCTGATAAACGCTCCTAAAGTTGTATTGAGTATTGGCTGTTCATTTAAAACATCAGCATTGTATTAGTTGCGATACACAGCTTCACATTTATTATAGACGTGTTACCATTCTCTTAAGGCAAATCGACAGAAACCTCTGCACCTAGCTTTAAATTTGGAACACCTGTACATTCTGCTATCTGAGGCCAAGCAAGCAAGAAACAGTGCAGCGGTTAAGCTTGAAATATTTACTGAGAATAAACGCCACTTTATATTCTCTCAAAGTGAGTCCAGTACTAAATCGTGAACGGGGTTGTCCGCATTCCACGAAACCGCATTCGTTTTAATTTTGTATCTTAAATGTTTTTCTGTCCTTCGGGAACCCCGCTGGGCACAGGCGCCACAAAATTCCTTCGCTGCTCCTTCCCAATCCTCAAGCGCACGGAAAATCCCCAGTAGGTTGTACATGAGTCAAAATGAGCGCAAGGAATTGTGTGTTATGGCATAATTATTCCCATTTCGTAGCACGTTTTCAGTCGTCAACTGGAGTTTATAAACATGTCATGTTTAGTTTACGTAAGGAATCTTTAGATACTGTCAACGTCCGGTGCAATTGTGGACAATCCAGGTGGTCCAGCTTGTGAACACTCTTATGGGAAGGATTTACACGTCACGTGTCTTTGTTTTGTGAACCCCAAATTCTTAGCTTGATCATTACAGTGAATTTTCTGGGGTAATTTTTATACCAGTTTTTTGTATAATGAAGGAAATTAAAGGAGAAAACAAGCAATGGAGTTAAAACCTGCACTTTGAAATGCCGTAATAACTGCCGTTTCCAGCTAGATGGGAATCTGTACCTGCATACTGAGTAAAAAGAATTTCACTAACGCATTGTCCCTGGCGGCGAATTTGCTTTGTGTGTATACATTGTCGGAAGAATGTTTCTTTCTCGAATATTGCCACACAAACACGCCATGTTTTTTTGTCCCGCTGCCAGTTTTCGCCTTATCTGTGTCCTCCTGTGACGCCGCGCTATCACCTCTTGTTTGCAGAATCTGCCATCAATGACATCGCCGCCCAGTGTATGTGTTTGTTTATCGCCGGCAGCGACTCCATTGCGTTGACAGTGACGTGCGCGGCTTACCAGCTCGCCCTGCACCCCGAGATTCAGGAAGAGGTGATAAAGGAAGTCGACGGCGCCGTGAGTATATCGCATACGACACTGGCTCTCTAGAGTATACCCACACCCGCGCACAGAGGCTGAGAGCGAACGAGATTACGCAGGAGGCCAGCGGGATCGGCGTTGTTATCGCTTATCTCTCGCGCCTAGGGGCGGGAGCCGGGGAGGGGAGTGAAGTATGACAGTTGTGAATAGACAGTAGTAACAATGAAGGAAAATGTGGCCGAATAGTTCTTTAGCTTGATATTATTAGCATTTTTGGAGTGTTTGTAATGGTGGCGGGATGAGACGGAATCACATAGCAATATTTATGACCGAACTGAATGATATGGAGACACGGGAAAGAGGGGGGGCGGGGGTGTTAACAGGGTGCAGTTCAGGTGTTCATAGCTACGGCAGCAGGCTAGTGCTGCATATTTAAATATATGCGGTACAGTTATAGCGGTTGACAATCGGATGCACTTGGAGATACAGAGAGCGAATAAGCTGGCGCATGCGTACTTTCATTGTGTACATATTGCCTTGCTTCCCCGCCTCCCTGAGGCACCCTGTGATGCACATTTTTGGTAGGGAAACGACACTGTTAGAGCAGACATCCTATCTTTTTAGCGGACCACTGTGAACGCCGATTTTGTAATCATGCCGTACTGCCATTCTTTTTTCCTCCCTCCACAACAGGAAGAACCTACCTACGATGCGCTCCGGTCTATGGTGCTTCTTGACGCCGTCGTGAGTGAAACGCTGCGGTTGTATTCGCCGACGTCCGTGTAAGTTGGCACTTGAGCTTCTATGACGTCATAGTGAACAAGGGTACGAGCAAATGTCGGGCGCAGCTCAGTGTGACCTTAGAATGATTTGTTTATATAAACAAGGCAAACCAGGCAAACACGGACCGCATGTAAAAGGAGCAGACATCTAACTTACTCACTGCGACATGAAACAGTGAAGAGAAAACAGCTGCCGTGAGATTACACCTTTGTGGTTTAGAGGGAGAAGTACAAGCACTGCTACCATGAAAGGACTCACCATTTGGGAGACGAAGCTCGCAGAAAGGCGGTACCTGCCCTTCTAGTGCCATTTGGAATCGCTTGTTATTGCTCAGGGCGGAGTGAATGGTCCAAGCATTTTATTGTACAAGCATTTCAGTTTTTGTTCTCCTTTGCAGGGAACCAGTTAGACCTAACAGCGGATTATTTTGGCAGTTCTATACGCTGTTTGTTTCTCTAGAGTCAAAAATAAGTTATTTGAGAGAAGTTAGCTGCAACGAAAGGATGAGCTGCTGGTTGTTCCAAGATTCGCAGTACCGAATGCAGTTTAAAAAAATGAAAAATTTGTTTTAAATTATATCAACACTGAGCTCATCTGGGCCCCCAATTTATAATACTAGTTTGGCGGCCGCTTTTCTGATGGAGGCGAAAAGCAAAAACGCCTGTGAGTGCGAGATTTCAGCGCACGTTAAAGATCCCCCAAGATTAATCCGGAGCGCGGCTCATCGCCTGCGTTGCGTCGGCGCGTTAACCCCTACTGTCAATCTATAATACTAGTCTGTGCACCTACATCGGTAGGTTGTTCTGTTACGAGACATATACCAAACAGAGCGAATGTGTACGCTAGTGTGGAATTAATGGAATGTCCATTGCTATCTCCTCAGTGATGAGTTTCCTCCGCATTTGTGTGCCCTGCCAGTTCGACGACCGTCCCGATGCACACTTTTAGCTCCAGTTTCACAAGATCGCAACTCGGCGTTTCTTAGATGCCTTAGAGCCCCGTCCACGCAACCGTACACTTTGTCTTCCTGTCTCCTTTGCCACCCCCTCGCTCACTTCGCGGTGGCATTGGCTTTCTTCCGCTTCCTTTCTTTCTCGGTATACGGCCGCAGTCGTTCCCAATCAATACTGTTTTGTTTTCCACTTTATGCGGTACTGCCTGCATATACACTCTGTATATCACGCGTACAAGCGACCTTCCTTACAAAAGAACTGCGTTGGCGCAAGGTTAGGTCTGTATTGGCTTCATGGATTATGCCAAGCCGCCAACAGTTTTGGCGAAGGTAGTGGAGTCGTCGACACCCCACGGTGTGAACACCCGACGTCAGACGGTTTCGGGCCCTTTTCTCCCATTTATCCCTCCCTAAAAGTCTCACTGCATAGCATAGTGGAGTCGTAGATGTCAGGTTAAGCTTGTCACTTAATCTTCGCTGCTCGGTCGTATAAAATGGGCGTTGAAGTCGTCAACATGCATCTTCGGTTCGGGGTACACAAGCGCAGCGCCTGTGTCGTCGGCGAATTGAATACGGGGAAGCTAGTTGTGTAGGCAGCGTCACAACGTATAATAACGTGTCGACAGAGCGCCCTTGATCAGCCGTAAAAATATTTGTAAGGAACTCTGTGCGAATAGCGATGCGCGATATTCGACCTTCAGGTAATTTTTTGAGTAACATGCTGTCTCGGTTGTTTTGGACGTCTTTATTTTCTCATCTCGTAAAAGCCAGGATGCTACATGTCGAGTTTGGAATATCTGTAGCAGCAAGTTGATCCGCTCTCGTATGTTCCCAGGAATTCACTCAGCTATATTTTGCCTAGTGCTCCCTTTTGGTGTGAGCACATTGCAGATGCTCCTCACTTGAAGGTTGTCGGGAGTGTGCACATGGGTCGTAATTTGGGTCTTGAAAAGCCTTTCTCCAATCAGAAAAAGATAGCCCTTTTTTGGGGGAGGAGGGCGGGGGGAGGAGATTGTACAGTACTATCAAATGAAACGCGAACGCGCAAATATATAGGAATCTAAAATTGTAATTAGGCTGTGTATGAGAGTCCACAATAGTTCCATAACTGCACTTAATCAACACACGCCAGTCATAACTTTCGTTTACCCGAGAAAGCAATGTAGTAATTCGTGTGTTCCTGTTCATATTGCTGAGTTCGGTTTAGATTTTTGTTTAATTTACGTGTAACCTAATGTGGTAATGGAGTTACACCACCGCATGATCCTTGAAATGTTTCATCCTTTCCCGGGCTCAAGCTCGGGCGAAGAACCTCTGTGGTTCTTAGCCCGAGGAACGTTTTGATAAGAAATATATGTATGAAATACCCGGCAAATTATTGTGTGCTGAAACGAGATTTAATGGTTCCCTAAACCTACATTTCAGGTTGACGAGGATATGTTCCCAGCCAACGACTGTGGCGGGAGTCCGCCTCACGCCTGGCATGCGAGTCGAAATTCCTGCCCACGCCATGCATTACGACCCGGAGTTCTTCCCTGATCCGGACAGCTTCAAGCCGGAAAGGTGAATAGCGTTGGGCGGGCTATGAATTCAGTTTGGCAGGAAAAGCTTCGCCTTTTCTGCCTTCGCTTTAAATTTACCTTTCGCTAGGTGGTTTTAGGGGCGAAGACCCTTAAGGGTTCGGGCTTTCGGCGACTCCTGCGTCTTCGTAGTTTCATGTAGTCACGGTAATGAAACACCGGGACACTCGTTCTTTACGGCCTCGCGCTAGAACACTTCATGCTTCAAAGACACGACTTTTACAGCAAAGCTACCCGCCGCGGTGGCTCAGTGGCTAAGGCGTTGCGCTGCTGAGCACGAGGTCGCGGGTTCGATTCCCGGCCGCGGCGGCCGCTTTTCTGATGGAGGTGAAAAGCAAAAACGCCCGTGTGTACGAGATTTCGGCGCACGTTAAAGATCCCCAGGTGGTCAAAATTAATCCGGAGCCCTCCACTACGGCGCGCCTCATCGCCTGCGTTGCGTCGGCGCGTTAAACCCCCACAATCAATTAATCAATCAAATCTGCAATCAATCAATCAAATTTACAGCAAAGCTCTATACAGTAAGCGACCGATTTTTCGTACTCGGGTTGCGAACGAAAAATAGTCTGAATAAAAGAGCAGTCCAAACAATTCCTGAGCCATTACTCCTATGGGGCAACTGCGGTTCCTTGTGAAAGTCCGGAATATCCAGCAAGTCCGAATTTTCGTAGACCGAAAAGCGGTCGGCTACTGTAACTCTACACTCCAATGGTTTCATCTCCATGGGCAAAAACGCCAAGGCGCCAAGAATACACCTATACACTGCATTCTACGCCCCTCCCCAGGTTTCACGTTAGTGGCGATGGCCTGGGTTTTTTTTTTACGGTTTCTGTTAGAGCGTCGGGTTTTTTAACTTCTACTCAGCGTCAGAAAAAGACGGAAGTACATTTTTTTGTATTGCTAATTTCTATAGCACCCGTTGTCATCCATGTAGCGTTGAGGAAGGCGTCGTGTCGTCGTTAAGTGTTCAATTTATGAGTACCTTAATTTCCTCCAAGGTACAATGTGAATACACGCCGTTGATATAGGGTAGTGCAATATATTTGAGCCCTAATTATACGCTTAAATTAAACCTTACACTGTGGCGCTTCGGTTGAGAGATACTAAACAAAACGTTTTCAATACGTCAGGGGTGTTTTAGCGAGTTTAAAACTGTAGGAAGACTGTTAACCGTCGCGCAGTTAACATGTTTAACTTTCACCTTTTGCATACGTGGTGTTTGTGCGTTCTCCCCGGCGCCCACAATTTGCAATTTGACTTTGACGCTGAGCGTAAGGTGCGGGCCTCTTCTTTTCCTGCAGGTTTCTCCCCGCCAACAAAGACTCGGTAAACCAATACGCGTACCTGCCGTTCGGTGTGGGTCCCCGCAGCTGCATCGGCATGCGGATGGGCATGGTCCAGGTCAAGCACATCCTCTATCGGCTGCTGCAGACCGCGAAGTTTGAACCGTGCAGTGAAACACAGGCAAGTTCACTCTTCTGTTGCCGCCATGCGAGTTCGCGAACGTTTGCCTTAGCGAGCGTACACTTAAGACCCAGAGAAGGCATTTACAAATGTCGGAAGCAACTTCATTTTAATCTTTCCTTATACAGAACGAATTTCCGGATAGCGGCTGAGTTGTGTGGTCAGCTGTTTACAAGAAATTAACTTGGTTGTAGCTGTATCTAAGAATATTACCTTTTAAGCGAACAATATACGGTAAGCTCTTCTTTGAATAGCACAGGCATGAACCTGCTTCTCTTATTCCTGCGGGTGCCCTTGAAATCTATCTCTAAATGTACAAAACATCTTTGACTTGCAAGATTTCTCATGTACATGATGTACCATAGAATGATCCTCGATGCGTTTTTTATTGCGCCAAACTACTGGCGATGTTGGTGGCTTAAAACGCTATCAGTGCAAAGCGATCAGATTTTTTTTGTACATATCCAACGTACATGCCTCTAAAGATACGAGGAAATTCCAGCAGACCTTAACTGCAATCCTTCTATGCCTTTAAAAATGCATGGAATCGGACAGGTCCCGGATTCCAAGGATTGAATCACGGGTCAAGTGAAACTAGCAAGATTTCAGTGACTTGCTTTGAACATGTTTAGGCACCACTGCACTGCTCCCACCCTACCAAACGGCATCATTTATTCTATGCCGAACTCCCGTGTATTTCTTGGGTCGTTGTACTCCTCCTTATTTATGAAGAAAAGTTAGGGTACAGGCGGAAATGTTCTTGCCCCTCCACTGAGAAGCACCTTCAGCTGTTGTGCCAACGTTTAGTTTTACCTACTCATTCATTGATTCATCGAATAAATTGATACAATTTCTTTACTATCTAAACTCTACAGAAGTTCAACTTGCACTATTCCTTTTTTTTGAGGTAGCGGAAATAGCAATCAACATTAACTGTCTTTAAACGTTACAATTGCAGGTGCCACTTTCGTTCGCCAAAGGAAAAGTTCTTCTAGAACCGTACCCTCCGATCCAGCTCGGTATTGTGCCCCGTGTAAAGACGTAAAGCAAGCATGACTTGGACCGTGCAACATGCTAGACGTGGAAGTCTACTCCAGCCCAGTTTTGCGAGCTGTCGAGGCAAAAGGATTGGGTTGCATTTCGTACCGGCGTATCATCGGTTCAACCTACATCATGCAAGGGTTTCGCTAGTGCCTGGATTTTATAGCTTCTGGTAAAAATTACAATGAACACTGTATTGCCGCAGAAGTGACGCCCCGGCTTTTCTATAGATGCTCGCAGTTTGCGTCGTCGTGCCGTGTGGGCCCATGACGGCAATGGATGGTCACCGATAATTATGTCATTCATAGGAAGTTCACGCGGTAATCTCTGCTGTTAATAGCGCATTTCATCATGTTGTATTGTCACTTGTTTGTTTTATGTACTCGTGTTCGTGGTTGTGTTCGGAAGAGTAGTGCTTGTCGAACATTCCCTGTAATGATAGGCCAGATGTGAAGAAAACTACACAACACGACGATGTAATGAAAGATATACCCAGTAATAAACCCGAAGCAGTTTCGTTTTGTATCCCTGTTGGTGGTTGAACACTATTGCTAAATTGTTTAATGCCATGTCATTGTAAGGCTTCAAACACTAGAGCGAACCATTTTAACGGATAAAAAGGGTGTGCAAAACAAAACCAAGTAGGGGCACAGATGAGTATTTCTAGCTGATGCAGGTGCAAGCGTAATTTGTCACCCATAGAGTATTTGCTTCAGTAACTCGCAAAATCTTCGTGAGCTATTTCAAATAGTAGTCTCGACAAACTGTTTTAACTGTTTCTATTGTGTCCGATGGAAATTCCATGGATAATCCACATTACTTTCCAGAGCCTAAACATTCCCTTTACCAACGAAATTGTAACCTTACGGACAAATTAAGGCTTTACTTGGAATCAAATTTTGAAGCAGTGTAAAATTAATAGCCGAGTTTAACTATGCCCGCGGATTATTGTGCGCCGCTGTTGTTCTTCGAACATTCAGCAGAGCCATGGGTTGGTTCTGTACTCAGCCGTAACAGACTTTCCAGGACAAGCACCCCAAATTCGCTGAATCTGTACGTTTGGTATACGCAGTATTTATCCGCAGTACTTAGTGACTTGAGGTGTCTGCAGGCCTAACTACCCCTGCTTCGTAGCAACATTTTATTCACCATAGCTTAAGTTACAGCGCCGCGCTGAACAAGCGGTTTTATGTTTCTACATGGTTGTATGTTATCAACACTGACTGTCGTATGTTGAAGTTGAAATTTACCTAATTTTTAGATGTATATTGCACGCCTTTTTGTTCATGCGGCGCAGCACTACTGCATACTGTTGCCTACCGAATTGTGCGCACAATGAGAAGGTTTTGTTCCATGATGCTTTTACTGATAACAGCGACACCACAGCACTGTATATTTCGTTTGTGTGCTGGCGTATATATGTTTTCGTGTTTTATTTCCTTTTGATCGCTCATTTTTAGTAGTTTGTGCCTGTACAGTTTGTTCATAGTTGGCACTTCAAATAAAATGTGAACCCTCCGTAATCAACAGCTGTTGAGTTGCTTCTGGCGAGATGACGCTGTTGGATTTGTTGCGTGCTTTTCGTCACTTGTTTGGAGGGTGGGATTGCCGATACAACTCACTTAAGCGACGCGAGTGTTAATATCCAAGCGACTACAAGTTAATAGAACAATTCTAACCACCACAATACATTCACGAGGTCATTTTAAATGCTCACAAGAATCCGTTAATGAATAAAATGCGTCGAGTACTGCGGTGCGACAATAGAAGCTTCAATGCTAAGGGGGAGAAGACGCACGGAGATGCAAAGGGAAGGTATGAAATACACGAGCAAGGTGGCATTGGCGTAATTTACAGATACTCGGGAATGATGGACGTGCCGACTTATTAGGCAGACTCCTAAACTTCGCCCGCTTGCCGGTGGGTCGGATAAACATCGGCACGTCGTATGTCTCAATGCCCCAAAGTATCAAGCAAGGTGCGGATAGATTGCAGTCTGGCGCTACTGCTGCCACCATGCTTGGACTACCAGAACTTTCTCCTGCAATCTTGTCGCGCTTAATGGTTCAAAAGCTACAGATAAGCCAGAAGGTGACACTAGAAACATATGGATCTACGCTAACACACCAGGAATTTGCAGAAAGTATCGCTTACGTAACAAGTGTTTGCTTTAAAAGCCGGAACACTGAGCTAACAGATACCTCTTTACGGCGGCCCCACAAGCCACCGCAAAACATGTACATGCTTACGCAGGTCAGCAGCAGCATGTACATGGCTGCGCACCTCTTAGCCTGCAGCATCTACCGCAGCTCGGAGGGCAACCCGAACAGGCACCAGCAAGGCATGGCATGCACCAATGCCAGAAGACGATACAGCTCCCCGTGTAGATGGCATCAAGTTCGGATCGCCCGACGTCTGGAGTCTGCAGTGATTACTTGCTCTTATCGTCGTTCGCAAGGTGTGGGATCGAATATGGTACCACCAGAGCTTATCCAAGACTACAATGAAAAGCAAATATATTATACGAAAGTTATTTTCTCTGCAAGACGCGAATAACATGATTGTATGCATAAATCACCAGAATTTTATTATAAAAGCATTACATGACTTTGTCACGTGAACGGATGGTGGGGTGGTCTTTACCAGCTCGGAGCAATGGACACAGGGAAGCTGTTGACTTGTTTAACAACACACACTTAATGTACACTGGAAAACCCTAATGCAAAGCACTCAATGAATAAACTACACGCAAACGATAAACACTCACATCTCTAACTAACAATCCCAATATACAGCTCAGCTCTAACCCAAAAGTCTCTACAATAAAGTTCTACACAATACGTGCGAATCAACGTATTCTATCACCCTCTAGGTGATCCCTCTAAACCACAACTGCCTAGTTGCGTCCTATGACTGCGTCCGTATTGGACTGGCCTACCCCGCTGTCGTCGGCGCTGACGAGTCGCACCCGTTGCGTGGCCGCGACCCGGTGGTAGCCGTCCTCCTCTCGCTTCGGTGGCGGCGTTCGATGCGCGCGGTCACTACGTGGACGGCGTGGGCTCCGCGCGTCCTGACGTTTCCTCTGCGGCTACTTCCTGGTAGCCGCTCCCGCTAGATGTCCTTGATGCCGGAGTTCGACGCGCGCGGTCATCCCTTGGGCGGCGTGCTTCCTCGGTGGCTACCCCCTGGTAGCCGCTGCCGCTGGAGGTCTCAGGTTGGTTCGGCCCGAATGTCGCCTTTCGGGGCCGTCGAGACGAACGTCGACGGAGCGTGGACGTTGGCCGCTGGTGCCCGACCGATGCCGCTGGGGCCACGAAGACACAGGTTCGTGGTGCACCTAGGATGACGGTGCCGATGCGCAGTCGGCTTGCTCCCGCCCAGGCTGGGATGGCGTGGTCGATGGCCTGGCCGCGTCCCCCTGGCTCGTTCGTTGAATCGCACGTGCTCCGGCCGCCTCCTGGTTTCTTCCGTTCCTTGCCTCCCCTTCTCTTTGTGCGCCCCGCTTTTATACCCTCTGGGCTCTCCCGTGGCGCACTCCCATTGGCTTCTTGCTTCCTCCCTGTCCTTATATGGTCATCTCGCCACTTGTCAGCTGCGTGGCCTTCCCTGATTGGCCGACCAGTGCGCTGCCACCCTTGCCCATGATTCCTTGGTGCGTCGGCGCTGGCACTTGCTGATTGGCGCGCTCTTGGCGCGCACTTCAACTGGCTGTTCCTTTGTTCTTTTCTTTACTGTTTTCCGGGGGTTTTCATGCATCCCCTCTCGGGGGGGGGGGGGGTGCCCTGACACATGACAGTTACCCCCCGCTTTAAGAGTTTTTTCTCAAAAAACTGCTCACTGGTCGCCGATGTATCTTCTGATCACCACCACTGTTCACTACTCACACTTCACCTCGCCTTCACTTTTTCCACACTTGTCTGTAGTTCACTCCTGTCTACATAACACGCACAGTTGGTTCGCACAATGTTCCCATTCTACCACCAATACACCACTTTCTCTAACACAGAAATACTCAAAATCTTCTCTAACACATCATAAAAATCAAACACATCAATGATCTCTTATTCAACAACCCTTTTTCTCAATACACATCAAAAACATCTTTCCTCCTTCTACTCCTCAATCACACTTTTCAACTACTTCTCTTATACCTACAATTCAAGCACGTACACCAAATATTTGCTCTCACATCACTAAAATTAAACACTTCAATGATTTAATATTCAACAGCACTATTTTTCAATCTGAAATTTATCACTAACTCATTGATACCTCCAACCTTGCTTTCTCACTCTACTACAATATTTACGCTGTACCACAACAGACAACTTATTCAACACCGTTATAGGTCCTATTCCTTTCCATGTCAACTCCATGCTTTCCATCCGGTTTCTTGACCTATAGCTTCATCTTCACCTTTTTCCGCCGCAACCATTCAGCACCCTTTGCTACACAATCAGTTCGGCTATGACAACCGACTTTGGTCACACCGCTCGCGTACCGGTCGCACGTAGCCGGGGTTCATGGTTGCCTTGGGCATCCAAGCCTCGTGAGTTCAACTCCTAGCATGCCACAGAGCACGTTTCTTTGACGCCTTCTAGCTCGCAAGTCTCTTAGCGCGTCACATCTTCGTCGAGAGCTACCCTTCTCGTGCTCATTTTTGGCATTCTCATTTCTTATTCTTAACTTGACCCTTAGTCTGCTCCTCTTGTTAGCTTTGATTGCTTTCCGGGCCAATTTTCCCGTTAGCCTCGCTTTCTCAGTACGGCCACGCTCCCGCACTCTAAACAGTGCATGCCTAACGCAGTCTCCCTCTCTTTGCTCCAAAAGCTCACTGGGACGCATTCTCTTCCCCTCTGACGGGCGGGCGAGATTGCTTACTGACGTCTCGCGCGATCTTTTCCTCTGCGCCCACTTTCCCCTTTGGGGTACCCTTGTCAGATTCCCCTTTTCGCTTGCTTTGTACCACTGCCAAGCCTCCGGTCAGAGGGCACTGTCCTGGTTGTTCTGAAGTACCAGTAGCTAACGCCACCCTAGTGTCCGCGTTCGCTATCACAAACGCTGCACTGCCCTCGTCACTGTCTAAACAATTTGCCCCACGATTTTCGCGGATTAGGCTACTCTTACTACCCACAGGCATTTCTGAAGGACCACAACTAAGGACTTCTGGCCTGATGCCTTTACCAGCGCTTGGTATAGCAGGCACCCCTGTCTCACTTGTTAACATTCCGGACGCCGAAAATCAACTAAGTCTACAGAGCTACTAGGGAGCATCAAGCTGTCTTCGCCTGTGCGTCCATCTCCCAGCGCCTGGCCTGCGATTAAGCCACGCCCGGCCAGTTCACTGCCTCGCACCTCGAACGCGCACTTCGCCTCAGCGAGCTGTCCACACAAACCATCGTTTTCTTTGTAGTCCTTTTTACTTGCCGCTTCATGATTGTCTACTACCTGCGTTCTTTCTACCGCACGTGACTCATCGCGGTCGACGATACGCGTGCCTCCGGTCTCACGTACGGCACGTTCACCGCTCGCTTGGCGTCTGTTCTGCTTGGCGCTCTGTCTCGAAAGCCCCTTTTCTTTTTCTATTATTTTGCTTTTAGCATCAAAGCTGGGAGCTAGGCGCGTGCCCTGACTTTCACGTGCGGCGGGTTCAACGCTCCCTCCGTGTTCGTAGGAACTATTTCCCCCGAACTGCCGCCTCGACTCTTAGTTCTACCTTCTTTCGCAGTTCTTCTATCTCTGCATCAAATTTCTCATGCAGTTCTATCTCTGCATCAAATTTCTCATGCACTTTGCGGCTCTCTTCATCTAACCATTCAAAAAATTGCTTTTTGTTCAAACCTCGCGATTGAACTAGCATCAACAACCTTTCCCAATCCATTCTCCAAGCTGGTTAGACACGTGACTGGGCCCGATGGAAATATCCTTTGTGAGGATAAATCTATCCTGGCAGGCTCGCCAATTGTTTGTCACGTGAACGGATGGTGGGGTGGTCTTTGTCACGTGAACGGATGGTGGGGTGGTATTTACCAGCACGGAGCAATGGACACAGGGAAGCTGTTGACTTGTTTAACAACACACATTTAATGTACACGTTTTACACTATTCGTCCGAATCAACCTGGTTTCTATCACACTCTAGGTGATCTCTCTAAACCACAACTCCCTAGTTCTGTCCTATGACTGCGTCCCTATGGGACTGGCCTACCCCGCTGTCGTCGGCGCTGACGAGTCGCACCCGTTGCGTGGCCGCGACCCGGTGGTAGCCGTCCTCCTCTCGCTTCGGTGGCGGCGTTCGATGCGCGCGGTCACTACGTGGACGGCGTGGGCTCCGCGCGTCCTGACGTTTCCTCTGCGGCTACTTCCTGGTAGCCGCTCCCGCTAGATGTCCTTGATGCCGGAGTTCGACGCGCGCGGTCATCCCTTGGGCGGCGTGCTTCCTCGGTGGCTACCCCCTGGTAGCCGCTGCCGCTGGGGGTCTCAGGTTGGTTCGGCCCGAATGTCGCCTTTCGGGGCCGTCGAGACGAACGTCGACGGAGCGTGGACGTTGGCCGCTGGTGCCCGACCGATGCCGCTGGGGCCACGAAGACACAGGTTCGTGGTGCACCTAGGATGACGGTGCCTATGCGCAGTCGGCCCGCTCCCGCCCAGGCTGGGATGGCGTGGTCGATGGCCTGGCCGCGTCCCCCTGGCTCGTTCGTTGAAGCGCACGTGCTCCGGCCGCCTCCTGGTTTCTTCCGTTCCTTGCCTCCCCCTTCTATTTGTGCGCCCCGCTTTTATACCCTCTGGGCTCTCCCGTGGCGCACTCCCATTGGCTTCTTGCTTCCTCCCTGTCCTTATATGGCCATCTCGCCACTTGTCACCTGCGTGGCCTTCCCTGATTGGCCGACCAGTGCGCTGCCACCCTTGCCCATGATTCCTTGGTGCGTCGGCGCTGGCACTTGCTGATTGGCGCGCTCTTGGCGCGCACTGCAACTGGCCGTTCCTTTGTTCTTTTCTTTACTGTTTTCCCGGGGTTTTCATGCATCCCCTCTCGGGGGGGTGCCCTGACACATGACAGACGTATTAAAAAAGAAAACCGCTATCTTTAGCGAAGAAACGGTTCCTAAATGGTCGACGGAGCCCAGAGTATAAAAGTGAATAAAGTGAATGAGAAATAAAATAAATTATGGTCTGAATGGTAATTGAACCAAGGTCTCTGGAATCCGAGTCAAGCGCGGATATTACCCCCAATCCCCCAGTTGGATGCCACGATTGTAGCTTACTAAAAGTGTATCTATACTGCACGCTTTGTGAACTTCGACGTCCAAAACGTCGACAACTGCGCACACGCAGCTTGACATACAATGAGTTTAACTTTTCTCTGCATGCCGGTACTTTAAGAATACGGGTAACCACCGGCCAAATGTTATTGGTATCTACATCAAACGAACTCACATATTCATTTTACGCGGAACATTTGCATAAAGTCAACTGCATCCACAAAATTATTACACCCAGAATCATGTTCATACAGATTTAATTCTGCAGCCATGTTGGGCGTCCGCCGAATGGATGATTGCATGTGCCTCCTCTGGTTGTTACTGTTGATGAACGCATCCTGTGCTTCCAGGTCACTGTGAGTATTACCAAGCAGACCTAACTTGTTTCTTGTTTGTAATTTGCTGTCAAATCTCGCAAATGCGTTGCAGAAAGTTCCGGTTATAAATTTGAGTATGTGGCACGTCTATCAGAGGCCATAAAGACAAAATACAAGTTTGTTTTATTTGAAACATTTTTGGTCTGGCCGCGAGCCCCCCCCCCCACTGGAGAGGCCGGCGCTACGATCATTTAGACGTCACTTCTAGGATCACCGTTCCTATCTTGCTGCGTAGTTGGCTTGCTGCGCGTGACACTTCGCTTAGGAAGCGCGTTCTAAAAGTATTTTCGTGTAAATTTCCGTCATGAGAGCCATGCAAAGAACGCAAGCGCGTGTCTTGGGGACAGCTTTGGGGCGCCCGCTATTTGGGAACCTTCGTCTCTTCCGAACGCCAGGTGATTTTTTTTTTTTTTTTGCCTCCGCTGATGCGCCGCCACTTGCGATCGAACTGACTTGTGCGATTTTGAGCACTGCGGCGGCGGAAACTGCGGTTAGCGAGACCGAACTGAGGTGGCTAAGCTGCAGTTTGCGTTAACCATGGTTAGCGACGTAACCGCAGTTTCGCCTGTCGTGTAACGCAGCAAACGGCGGTTTTGTCTAACCGCGGTTCGCTTAAGCGTGGTTAACTGTGCCCGTGTAACCAGGGTATTAGGAAGGGACAAATGGGCTCCATCCCCTGGCAGCAGGCTCTGCAGTGACCACTTTACTGACAACTGTTTTGACAGAACGGGCGAATGAACTCGGCTACAGCCTGACGCCGCGCCCACGTTGTTTTCTTTCTAGCATAAATCCCGCTCTAGCTGCGTCGTCTGCTCTCAAACCAAGACCCGAGTGACATTTTCGTTCTGCTTCGCAATTAAATTTTGCTTCATATTAACGTCGCATGTTTCGGTATAGCATAAATTGCGATCTAAACGCGATGTGTATAGCCAAAATGCAATAAAGTGAGAAAAAAAATGCCAAAATACGCCAATGGGGACGCTTATCAGCGGTTGAAAAACGTAGCAGACGCCCGACTTTTGGGACGAGCCGTTGAACTTCCGGTGGCCGTGCGCGCGCCCGGCCGCGACAGTGGCGAAGCGCCATTCAGCAACTAAGTGGAGATCAGTGATTAAACCCTACAATCAATCAACTAACCTGGAAACGAAGCAATATTTCGAATGAACCAAACTTGCATTTTGTCTTCATGAGTCCTTAAATGAACATTGGTCGTAGGTCTTAGAAAACGGTGCCACCTGAGGCAGCCTAAGCATCCCAAACGCAGGTGTTCTGTATACAGTACTGAAAGTTTTTAACCAGCAATTTAGACAAAAGACTTGACCTGAAGGGCAGGACTAAATTACGGACGCTTAGTGGTCGAGTCCCGAATAACACCACGAGAACGACTTGTGCGCATTATTTTCTTGTTCTAGAGTTAAATCTGTATATAACGAAGTTGACAAATATTCGCAATGTTTCGCTACGTCCAGGTTTTTGTTACATGCAGGTTTTGAGTTGATGCTCGTGTGAATGAAGCTCAAACGATATCAAAACGCTGGACATCAGTGATGCTGAACTCACCCTTCAAGAATTTATCTCACAGCCAAAAACGTCGCCATTTGCACATTCTGCTTTCCCGTGAGCTTGGCGATGAAGCAATGCCACTCGCCCCCGTATACAAAAACGCAGCAAGTCAATCTTTTGCCTTTGGACACCTCTGGTGTCTTAACCCGTTTCAAGGACACGTTTATGCCGAAAGGGCGCCTTTCGTGAACTTGATGCTCTGTTACGCACCCAAAAGTGGTGAAAGGGTCCTACTAGCTATACTTTACCGGGCGGCTGCGTTTTTTCTCGCCGGCGGAGACGGCATTTAAAATGGCGACCTTGTCTTGGAAAGGCAACACTTCTCGTTTTCTGGCAGCAGAATCCACCGCCGACGAACCCACACAACAACTAGCAGTGGCACGGCCGTGGCAGTGGAGACGCGCGACTACAAGCCGGCAGGCAGGCCTAGCACCTAAACGACACAACACTCACTCGTGGAAACGCATGGTAGTTTGCGGTGTAGAAGAAATTCGCTAAACTAATGCATTTCTTTAGCCGACTTTTCAAAAAAAGTGCAAGAAAGGATTGCTCATCAGCGTACAGGATTCGTTACATCAAGGTTAATCATCGCAACGCCTTCGTTACATAGAGGTCATAGACACATGGGCTTCAATGGGGCTGGCAATGGGAAAGTTAAAAACTTCGTCAAATCCGGGAATTCATTACATTGCGGTTCGTTATACCCAGTTTTAACTGTATATTGCTTCCAGTCAGCGCACATCTCCCGGGTAGGATTTAGCACGAGGCGTACGTAGGGGAACATCTTCGACTTGTAACTACGTTGGCTAGCTTCAAAGTTTCAAAGATATAGGCGGCACTGGAAGACAAGAGCTCATAAACCATAAATATTCGCTAAACACTGCTGTTCGCGCCCAGCAGAGCCTTACTTATTTTTATTTGGTTTTTCCCTGACTGTCCACGTTTGCTTGTGCATGGATCACTGCAATAATTATTTTCCTTTGCCCTCTGATAAAATTTTCGTTATGTTAAAAAGGAAAGAAATCTGATTGATAGCACTACTCCAAAAACAAAGATTTCCGTAACATAAAGGCTTCCTAAATAAGCTAAGTGACCTGTTGGAGAACGATATGTCTGACTTTTGTTCAAGCCTATCTTCTTGCTTCAGGACCTAGAATTGTTAAGCAAGGTTTAGATAATGGGTATTTCTGGATTTCAGTTAGAGTGCAGTTTCACTGCACTATTTTCTTCACTATTTCTGCACTATTTCCTATTCTCTTCTCTGAAAATAAAATTAAACCAAGCCCCAACCAGAGCAAAGTTAAGACTTTACCCGTGACCGATCCTCCGTTACGGATACGTGCCACACTCATAAAGGCCGCGATCATTATAACCATCATCATGAGCTTAGCTGTGCCATGCTGAGCGGCTGTTAAGGAGGAGAACGAGGGCTGGCCGGCGTTACACACGTCGTAGCGCTCTCCGTGGTTGCTCCGGAGGTCTCCCCCTGGGGCTGCCGCAGCCATGGGTAAGTTCATGTTCAAGTCAGGTAGCAGAATTTGCGCTTAATGACACCTACGACACCAACGGGTCCTTCAGTCTATATTCTTTATTTGGAGATCCGGTTTATTTGGCACGTTTTTTCTGCTTGATTTGAGGTGTTCGCAACGGGTTTCAGGGCTTTCACAAGCTTTACATAATACGAACCGCCGAACATGACGTAGTCAGTGTTCCGCATTCTTTTAAAGCAAAGCCTTACTACTTTCGTCCAGAAGTTTCGCGGAGTATGTGCAAGGTGACCTTTTGACTCGAGACACACTCCCGGAGACGCACCCCTCGAAGCGCATCGCGTGATTGGCCGGGCCCGCTGTCAGCGCTGCGCAGAAGGCCCCGTTTTCAAACGTTCTGCGCAGTCGCCGCCACCGCCGCTGCGCCGGCAGCTGACCACCCCCGCAACCTCCCATGCATGCGGCGCTGGGTCGTCTCGGGAACTCTATGACGCGTTCGTTCCCGGCGAGGAGACGGGCGCGTTCGCCCCAGCGATCACCGCGTTCGGCCGGCCTCCTCTTGTGAGCGTGGCACGGGAGCGAGCGGGTTTGAGACGTGGTCGGCAATACAGCTAAATCAAAGGTTAACCAAGATTCAACCAGACTAAGCCAAGCTGTTGCTTTGCATATCCAAGGTTAGCTGAGCTGAGCCACAGCCATTTTTTTTTCCGGATCCCTTCAACGACAGTTGCTACCTTCAGCACTCCAGGTTTTTAGAAGTAATACAGGAGTGACCCAAACCCCGCTACGTGAAGCTACAACCGACGAAGATTTGCTCCTCGCAAGCGCAATGCCCCGCTTTATTTTGCGGTATGCGTAGCGACGGCTTTGCTCCATTTTTACAGCGGAGCTGTATGCGACTAGTTTCCGACCCAAAGTGCAACCGTCGGCAGAGCCGCGTAGAATAAGGATTGGTAGTGTCTATTATCCCGGCAACGGTGAGAATTACCGTCAAAAATTTCTCACGGCAGTCCTTATTGCCTAAGCACGCTATGCGGAGATTCTATGGGAGAAATATTCCCTAAAAAGGGGTGTCTGCAGCTGCCCCTGTAGGGAGGAGGTATAGTAGTTGGGTTTAAACGAGAAGGCTCACGTTCGAGTCCGACCTCGCGATTTTTTTTATCTCGGAATTTTTCGGTCATCGTGATATTGTTAATTTTTACTCTAGTTTTTACTATATCAAGAGATCGACGCACAGGACTTCCAGAATGGGTTGAACTACGTTTAATATAGGTTGTGTTCTTTGTCGCTGGGTTTGTTTAGATTAGGTTTGTTGCAGTTGGGCCGGATTTGGGTAGGTTGTGACGCGTACGGTTAGGTTACGCTGGGTTCGGTGAGGTTATGTTATATCGGGTTACGTTGGGACGTAATATTATTCCGCAAATTTTAGGCCAGCCAGATTTTATGGAAACTGCCGTGAGAATTTCCCGGGGGTAGTTCTCGCGGCTGCCGTGAGATTAGACGCAGCCGTAAGAATTCTCGTCTCCTGAACTAGCTTGTGCAAAGTGGTATGTAGCTCTAAATCTAATGCAAGTATCTCAGAAGATGGGGCTGAAATAGCGGATATGACAACTGTATCATTACGGCGAGGTTCATTTAGTTGTCATAATTAGTTCACAGTGAAATTATAAACGTTACACATTTTCGGGCTGATGTCAATACAAGGTTGTTTACGTATGCAGTATGCTTAACTCTTGTTTTGTCAAAACTATGGGAAACAAATTATATGACAATTTTCCGCTGAGATGGCTGTCACGTTACGCCGAATATTATCCCCTCTTAGTGATTACGTAGTTCACAGGGAAGCTGTAAATATTGCGAAATTACAATCTGCGCTATTACAGCCTGGTAGGACTTCCACCTTGACCGCGGTGGGAGAGCACTGTACAGTTGAACCTCGCTGTAATAAACACTGATATAGCGAATTATCGGCTATAGCGAACTAAACACGAACTTTGGCTAGCCCCGCTTTTTTTTTTTTCAATGACACTTATTCTGTTTATAACGAAACAAAAACCGCTAGAGCCGCGCGAGATATCGGCTATAACGAAGAAATATTTGACCAGGAGGCTGATAGGCTACTTGGAAAAACTCCTGACGTCCAGAACTGCGGAAGCAGAAAAGGCCCTTCCGTGCGCAGACAATGTGGAAAACTTCATTCTGCTCGGCGCTGCCAAAAGCCACCTGACGGGGATTACATCCTACTACAAAGAAATAAGAACGCAAGGCTGCTTTGTCGAACGAACATTGTTTCGTTGTAATTTCACTTTCTCGTGCTCTGGTCCATTTAGAGTTTGAAATGCCGTAAGGAGACAGGGAAGGATTACCTCGTTTATAGTGGGTTCGAACCCTAGCACGTGGTGTTTTTGTATCTAAGATTTCTGCGCTAGCCAGACTGCCCATTTGTTGAAGCCGAGTTTTTCCTATACAGCTACAACGAATATCGGTTATAATGAACTAATTTACTGCCGATACTACTTCGCTATAACGAGGTTCGACTGTATTTCTTTTTTCAAGAGAAGCTCGTATTGACTCACTGGTGTCGTGGAAGCTCGTGATGGTGTTCCAGAAAACCAAGCGCCTCACGAAAATAAGACTCTTCCCGTGGTAGGAATGGAACATGGGTTCGTCGCGGTATGAAGCCGACGCCTATCCGATCGCGCCTTGCGGACACAGTATTCAGATGCAAAGCGTTGGGGGTGATCCTTGCGCTGCGTCTTTGCATCGGTGCTGCCGTTGCTGGGCCATGGGACGCTGCCGTTGCCGCGTGCGTGCGTGCGTGCGTGCGTGCGTGCGTGCGTGCGTGCGTGCGAGCGAGCGTGTGCGCGTGTGCGTGCGTGCGTGCGTGCGTGTGCGCGTGAAGACGGGGTCAAGTGAGTCGTATGGGGTTAATTTTGGTTGGGTTGTTGTTGTTGTTGTAATCCTTTATTTCGAAGGCCAGGGGCTGGGTTAGGGTTGGTTGGGTATGAGCTGAGGTTGATTGGGAATGGGTTTGTTTAAAACTTGGTTCGGGGTTTTGAGTTTTGGTTTGGTTTATACTGACATGGTGACAAGCTTGGCGCGCACCCTTTTCTCTTTGGGGGAGGGGTTGGTTAGATTTTTGCGCATCCAGGCTAAAATATCAGGGAAACGAAGGAGAGCTACTTTCCCTATCCAAAAGCCAATCAATAAGAAGAGTTCATGTTTTCCCAAGTGTTAGGATAACATTGGCTGTGAACACGAGTCAGTTTGACGAAATTACGGCCTTGCTCTCCATTGTGCATTTTGCAATGTTCTCCCATGGAGCAACCCTTTCCATGCCGTGATATATGTAGTTCCTTCTTCTAGGTGAAGACTACGACGACGATGACTACGATGATGACGATTCCGGCGGCTACGATGAAACCAGTAAGTGTCGGTTTGATACAGCTCAACACAAAGCATTGCGGCCTCTTGATCCCCTGCACTGCAAAGTACGTACAAGCGCGGTATCATTCGGAGACTGAAAGGGCGGGCCACTCCGCCTGCGTGCGGGACAACCAATGCTGACGAGCCAGTGTGGCATCACAATATGTTCAATCCAATCCAGAGCCCAATCCAAACCCCGGCCACCCACCTTGTGCGCGAACGTGTCAGCATAACGACACTCCAATGATGTTCTACTTGGCCATGCGTGCTGCGCCTTTTCTTACGCGGTCGGCGGAACAGCACATTGATTCCTCGAGAGTAAATTTCCTACACGTCACTGCGCAGCCGAGAACCAATGCGCTTCTCCACAACCAATTCCGACTTGCGAATTTTTGTCGCCCTCTCAGACGTACAACGACCGCTGATTTCTTTCAACTACTATAATGTATCAGCTACTATAATGTATCGCGTATAACTGTGTTGCGAAGGAAAGCTTTTTTGAAGCGAAGAAGCAAATAAAATATTTGGGTCATTAGGGAGTAGAAATGACATGACCTGCTATTGAATAAGTCTCAGTATTTGCACATATTCCTTGCTGTATGTCATTGAAAAAAGAACGTTAGAGTACACCATTGTTATAAACTGAGTCTTGCATACAGGTCTCGAAGTATGAATCTTCAGACGATGTTTTAAAACTTAAAAAAAAATCTGAAACTGTGCTTGCGTTTAAAACAGCTCCTTGTGCGCTTTATTGACTGGGACCGGTTACGGAACTTTGTCAGGCATTAAATTGCCTTTTTGCCACGCCTTAATGTGTGACAAAGGTACAGTTCACTGTACTATGTAACCGATTTATTGATTGATTGATTTATTTATTGATTGATTGATTGATTGATTGATTGATTGATTGATTGATTGATTGATTGATTGATTGATTGATTGATTGATTGATTGATTGATTGATTGATTGATTGATTGATTGATTAAACTTCAGTCAGGGAGAAAAAAAGAATCGCATGAATTGTGACCTATGAACACGGGACCAAAATTGCTATTGTTCCTCTACGGAACACAGGCTTAACGGCGAAACGCTTATTCGTTCTCGCTTGATACATTTCGTGTGTGAGAAAAAAGTCCACTAAACAGCGTTGTGAGTACCCTCCTGGATAGAGAAGAGCAGGTGGCACAGAACCTCCCCCGCCTCTCCACCCCCCCCCCCCCCCATTGCGATGTTACGGGTGTGCTAATGTAGACTGCCGTTACGACGAACCAGAAAGGACCGGGAAAGTATGTTCGTGTTACGAGAAATTCTTCTTAAGCGAGGTTTCTTGCTTTGTGGACGTTACAAGGGAGCAAAAGTGTTGTTCGTCTTAACCATAGAGTTCGGCTTAACCAAGTTTCGAGTTCGTCTTAACCGGAGGCTACTGTTTTTTTCTGAACGTGGACCACAGGGACGATAAGCACAGCTGCAGGGGACAAAGATATATCAAACCTATTTATTGAAAACAATAGGCGTGCTTCGAGGTGGCATTCTGAGTGCAGCATACCCTAAGCCAGGGCTGTGCTCACTAACCTGCGCTCGAGAGCTATCCTGTCGAGCCGCTGTCGCCGGAGGCCTGCCAGAGTGCATGTACCCTACAATCACACAACACTACCTTATCTAAAAAAGCGCTACCCCTAAGCACGCAAACAACTCCCCAGAGAGCTGGAGCGACTCTCCGTGCCCGCAAGACCAGCACTATCCCGCACCTCAGCACCCTAAGCCACATTTTGGCTCTCACCTGCTTCCCTTCACATCGCTGATTTTTCGAGGACGCCGGGATACTTATATGCATGGTAGCAACTGCGCCCGAACCCCAATCCTATGTATGGATGTATTTATTGTTCGTTAGAAAGAGGAGAAGGTCCACCAGCAGGCGTAAATTGCTTCGGCCTTAGGGGTGGACACCGCAACGCCTGCTGGTGTGGGGGAGGTGGAATGGGAGGAAAGAGTACCGTACATGTTGATAGGAATTGCCCCACAACCTCTATCCCACTCACAAGGTTTGGAGAGAGCCTATCATAGACTATAGACAGAATCAAGGGGGGTGGAGAGGTGGACGCACAAACGAATTTGGCGAATTCATAAAAAAATAGCAAATGCTTTGTGTCTGTAGTGGTGCCAACATCATCCGCATTAAGCACCACTATCATGATCATCCGCATCCTTCCCCGACCATCATCAGCGGTGCGTGTCCTCGACCGTCAGCAGTGCCACGCGAGACGGATGTAATATGACTGCGCGCCTGGCCGAGCGCTTGACATCGCCGCTCCCAGTTCAGGCCGGGCTTAAGCACCAGCAATGAATGTACGAGACCACAGTATACCCAATCCAAAGCTCCTTCCTGCAGGTCTTAGGCACAACTGGTATTTTGCGTCCTTCGCGTAAAAAAATCAGTAAAACTACAGCAATGATTATCTCATTCACTAAATACTCTAAATCCTGCCTTCCACCGAAAAATATTCTGGGGAGGATCACCTAAAGTGTTGCGATTATCAGCGTTCTGGTAATCGCAACCTATGCCACGAATTTAGTCTTTTACATCTTGTCCACAAACCCACTCGTATTGCTGCCAGTAATGCCAACACTTCAGATTTAATTCTCACTACTACTCCAGACTTTACCCAGCACCTTACGTACGTCAGTAAAATAAGCGACCATTTATTACTTCACGTCACGCTAAAGGCTCAGCTACCATCAAAGAAAATAGTTAAAATATTTCAAGATTATTTTGGAGCGAACATTGAATTAATAAAGACTGAAATGCAACAATTCATGTAGGAATTTTTGGAAAACTTCGAGCAACGCTCGGTCGATGAGGATTGGTCCCTCTGCAGAGATAAAATTCTATCATTGATCAATAAACACGCAACTCAGAAAAAAAAAATCTGCTGAAACCCATGTTCCCAACAGCCTTCTAACCATTTATGCCGTGTACACAACAAAAAGAAGCGTTCGTTTCGTCAGGCATACGCGCGAATTATGCAGCCCCTTGGTTGGACTATTAGCTAACTAGCACAGAATACACCAGGGCTGTTCGCAGTGCAAAGCAAAAATTCTTTAACAACACACTACCTAGGCTTTTACAAACGAACCCACAAAAAACTTTGGAACATAGTAAATGGGATCAAAACAACGTTGGTTCAGCCCAATTCCACTGACGAGGTCGCGGTTTCCGTTGATGAATGCTGTACTGTTTTTAATAAACCGTTTTCTGCAGATTTCAATGTTGATGCCCTCGTTTGTTTTCCTGTTGCACCCAGCGAAATTTTTGAGCAAATCTAACGGATAGCTATCAACAAACTTGGTGTTCACAAACTAATTGCGGATCGGAAACTTTCTTCTACTGGCCCCGACTAAATTAATTCAAAAATGCTCAAATGTACTGAACTGTGCGCGGCCGTCATTCTACCCAAACTTTTTGCATGATCTTTACAGCAAAGTACTTTTCATGCTGATTAGATAAAAGGGAAGCTGGTTCAGGTTCACAAATCCGCTGATTCACATTTTCCTGCCAACTATCGCCCTATATTTTTTTACGGATATCCCCCGTAAAATGTTTGACGACATTTTGTGTTCCCATATATGTCATTAGGTAGTTAGAGAATAATTCATTTATCAGTAACTGCCAACATGGTTTTAAAAAATATATGTGTCGTGTGAAACGCAGTTGCTTTCTCTCACTAATCATCTGTTCATTAATGTAGATAAGGGTTGTGATACTGATTGTGTTTTCCTCGACTTCGCCGAGTCGTTTGACTCTGTTTCGTAAGATGACAATGTATTTTTGGATCAAAAGTTTCCTTCCTAACCACCCGCAGTACGTCATTGCTAATGATTTCTGCTAATCCCCTGTCTCTTCTGGTGTGCCACAAGGGTCAGTCCTGAGGCTACTTCTCTGTGTTATTTATATTAAGGACCTCCTTAGCTGCGTAACTTTCTCATATATTCATTAAACTTTTAACACGAAAGTGTTTTATTCCGTGATACATCAAGATTTCACTGACGTCATATCCGTCACGGAAATTGCGCCAGTACAATGAAGTAAGCGGCCTGTAAAGGCGCACCCCTGCACACGGGGTCTTCTTGCGGGGAAGCTACCATCAGTACTAAAGAGTACGTGATACTTAGGGTTGTTCGTTTTCTGGCTTTGTATTTTAACACGAGAGTGTTTTATGCCGGGATACACCAAGATTTCTCTGACGTCATATCCGTCACGGAAATGACGCCAGTAAACCTTTGCCGAAGCGACCCGCCAGCGGGACGTCGCTCGCCAAGCACATCCAGAAGACAGCCGCCGACCAGTAAACAATGCTCAGCTGCAGATTTCGCTTCACATTTCACTTTCGTGTTTTACCGATTCTATGACAGAGGAATCAACTAGAGCTCTTTTGCAGATGACTTGGTTATATACTATTGAATTAATTGCCCCAGTGCTTTGCATGAACTCCAGGAGGGTCTTAACCGCGTTTATAATTGGCGCGAGAAATGGCTTATAAATTAAGCATTATCATGTGGAAGACCATTAGAATATCTCGGCGGAGTAACAATACGCATGTATATCTTTTGAATAATATTCACCTGGCTTCTGTTAACTCCTACAGATATCTTTGGCTTCATACCAGGAAAGGCTTCAATCGGAATATGCATGTCGACTACATATCTAAGAATGCCAACCGCACGCTTGGATATTTGCACCGGAACTTCTACGTCGTGCCGTCGGCGGTTAAATTGACACTTTATTAGTCACTAGCTCGTCCAAAATTCGAGTACGCCTGCGCTATTTGGGACCCCAGAAAAATCACGCCGACCCAACCCATTGAAGCCATCCTGACTCGTGCCACTCGTTTCATCTTAGCGAACTGCAGCCGTAATACCAGTGTCACCTCAATGGGACCTGTTCTTGGCCTGTCTGACTTGTCCGTATGTCGCAACTACCATCATCCTTCACATTAAAAAAATTAAAGCGAAGCTTCAGTGTTCTCACGGACGCGTCTTTAACTCGAAAACGCCCCGCAGGAAAGCGAACATTCTCTGACGATGATGATGTTAAGTGACAGAAAAAAAAACACTTCCGGTGGCCGGAACCCAACCTGGGTCCCTTGCGCTATGAAGCCGGCGTCTATCCGATTGCTCCATTTCGACATGGTGGAAGCGGCTTGGAAAACTCAAACGACAACGAAAGAATCAGTCACGAGAAAGCGTCGCGTTTAACCATCGACGTCGTTAGACGGAGGGGCGCATGATTTTTTTCCCACATCGCTCACCTGAAAGAACAGCTAATGCTTCCGCCTGCATATATTTCATCCCGCGCAGATCATGTTATCAGAGTTGGTGCTTCTTCTTATCGGACTAACCTATATCGGACGAACATTTCATCCTAAGAATCAGTATTGACTGGAACCACCTCTCCGCCTCGACTGCTGCCATCTCAGAACACTCCAAATTCAAGACCGCCGCACAAAACCTCATTGGTTAAGTGTGTAGTGATACTAAGTACTCCCACTTATGTACTAGCACTGTTTGTTGTCATAGTTGTGTACGCGTACCCCCCCCCCCCTCCTTTTTTTGTGGTGCCTCTAGGCCCTGAAAATATTCTAAATAAATAAATAAATGCCACGGATGCAATTGCTGCCGTAGGTGTGCCAAGGCATTTCCTTAAAAAATTAATTTTTTATTTAAAGCATGTCCAGATAGGTATAAATTCTCGCTCCCTAATCACATTTTTATTCCTATTTTCTAGAGGCTGGGCACTTAATGGAACGAAAAAGGCGTAACTACCCCTTCACGCTTAGCCCTTTGGGCTTATCATATATCTTCCCAGCCCACGTCTACGTCACGCAGAACGATGTAGGTGGAGGTTTTCAATCTAATCGCAATGGCTAGCGGTATATGGCGTAATCGTTACATCTCTACTCCTGCGCTTGCCACCTATTCAACAATGAATAGCTCTTTTGAGCCGAAAATCTGCACGTAACGGACGCGACTGCGAAAACAAACCGGACGGGAATCCGGGTCTTGTCCTTTACGCGCAGATCCAGAGGGATAGCTATATCACTTCATATTCAAATCCAGAAAATGGCGCGTCCTCGTGGCATTCAATGTGACCTTCAAGCTCAGTCAGGTCAAGCCAGTGCATCGCGAAGTTCCGCAGTGAAAACGGCTAATCGCTCGTTAGTTCCAAGTGGAGGGATGCCGAGAAGGGGAAAGGGTGAAAGAGTGTAAGAGCGCGTGGCATCAGAAAATGATACAAGGAGGCGCTGGCTGCCTATAAATTTACTTCGAGACCCCAAGGAAGCTCGGCGACGCTACACCACGGCACATGAAATCAAAATGGCATGCGGGCAAACACTCCGAGAGACCGGCATCTCGACCATTATCAAGAGGGTACCAGGTCACGCCGACAACCCCGGTAACCAGCGGGCCCAAGGACTGCCGAGCAATGCAAAAATTAATCACCGCCACAACACCCAGGCTCAACTTCGGGCGTTCTACAACAGAGCCCCGAAAACGAAAGGCGGCAAACGAAACAACGTCGCCGCTGATACACTATTATAGCTGCCATCCCCAGAGCCGACGACCCGTTACCCAGAGAACTGTCTAAAGGAGCCCAAGTTTTCATCAATAAACGCTGATCTGGCAAGGTCACGACAGCTGACGTAATCACGTTGTAACAGCTGCGACGGAAACTTGGAAGCTACCCCGACAGCCCGCCATTATCACCGGTAATAAAGTTCTCCGGATGTGCCAATGAAGTGGCTGCTGACTTGCGCCACCTCTTCTGGAGGTGCGAGAGTCTCGAGTCCATCCGCAACAAGCATCGGCTAATTTCGTTTAACCGCGTTCAACCACGGCAAAATGTTTTAGGTCGCGCTCCTGTGGTTTCACGTCGTCCCTCGCCGTCGGCCTCGTTGTAACCGACAGAACGAAGAGGCCACGGAAGATATATTGAGCACGGAAGCGGAGGAGCAGAGGATAGTGAAAGTGGGAAGGTGTGAAGGGGAAAGCGGTTTGCCAAGGCCGCGCGAGTCATGCTCCCCGGCGGTGATGCGCTACGAGAGAACGCCAGAGTAAAGCTCGTGCCATATCTTGCTCCGTGCTCGTGCCATCGCGCGTTGCGTTCGCTGATAACGCGATCACTTCCTGAGACGCTGCAGCTCTGCGCCGCCTCCGGGAAGACTGCAGGGGCGGTATTCCCGTGTTTTGTCCCTTTTGTGTCCCTTTCAAAAGTGTCCCTTTTGAGCGAGCCCTGATTGGCTAAAAGCGAACACCCGGATGTGACGCCATGCAAGCACGGCGGAGCTATGAGCCGTGGCTACTCGGAGCAGACGATTTGGAGCAGACGATTTTTCGTCGCCTTATTTTTGGTCCGCTCGCGGAACAATAAACACATAAAAGACACTCTGATATGGTTTCAGTTCTTTAAAAGACCTTTGCAAGAACAGTTACGGTATTTGAATCAAAGGCCCACTGCTTACCGGAAGTACGTCACGATGAAAGGGACGCAAAAGGGACGTTTTCAAAAGGGACAGTTACGAGAATAGCGCCCCAGTTCGCTCTGCGCGTAGATTTCGCACTAGGAATTACCGTAACCGTCAGCCAGTGTTTTACCTTTCAGAGGCGATGCCCCTTAGCGGCCCGGGATGTCGGCGTCTCCTGTCGTTGTCGTTGTCATTTCGTCTAGTCATGGGATACTAAAACACCGGGACACTCGTTTCCCAACGCCTCAAGCTAGAACGCTTTGTACTTCAGACACGAGACTTTCACAGGAAAGCTCTACACCTCTACCGCCCAACCGTTTCATCTCCGTGGGCGAAAACACCAAGGCTCCAAGAATGCACTTATATACTGCATGCTCCGCCCCTCCCCAGGTTTCACGTTAGGGAAGGTAGCCCGGGATTATTTAGGTAACATGCTGGTGGCATTTGATGCACCATTTCTCGTTTCGAAATACAGCACCAACTATTGGCCAACAACGTACTCTACTGAACAAATGGCTTGCTATAGCAATTGCACGAAACTATTTGTTTATATTGTCATTTTTAAGGGACAACCATTACAAAGGGAGCCGCACCTAACCTTTTTCTTCCCCACACAGCTTCTATAGCGAGACATGACGACACCGATGAAGAAAGTAAGTGTCGCGCCGTTTTTTATTTACCGTTTACCGCCTGAAGTTCTCGTTCCCCGTTTTCTCATTCCCCTTTTCTTTGTACTTTGTTATTTCAGGCCCGAGGTGAGCACAAAGATTTCCTGCTTAAATATATCCACATTTCCCTGCAGGGTGATGCATGAAAACTAGCTGATAGGAATTAATATGAAAAAAAAAAAAGAAATGGCGAGTATGGTTCGCCGTTGAAAAAGCGACAGGATGCACGCACTGCTAAAAGTATTGACGCCACGAAAAAATCAAATTAACGAATGCTTTACTTGCCATCTTAAGTTCTCAAGCTAGGTGAGATTTTATGCGCTATCAACACATGAGAAATATACAGTGCCGATGCCTTTGCTTGTTTGGTGAGGGGACTGAGGGGTATACAAGCTCGGTTGTGGTTTCTTATTAGGCCCGTTGAAGAAAATTACCCTTTCGAAGATATATTAATATCTCTTTAACTTGTGGACTTGTCAACAAACCTTGACCAGCGCTCGCATTTCTGACACCGACCTCTACAGAATAAAATGGAAATAAAGGGTAATGTAAACGAAGATACAGCCACGGTGTTCGAATCGACGAGTGAGTAATTGGGTAGCCGTTCTCTTCTTCCAAAAATGACACATCCGAACACGAGGACTCTATAGGTAAAGGCGGGCTGACAGCCTTACAGAAATTATTAGCTTTCTTGGTCTCGAGTAGATGCATTCTAGGCAGGCCGTATAACAGTTGAAGCTATTGTATCTGACGTATAATGATGTCTTATTAAGTGATTGTCTCTGTACATTACCCATGTGTCGCGCGCCAAAACTCCTTGCAGTAGTGGCAAACAGCTCGAACAATATCGGGAAAGTATCGGTATGTTGATGTCTCCATAGCAGTCCGGAATCAGTTACCAACGAGTGTTGTTGACAGCACCAGCGTTGAACTGTTTCTCGCTAAATTGAAAGCTATGCCTAAATGATGCATATTTTTTGCTGTTGCCATATATTTGTAGTGGATGTATCTTTAATTCGTTTTTGAATTTTATATGCTCACTCTTTTAAAGCAACAGAGTCTGCAGTATTGTCAAATGACTTGCTAAACGTATACCCACCCAACAGCGATGACTATTTCTACGCTAATATATTTCATGTGACAGCGATTGGACGAAGCTCTCCGGAAATGATACGAAAAAAAAAAAACGATACCAGTTTTTTTCTGAATGAGCTACTCCTTCAACCCGAACTAAATGCTGCCATCCATGTCCTTTATTTAATAATAATACACAGGTCTTCTTTGGTTTTTCTCACATTTAATACTACTTCATGTCTCGCGTTCACCAATTTACACGGGATATCAAATATTTTCACCCTAAACAACGAATTCATACCACACGCACTGGTGTACGTTAATCACGCGGTTTACAGACAAAAAAAAAAACGCTGGCACTAAAATTCAAGTTTGGTTAAGACCCTGTTGAATAGGCCTGAAACCGAGCGTTCAGAGGTACGGCTGATCTTAAAGGAGCACTGACACCAATTTTCAGCGTTAATATTATTGCACAGTTCGCTTCCTTCACTCAACAGAATACCATGGCTGAAATATGAGCGGCCTGGGACGCGAAGAACATAGTTCAATTGAGTGAAGATCGTTTCCCCGAAGTCCGGTGTCGATCAGGAACCCAATCGCCCGGGCTCCGGTTGATTTGGCAGGAGGCTGGCTGGGCGATGGTGTTGAAGTTCTTGGAGGTGGCGGTCGAATTGACGAACTCTAGGCGTTGAAGTTGATTTAGTGAAACGGAAGTTTATGTACAGCTATTTACAGTACGAAAACTGGGTACATGAATAATAAACAGAAAAACTTCAAACTTCCGCTAGACGCTAGCTCCGAGTGCGCACAAATCACTCGAGCTCCTCAACTTTGTCTAACTCTCCTATTCTCGGAGCGTACACAAACCGCTCGAGAAACAACGGCCGAGACCCTGTCTCGCCGCAAGATCCGTCTAGTTGCCCGGTGCGGCGCTGCACCCTAAACCTCCGACGCGATCTTAACCTCGACTAGGGGGCTCACAACTCCCAACCTAGCGTTAACGGTCGAGACTCCTTGTCTCGCCGGGGACTGCCAGCTCAGCGCTCAGACCAGAACGATTTCCAACGGGCAAGTTCGGCCTTATAAAACCTCGAGATCACCCTCTCTCGGGAACGCCCCTGTAGCGTTCGTACACGTGTATGGGAGTGCCCGAATTCACGTAGACAGCTGTCACTCAGCACGCCACGGAATATTCAATGAGGCGCCGCCATCTTCGGGTCAACGGCACGCTCGCAGACGAGCAGGGGCGGGCGACCCCGCGGGGTGAAAGCGAAAGACGGCGACAGTGCCCTGCGCCGGCGGAATGGTTTCTTCCAGGGCGCGCGCTTCGACACCGGTAATCCCACCACCTCCGCGTGTCACGCCGACGGTGGTTCCTGGAATCCGGCGGTGCCGTCTGCTTTCTCAATGGGGGATTAACCCTGTGGTATGCGGTGGGCAAGAAGATCCGTCTCCCGTGCGCGCCGTGACGAATTAGCGACGGCTGCAGCGCAGTGTTGGCAGTGCTACGTCGCTAGACAGAGCGGCGGGTTCTCACTCGCAGCCCGGGCGCCTGGCCGCTAATCTCATAAGTGGACCTTACAAATTGGATCTCATTTATCTCGCCGACGGAGCAGCGCTCGGAGCGGCACTCAGCAAATGGACATCAGTGCGATATAACCCAGTGAAGCCAAAAGAAGTGACGCGCAGCGCTCGTCAAAAACTCGTGACGTCACTTAACGCGCGCGGCACCGCGAGCGGGCGCAACACCCTGTAAAACGGGCGCTGGTGACGTCCGCACAAAGCGGTGAGGTCAGGCCGGGATTCTGTCATATGGGCCGTTTGGGATGAAAGCGCGGGAATTCGAAACAAACGATTTTCAGGCCGTTCAATGTAATTAACTCTCGCGCGCTGAAGTATTTGAAGTGTTGTTTCAGGTTCGCCAGACCATTAAGCATCGATAAAAGCAATACAAGTGTAACAAAATTTTTGTGTCAGTGATCCTTTAATAAGCTACACCCTATTCTTTAAATAGCCCTGAACTTTTATACGCAACGACACCACCTATTGAGGAATGTGCCATGTTTTCCTTGATCGGCCACTATCTGAAGGCGCAGCTGGATTACGTTACTAGTCCCTGCGTTATCAACTGCACTATATTCAATCTCGAGTAAGACAGGTTTAGTGGACGCATTTCAGTCTTATCGGTGATGTCGTTCTGCAATTTCTCTTCCTTGTTCTTCTTCGAGCCTGTGTAACCTTGCACGCACTGTATGTTTTGTTGCCTACCGCAATCTTTACAAATGTGACAATACAGTAAATATTTGTTATAATGAAATCGTTTTATTTGAGATTTCGCGTTATTCGAAGCATTTTCTAATGCCCTTTAGAGTGCACTGCGAGCAAATCAGCCCTGCTGTTTACGAAGTGTCGCTTATAAGAAATCCAATTTCCAGTCCCTGGAATTGTTATACCGACGGTTTACTGTATTTGTTATTGCACTCTGCAAAGGTGGAAGGGGAAGCAGAAGCTCATTCTTGGAAGCCTCATGTCGGTACTCGCCCTTATCGGCATCGTCGTGGTGACCCAAATGAGTGAGTACAACCGACGCAACACAACCGGTGCAGCACAACCGAGTACAACCGTTGCAGCAGGGGTCACCCGCTGCTCGAGAGGCTAGCGCCCCCTATCGGCTGTACATTGACCTAGTACACCATCATCCGCCATGCGGCCGTTAGATGGAGGGACGGGTATTGACCCTTGACCGTATGACCCTATTGCCGCCGTATTCGCTGCGCATACTTTGCTACCTAGATTATTGGGCGCCACGGGAAAGGAACGATAGCCTTGACTCACTCTGTAGTGGCTCATGGTGTGACCATAGAATATGCAGACTTTACACAAATTAAGCAAAACCGCATTCCGTTCTGGGGCGGTGTTTTGTCCCTTTTTTGTACCTTTCAAAAGTGTCCCTTTTGAGCGAGCCCTGATTGGCTAAAAGCAAACAACCGGATGTGACGTAACGCAAGCGCGGCGGACCTACTGCGTTGGATCGCGGCTTCTTCGAACAGGCGATATAAATTTCCAACAGGCGGTTTTTGGAAGCAGTCATGAATGCGTTGATCACCACCTTGTTGTTGGCTCGCCGGAACAAACGGTCGAGAAGCAATGCAGACGCGTTCGATATGCCCCGAGAAGCATTCCGCCAGCATTTCCGCCTCTCAAAGACGTCGGCGCGCTGGCTGTGCGACGAGCTCCAGGACTAACTTGGTCGTCGGTCGCGCGGGCTCAGCGTCGAGGAGCAAGTGTTCGGTACCGGTGGCTTTCAGTCCGCGGTCGGTAACGAAGAAACGATATCGCTGTCGCAGCCCTCGGTGGGCCTGTGCATCTACGCCACCGCCATCACACAGTGCAATAAACCATCGTCTGTGATCTAGCTAATGGTCAGCAGGTGCAGTGGAATAAACGATCGTCTAGAAGCGAGCTTGATAGGTGTTGAGCAGACGAACAAAATTGACACTTATAACCTTTTATTGGTACTTTACGCGTATTGGTACTTTACGCGTACACATACCAGCTTAACGTTCGTAGATTTCACGCGCAACAGGTACGTCGTTAAGAAACTAAAATCGCCCCCCCCCCCCCCCCCGCTTCCCATTTTTCACTCGTAGAGCACCACGAAAATGTCGACGACGTAACGCACCATTGCAGGTTCTTGGAAAAGCCCGCGTCAGCATCCCGAAAGTGCGTTGATGCCAAAATACGTAACGGGAGGGTTATCTTGATGCACAAGCATTGTCACCGAACTCAAAACGGAGTCAAACCGCGAAAAACTGAGTAGCCGCAGCATTGTTTAGACTTCACTGTCACAAGAAAACAGCTCACTGCAGATGACATCTTTGGACGTTCCTCCCCTTGCGGTGAAAACTTTCAAAGTAGTAACAAAAAATTTCTTCGCGTTTAGTTTTTCAAAATACGTTCTAATAAACACATAAAAGATAGTCTCATAGGGTTTCAGTCCTTTGAAATGCGTTTGCAAGAACAGTTACGGTATTTGTATCAAAGGCCCACTGCTCAACCGGAAGTACGTCACGATGAAAGGGACGCCAAAGGGACGTTTACAAAAGGGACAGTTACGAGGATACCGCCCCTGGTTGCGTCAGGCTATCGTCAGCCTTCACTATGAGAAGCGTTGGCGGTATGTGGATTTGTCACGCTTCTTGGTGAGTGCAGTGATATTTCCGTCGTTCCGTCAGTTCTAATTCACTGTACCGTCAGTCCTTTTATTCCTTCATACGTCAGTCGTTCAGCATAAGTGTAATAAAGCAGTAAACAAATAAATGGGACATGGAGTGGGATGTAAAAAACAGTATAATGCAATCAAATTACTAGCCACAAACCCAGAACAAATGCGACATAATAGCACAAATGCGCCATGCACATGAGAACAGCTGTAATTTAAACTATATGTAGCACTATCGACGCGGCATTAGGTTTTCAAATAGGTGCACGCGCGACACATCCTGTGTGACTGAAAATGTAATTAAACGGTGAAGTATGGTGTGTCCCCCACCTAAACTGGCCGAAAATATACGCACCACCCATATTTACCAGAACAACGCGTGGAACCATGAAGACAAAATGCAAGTGTGGTTCATTCGAAGGAGCTCCTCGCCTCTCTTGCTGCAAATACCCTTTCGCACACCCATTTCTAACCGTGGAAGAGGAACTCCTTTGGCGTCAGCTTGAAATCCCTCCCTTGTTTAGCCGTACTTCATCACATACACCCCTCACTGTATCCCAGAACACTGTGCGAGCACTGCGAAGAATGGTCCACATTACATCATCATATGTGGGCCTGTAAATCTGACCCCTTCCCTCTCATCACCTCCCTCTACCAGCGGGAAACAGCGCTGGCTTGCTGAAACCCGGATATCCAGAAGTCGCTCACTGGTCGGGCAGCCACAGTCTCCGAAGCAATGCGTTCTTCGGCCCCCAAGCCGCGCTAACCCTCCGTTAAATAAAATTTTGTCTTTTTCAAGGAATTAGCCACCAGGGGGCTGACACGAACATCACGGCTCTATTTCGGCTGCCGTTTATGTCGCTCAAGCAGCGATTCTCGTGTTCATACAGCCAAAATCTAATTACCATCAGCTAGCGGAAGTCACGAGTTCTCACTGGACACCAAAATTATTCAGCTACTCCTAGAATTCATCTAAAGGCTACCATCAGAATATTCCAGGCTTCCAGGAACTGGGCCTACTTTGTAGGCCTGGCTACGAGCCCCGGCGCCGCGAGCTCGCGCCCAGCTCGAGCTTGCGTTCCAGACAACCAGGTCAGTGCATGTGCTTAAACTTGGCCGCCTGTTTGCGCAGACATTGACGTGGATGCGCTGAGCGGGCGCACGCGACCGTCAGACAATAAATAGGTCCCTGTGCTTCGCAAGAAGTTAACTACGTCGCAATCACCAAGCAGCAAGATAAAGCTACTGCGAAGACCCCCTCCTCTCGAAACCCACCACCTCGGCTACCGCAAGATCAACGTGTACCGCCTGAGAACCGGACTGAACGTTTCGCCGTGGACACCGTGCGCAATATCTCACAGTATTGCTGCAGCGAGCGGAATACTCCAGCAAGAATTCTACAAAAACGTGTTCGTCCAACTGCAAAGCCCCAACAACCTAATTGTTGCCTGCACCCCGGATTCTGAACAAGCCATCAGGCACGGAGCAGCGGACTATGAAGTCCAACCGTACATGGAGCCACCACACGCTACACGCCAGCACGCTACACGCCACACACTACATGCTACACGCCAACAAGCCTCTGCTCCTGCACGCATGCCTCATGGGCCGGGCGGCCCTACTGACCTTTCAAGGTCCACACGTCCCATTTTATGTTAAGGTGTGAAGCCTTTTATACCGATGCCGCCCATTCCGACGTTCTGTGCAAGTATGTCGCTTGTGCGGAGAACACGGCCACCGACAAGATGAGTGCCGAAACCCGGACTGTGGGCTCAACAACCCAGCCAGTGACCATCATTGTGCAACCAAAGGCAAACTGTGTAATCTGTCCCACACCACCGTTGGGAAGGACTGCCCTAAGAGGTTCGACGGCCCGTCACACCGCTACGCAGGGACCATCAACGCAGAAGGTAAGCTGGTCAGCCATAGTTGCTAATGCTCGCGCTGCTCCAGAGTTTTCCCCTCTCCCAGTCATAACGCCCGACATGCAAACACCACACACCAGCACCGGAAGTCACACAACTACTGCAGGAGATTAAACAAAACGCCGACTTGCAAAAAAGGGCAGAGGCATTGTAAACCTGCATACAGCGCCAACCTACCCCACTACCCGTCCCAGAGCCAGCACAGACAGTCTTGGAAGAAAAGGCGCTCCTACAAGTTGTGAGCCTCATAACAAAGTCCATCCAAGTCCTCAACAAGGCAATCTCTGATACTGCTGAAAATATGCTCGGGGTTATTAAAAAATAGAGTCGAGGCTGTCAGCATTAGAGAACTGGTTATCTAAAGAAATTTTACTTCCGTCGCTAGAATCAGTTGGAGACCTCAACTGAATAAACCCACAAAAAGCTACGCCAAGGTGTCTGCCAGCAGCCCCAGATGACGCAGGATGCTAGCGGTTCTTCCCCGTCATAATGACCCACTTTTGATGAATGGCGGCGAAATTAAATGAAATAAAAATCTATCAATGGAACTGCACGTCATTCCCAAGTAAAAAAGCACAATTGGAACCCTATATGCAGGCATCCCCTCCCGAAAGTTTCGCTCCGCAAGAAACGAATACGCCACAACCTACCTTGCGTGGCTATGAAACATATACGAGTGACCGCAATCACAGAACGGCGGTGTTTGTCAACAGAGAGGATGGCCCAAGAACATTTTATCGTCTCATGTATCCCCCATACCTTTATAGAAGTCATTCCGGTGAAGCCTGGCCAGTGGAACCTGTTCATCCTTAAAGGCACCCTTCAACACTATTTGAACACTGCAAGTAAACCTGCGCCACGTTAAGAGAACACTGCCAGGAATACTTGAGGCAAATATTACGCGTGCGCGTGAAGTGGTGAGCGCGCAAATCGCTGTGAAAGACGCGGAAAACCAACCACGCTCTCTTCAAATTTCCTCATTATGCCCCCCTGGCAAAGCCTAAAGGACGTCAATGCGGCCATGGCTGTCCTATTGGCCCCCGCTGGTCAAATTTGCGGAAGGAGGAAACAGCCGTCGCCGAAGAACAAGCCGCCAATAGCAACATCGAGAGCGACGAAGAACACCCCACGGAACCCAGCAACAAGAAAAGGATCATCGAAAACACCAAGGAAAGAAGACTCATGGCACGTCTCGACCGCATGGACAGGGAGCGCGAACAACTAGCAAAAACTACGAAAGAAAAGGATCTGCAGAGCGCAATGATGCAGATGCAAACCCAATTGCATACATTCATGCAGAGCATGGAAACCCAAACGTAAGCGTTCATGCAAAACGTGGAGACCGAGTTCAACACTAAATTGCAACAGTTATGGACGCAACAACATTAAGGACAAGTACCATGGCCAGACCGAAAGACAGTGAAAGACCAAGGCCGGACAGGGACCTCCTAATCTGGCAATGGAACTGTAATGGTTACCAAAGTAAAAGAGCAACGATAATACAACACCTAGAAGGGATAGAAAGGAAACCAGACATCTTCATGCTTCAAGAAACGCACTGCATAGAAACATCAAAACTACCAGGGTACAGAGCAAACGCCAAAGCAGCAAAGACCCTCAACGAAAACAAGACGGGAGCACACTGGCCTATCGGCGGGGTGTGCACGTTCGTCCGCAAGGGCATCATCTTCGTCGAGCACGAGCTGAACACCGGCTACTGGACCGACAGCTGCGCGGTGGAGGTTATCATCGGGAGGAGGACGAAGACAAGCACACTCGCCGTAAACGTGTACAGCAGCCCGATGCGCAGAAAACAAAGTTTCGTACGCTCATGCGAAAGCGCTAAGAACGATAAAGAAAGGAACGGTAGTAATCGGGGGCGACTTTATTGCTCCACACTACGATTGGGGCTATGACAAGACAACCGAAAATGGAAGAGACTTAATGCAAGACACGACGGACGCAGGGTTAACACTGATCACGAACCCGGAGACCCCAACGAGAACGGGCACATCGGTCGCCGGGGACACCACCCCGGACCTGACGTTCGTAAGGGTCGAAGACAGAGGAGACGCGACATGGAAGAACACCATGACCGATCTCGGCAGCAACCACATGATCATAGAGATACCCCGCTCGGAAACGACACAAGCCAAGAGAAAAGTAAGCACAAATACACGAACTGGGAAGAGTTTCGCCGCCAGCTCCCAACTCAGCACGAGAAAATAGAGGACATAGCCACGTGGGCAAAAGCGATCGTGGAAACAACCGAGGAAGCAACGATTGAAATAGAGACAGACGGAAACGTACACACAATGAATAGCCGACTGGCCCATCTCATCGAAGCAAAGGAGGCCTTAAAAAGAAAATGGAACCAACAACGTACGAACAGAATACTCAGAAAAAAGATCGCCGAAACTAACAGAGAGATAGAGAAACACAGCAGGGAGCTCGGCCAAGAACAGTGGGAACAGACATGCCGGGAGGCCTACGGACAACTCCACATGGGTAGAACGTGGGGACTGCTCCGGCACCTCCTGGACGAAACCCAAACCAAGGGGGAACAGCAGCATAAACTCGGCGAAATCATCCAAAAGGCGATCGCGAAGGACGGGGAGGACGAGGTGAAGATAAAACTCGACGCCAAATACCTCCCTGTTTCCCCGAAAGAAAAACAAACAGAATATCAGGGAGCGGGAAACGCCGAATAGACCGTGACATAGAAGAATGGGAGGTACGAAACGCCATGCAAGACATCAATAGAAGATCGGCGGCGGGACCCGACCGAGTAAGCAACAAGGCACTACGAAACCTGAACGACGCAACGGTCGCGGCACTGACGGAATACTTCAACAAATGTTGGAGGGCCGGAAAGCTACCGCGCTGATGGAAGGAAGCCAAAACCATTCTAATACGGAAGCCGGGCAAACCACCAGGCGTTGAGAACCTAAGACCGATATCGCTGACGTCGTGCGTAGGTAAACTGCTTGAACACGTACTCATCAACAGGTGGCAACACTACTTCGAAGAAGCAGAACTATACCCGTACTCGCTCATCGGGTTTTGCTGTAAGCTAGGCACTGAAGACGCTATGCTACAACTCAAGAAAGAGATCGTAGACTACGACACAAACCCCAGCGACAACAGAGCAATACTGGGCTTGGACCTGCAGAGTGCCTTCGATAACGTTCGGCATTCGGCGATCCTCGCCCAAGTATCGCGCCTGAATCTGGGAAAAATATCGTACAACTACATCTTCCTGACCGGCATCTTCCTGTACAACTTCCTGACCGACCGCACGACCCGAATCTGCGTGGGAGACCTACAACTACCAGAGAAGACACTAGGCAGCGAGGGAACGCCGCAGGGAGTGGTAATCTCACCGCTGCTCTTCAACCTAGTATTGATCGGGGTCGCCAACCGACTGCACAGCGTCGAAGTGCTCCGACATACAGTCTACGCCGAAGACGTAACGCTATGGGTTACCGGCGTCAGCGACGGCCACATCGAGAGCAAATTGCAAGACGCACTGGAAGCGAAGGGCTCGGGACTGGTATGCTCCCCCGCAAAGTCGGAGCTGCTAGTGATCCCGCCCAAGGGAGCGAGGCGCAACAAGCAGCCCACCAGAGACGGCGACAATATAAGAGTAAGAACAGAAGGGGGACACACCATTCCCTAAGTAAGCTGGATCAGAGTCCTAGGAATGCTCATCAAACGCAGCAGGGTCAACGGAGAGACGGTCTCCAAACTCGACGCCAAGACCGGCGTGGCGATGCGACTCATAAGAAGAGTGTCGAATAGAAGAGGTGGGATGAAGGAGGAACGACTCGTAAGGCTAGTCCAATCTTTCGGTGTCAGCCACGTCGCATACGTCGCCGCCTTTCACAATTGGCGGCAGTGCGAGCGGAAGAAAGACGACGCGATGCTGCGCAAGACATACAAGTCGGCGTTGGGGCTTCTAGGAGGCACGAGCACGCAGAAACTCGAAGCCCTCGGGCTCCACAACAGCCTGGAAGAAATAGCGGAAGCCCTGCAGATGGCGCAGTTCACAAGACTGTCGGAAACCAAGACTGGCAGAGCAATACGACAACTAGGCGTCAGCGTCAGAGAATATCTGCAGACGAAGGAGCAGATACCACGGCAGACGAGCAAACTCATCGTCGTAACCCCGATACCACGGAACATGAACCCAACGTACAACCAGGGAAGAAGAGAAGCACAGCCTAAAGCGCTGATAGCACTTCACTCAAACGACGAAGGGGCGGTATTGGTGGGCCCGGCCAGCTACAAAAACATCAACGGCGTCTTCAGCGTCCGCGTGGTCGAAGCCGAGACCGGCGAGACCAGGCTGGCGGCAAGCATGAAGACTAAGTCGCCGAACCAAGCCGAGGAAGTGGCGGTGGCACTCGCCACGGGGACCCAAGAACAAAGACGGTGCTGTATTATTCGCGAACGGCAGTGGGCAATTTTGCGAAGAACCATGTGTGCCGTGCGGCCGCGCGTATTCTACGCAAGGCCGAAACCAACAGCGACAACGACGGTGTGGTAATTAAGTGGTTCCCCGCACATGCGGGCGAAAGGGTGGCGAGCTCGCTGGGGCTCAACACCGTGGCGCGAGGATTAGCCGGCCGTGCCACGGGAACGACGGTCGCCGATGAAGTGGATCGTCCCGACAAGGACATCATGACCAGTTACAGCAAGGCGATCTTGTGGTATAGACTAGGAAGACGAACGATGGCCCTGCCTCATCCCGGGTTGACTAGGGAAGAGGCGGTAGGGCTCCGTCAACTACAGACAAACACAGTGATTACCCCAGTGCTAGCCAAGCACCTGTGGCCGGAGGTGTCGTGACTGATGTCTGAAGACTGTGCAGTAAGGAGCGGGCAAAGCTGGCCCACATCCTAAAAGACTGCATAAGCGCGAACAATGACAACAATGCTGACGTTCTCCGGCCCCACACAGAGGAGCGAAGAGATCCAACGACTACGACGTGCAATACAAGGCCGTCCAGCAGATTCTAGCGGCGGTCGAGAGGCAGCGACCGGTCGGGTCGGAGGCAGAAAGGGGGAACCCGAGTGCGCCGAAGCCCACCGAGAGCGACTCTCGCCGCTAAGAAGACGTCCGGCCTCGTCGACCCAAGACTCCATCCGAAGAGGGTGGGGTAGGGGTTACTGAGGAATCTTAATAAAGTTGTTCTCTCTCTCTCTCTCATTTCCTGTGACAATCCGACGTCGTCGACGCTGTGTACCAACCTCTTCTATTCCTGAACCTGTACGTACAGTTTTGGCGTTTCTTTTGTGTTTTGAGTGCTCGCGGAATTTGAGTGACGAGCTCCCCTTTCAACAAGACCACTTAAAACAAATGTTTATTACTTCAACAACACCCTACCTGTCTGAGCGCGCGCTTCAATCAGGCAGCCATGCCTGCTTTTTCGTGGAACCAGACCGGAAGTATACCCCTCCACGTTGGGGAGAAAAGAGAAAAAGTCTCCGGTCTGTGATATATCGAAGGCCGCCGAAGAGCACGCCGCGAGCGGCCCCCTCTCCAGAAAAGAGCGCGCAGCTTTCGTCGGGTTGTCCGCGGTCGAGTTGAGAGGGAACAATTATGCGCGATATCTCATCGTGCGTAGTTTCGGTGATAGTGAACGGATTTTCATCTTTATTGTGGAAGGAGATTGCTGGGACAATAGACTTTACCCCAAAAAAACATTCCGAGTAGTCGATGGTAAGTGCTGCAGGGTCCCTTTGATATATACAGTCCCCCAAACCAGCCCCTTACGGAGATCAACCCACTTCTGGCGGAGGCAATCAAGAAGGCTGGCCCCAACCCCTTAGTGTTCCTTGGCAACTTCAACGCACCTCATCACTCCTGGGGCTACCTGCAAGCAACTAAGAAGGGAACGGCGTTTCTGCAAGCAACACACAATTTCCAGCTTATGCTTTGCGATGACCTAACCATCCTACGAGACTGGGAGCAATTGGCGTTCTTTGCCCTAGTTGGCCTTGCGCCATTAACATTCAAACATCATCACCGTGACTGGAGCAAGTGTGCCAAGAGACACCATTCCAGATCTCGCATTTGTACGACACGTCACTCAAATTGATTGGCAGCGGCTACCGTACATCTTGGGAGCGACCACTGTATCGTCACATTGACACTGGTTCACGGCACCCTATGCCGCGAGCTAGGACAAGCCAAGCTCACAGATTGGCCCACGATTCGGCAACATTCGATTGACTTACCACATGCAGAAGAAAATCTTGAGCTCTGGAAAGCAAAGATGGTGGAACTGGTACAGCGGCACACCAAAACCATAAATTTTACTTCTGAAACACCGGTTATTGACACCCACGTCCACAAATTATGGGCAGCATTAAGAGGATAATCAAACGGTGGAAAATCCAAAAAAACCAACCGAAAAATAAAAATAAATAGCTCGAATTACTAAAGAGGCAGTACAATATGCTCTAACACTGTAAAAGCAAAATTGGAGAACATTTTGTAGTGAATTAAGTAGAACGTTGAGCACCAAAAGGACGTTAAAAATATTACGGCATCTACTGGGCTCAAAACCATCCAAGGCCGCGACGCAACAGCAGATGCAAAGCCTGGAGTATAAACACCCAAACCCACCGAACCAATTATTGCCAACTATACAAAAGAAACTATTCGGCACAGAACAGCGGCAACAAAATCACCCTCCGTACCAAGGCAACCCAACGCAAGCATGAACGCCCATTTTACAATCCAAGAGCTTCAGGGGGCACTTGCATGTCTGACACGTAACACCACGCCAGGCAAGGACAGAATTACAAGTAATCTACTACGAAACCTGAACGAAGACACGTACGAATCCATCCTGGCACTTTCCAACAAACATTGGCTAGCTGGCACCCTGCCACCACAGGGGAGGCACGCCGACATAATGCTAATCACTAAACCTCACAAACGAATCGGCATTGAAAACCTTCGACCGATCTCGCTTACATCATGACTAGGAAAGCTCTTTGGACAACTGGTGAACCGTAGACTGACAGAACATCTTGGAAATAATATCTTCTACCCTCACATAACGTTCGTATTCCGCTCCTATCCGTCTACCCAGGACGTATTGTTACAGATGAAAGAACAAATTATAGGCAACCTCAGCAAAACCACCCCAGCACCATCCTGGCTCTAGACGTTCAAGGCGCCTTCGACAACGTCACCCACGGAGCGATCTTCCAAAGACTGCGAGACACCAGCTCCGGAGCAGCGACGTACAAATTTGTACGAGCATTCCTGTCAGGTCGTACCGCTAAAATTCGACTGTGCCCAATACAAAAGCGCACATTTTCAATACCTACGAAAGGCACGCCTCAAGGCTCAGTTATTTCCCCCTTACTATTTAATATTGCCCTGCTTCAACTGCCTTCCAAGCTTTCAGACATCCCGAACTACATCACGCCTTTTACGCTGATGATCTTGCTATTTGGAAGAACACAGGATTAGCCGGACAACAGCAGGGCCGTACTTCAACAGACCATAGACTGCGTGACGGAGTACTTGAAAAGACGGGGCCTTGCATGCGCCCCTACCAAGTCAGCTTTACTGGCCCTTCGGGCACGCACACGAGGTACCACCCAACCCAACGCCACACCTAAGTCCCATCACTTCGTATACTTCAAGTTACATCACCTCAAGTCACACCACATCGCTTTTTGGGAGTACAATTTCATGCCGACTTGCTGCCTCAACTAAACACCACATTCATATAGCTGATGCACATGATACGACGGATCTGGACCCAGCAGAGTGGTCTTAAAGAACAAGGCACCTGCCGCATAGTACAAGCCCTGCTCACAAGCTGCATCGTCTATGGCACCCGATATGTCCAACTACGACCCAAGGAACACTCTAAAATAAATGCCCTAGTTTGAAATTTGTATAAGCGCGCCCTGGCACTGCCCGGTTTTACACCTACAGACAGCCTTCTCAAGCTTGGACACCATAGCACCTTGAGCGAAATTCTCGAAGCGTAACGAGCGAGCCAACTAAATCGACTAGCTCTAACTCCAATGAGCCGCGTGGTTCTCGACGAACTGGCTACTTCATCCGTACACCATCCAACGCCCCTGGGGGGCGCTGCGAGCGGTCGCCGAGTGCGGACGTGTCTCACTTCGGCTCCGTGCAAATGCCGCTTTTTATCGCGGAAGAAATTCGCCCAGTCTTCTGAAAGTGTGAGTACTTTCTCAGTTCAATCGCCGGCACCGCCCGGTGAAGGAATCTTGGAATTCCAACCATTTTTCGGCACTTTACGCCAGTTCTAACGATCGACGTGGCCGAGCGGCAGCTAACCCTAACGGAACGGCGGCTAGGCCTGGCGACGGCTTCGGCCGCCGCGGCGGCGACCACCCCTTGCGCCGGCTCCGCCGAGCGCGGGGACGCGTCTACGATGAAGAACGTGTCGGCGGAAACGCCGGAAGATCTTCAGGCAGCGATGGAAGTGAACGTGTCGGACGAAATTGGTGACTACGTGGGCCGGGATTCCGGCCGCATGACCGTTCGAGTGCGGGGATCGTCGATCGGCGGAGCCGCCTCAACGAGCGGCGAAGAAGAAGAGCACGCGGGCTGGATAGTAGCCACGCGGCGAGGAAGAAAGACCGAAAGGGAGACAACGATTGGGGACGTGTCGTCGGAGCACCAACGACAGCAGCTACATCGTCCTCGTTCTCCCGGTAAGCGTCCACAATTGACGCGTACGCAGATCAAGCAGAGAGTCAACATCAAGATGGCGAGAGCGGCGCGCATGCCTAGCCTACCCGCTAACGATCACCGTATTATAGTGCGGCCGCGATGCGGCTTTGCCATCGGGAAACAAGACCTCCTAGAATTTGTGGCGGCCATGGCAGCGTCGGCTCGGATACCGTTAGACGCAACGCTGGAAGATACAGTTTGTCCAAACATCGGACAGAACATCGTAGTCATCAGCACACCGAGCCGAGAAAGGGCGGACAAGTACGACAAGGTCAGAGCTATCACCTTGAAGGGCACCAAATATGAAGTCTTCGCGTACCGCGCAGCTCCTAACGATACCGTAAAGGGAATCATATACAACATCCCGCTTGCGTACACGCAGGCGGACATCAACGCGTGCCTCATCGGTGAGCGCAACCCAACCATCCTTGCCGCGCACCGAATGGGGGAGACTACGGCGGTCGTGGTGCTCTTTGAAGGACAAGTGGTACCTCAACACATCAAATTTGCCAGCCTCATTGTGAGATGCAAGATATATAAGCAACACAGAGAGGTCTGCCGGCAATGCGGGGAGGTTGGACATCGAAAAGATGTATGCCCCCGGCCGGACAAGAACGTTTGCTTCGCGTGCGGGCAACAGAACCCCCCGGAAGATCACGAAACAGTTTGCAAACCGAGCTGCAAGTTGTGTGGCGGCCCCCACCCGTCGGGCACGGGCAGATGCCGTAACAAGTACAAGACCCCCTTCCTCGTCCGACAACGCAAGATGGCGGCGAATGGATCAGAGAAACACAAAGGCCACGTCGGAACGGTCAGTTTTGGCGGGAAAGAGGACTTCCCACAGCTGCAGCGCGTCGAGAAGGAGAACAATGGAGGGACACGCCAGCGCTCGCTCAGCCGCAACAACAGAAGCAAAAGCAGAGAACGAAGCAAAGAGCGGAAACGTAGTCATTCGAATAACCGCATGACGTGGGCGAAAATGGCTGCGCGCAGGAACGCCCCGCCGCCCGGCCACAGCCCACTTGCGGAAGGGGCCCGGCTAAGAGGAATGAGAGATAAATCCACTCTCTCACAGAGAGGAGAAGGAAATAACGAGGTCGCTGCGCTACGAGAAGTGATAGCTCAGTTACAGGAAACGATCAAGGAACAAAAGAAAATAATTGACCAACTCATGAAGATGCAGCCGCCGCCGCAACAATCACAATTGACGTGGCAGCTGGGTAACGTTCCGCGACCCCCCGCCTTCGAACCGGCGGGCGATCGCGATGTAGCGCCATCACAGCCGCCAATCAAGATGAGAAAACGGACCGGCACGGTAGAAGCTGGCAACGAGGAGGGCATGGTGGAAGAGCCGCCCAAGGAGGACACTGGAAACAGCACCGCCGAAATTTTCAACACCGACGAGTGCCGACTCACGCAGGATGATGCGGGGATCAACTACGGTGTCCGCATCCACAAGCTCAGCAAGCGCATGGACAAGCAAGCTGGACAGATCAAAGTACTAGGCGAAAAGATCGTTAACATAGAGCGGACTACGACGAGCATAAAGAGGGACATCGTGGACCTCAAACAATTCATAACTAAACAACTCGGAACCCTCGGCGGGAAACAACACGAGACTACACAGGCATTCAACGATGGCCCGTAAAAAGACCAGTATACGTATTTGGCACTGGAACGCAAATGGACTCCGGTGCCGCAAAGCCCTTCTACAACAGGTCGTTAGCACTATGACGGACCCCCCGGAGGTCATTCTGATACAAGAAACACACATGGAGGATCCCCCCAAACTATTGGGGTACCGCACTCACTTCTCACCCCCAAGTGCTCGTACGCAAGGAAAGGGAGCGGCGCAGGGGGTCTGCACGTTCATACGCAAGGGCATCACTTTCATCCCACTCGATCCGCCGCACAATGGCTCGACGGCGCTGGAAACCTGCGCTACGGAGGTGGTGCTGGGAAAGCGTCAGCGTCACTCCCTCACTCTCGTCAATGTATACAGCAACCCGCAGCACGGGAGCCAGCGATTCAAGACTCTCTTCCAGAGAGTTCAGCAGCTTGTTCCGGGCGCGCCTTGTGTCGTGGGAGGTGATTTCAACTCTGCTCACAAGGAACTAGGATATCCACGCACGACAGCGAAGGGAAGGAACCTTCTGGAAGAGGCCGAGGCAGCGGGCTTCACCCTTCATACAGATGCCAAGCAACCCTCAAGAATCGGCACGTCCACAGTGCGCGACACGACCCCGGACCTCATCTTCACGAACGCGCCAAGCGAGGGTCCGGTAAGCTGGAGAAACACTGGTATGAACTTAGGGAGCGATCACTACATAATAGAAATCACACTGGAACTCGGTATCGAGGGCGCTAACACTCCCTTGCGCGTGCACAAGCTCACGGATTGGGCAGCCTTCCGCAGGCAAAGCACCTGCACCGTCATTGAAGATATCGAGGAATGGGCACACAACATAAATAAAGCGGTCCAGGACGCGAGCACGGAGGTCAGAACTGAGGACACCGTTCCTGCAATGGACCCTCATTTGGCCCACATGATCGAAGCGCGAAGGTCCCTTCAGCGTCGATGGAGGAGGAATAGAACAAGCAGGAACTTACGAAAACGTGTTGCGCAACTCGGTCGGGATATAGAGGCGTACAGCCAACAGCTAGCCAGACAGCAATGGCATGCAGTCTGCAAGGAAGCGGATGGGCAGCTTCATGCTAGCCGTACCTGGAAGCTGCTACGGTCTCTCCGAGACGAAACACAAAACAAGTCCTTCCAGAGACACCGGCTCGAGCAGATATTGCACACAGCGATTAAACAGCACGGGGAGGACGGAGTACGAGACTATCTCAATAACAAGTACCTACCTTCCACGCCTAGCGTCGCCCATCCGGAATATGCAGGGAAGGAAAACCCCGAATTGGACGCCGATATCAGCGAAGGCGAGGTTAGGAGAGCCGTTAGTGAACTCAACTGCAAATCCGCCGCAGGCCCGGATCGAGTGCACAACAAGGCGCTTCGCAACCTGGGCGACGGAGACATTACGGCACTCACGTACTTCTTCAACAAATGTTGGAGCACTGGTCACGTACCGAAGCAGTGGAAGACGGCCCGTACGGTCCTGATCCCCAAACCGGGAAAACCACCTAACATCGAAAATCTGCGACCCATATCCCTTACATCGTGTGTGGGCAAGGTCATGGAGCACATCCTAAACAACAGATGGCAACGCTACATGGAAGAGAACGGCATCTATCCTCCCACCATGATCGGCTTCCGTAATAAGCTAAGCACCCAAGATGCCATGCTTCTCATACAAAGTGACCTGCTGGACCAGCCCAGCGTCACTGATTGCCGAGCGATTTTAGGATTAGATGTCAAGAGCGCTTTCGATAACGTCCGGCACGCGGCCATATTGGCACAAGCTCAGCGCGTCGGCCTCGGGAAGCGCTCTTACGAATACATACGAGCCTTTCTCACGGGCAGAACGGCGCAGCTCCAAGCGGGCCAGATCCAGTTCGAGGAACGAGTGATGGGAGGCCAGGGAACACCACAGGGTGCGGTCATCTCCCCTTTCCTGTTTAACCTGGTCATGATCCCGGTTGCCAACAGCCTGGCCGACCTCCCCTCCGTGCATCATACCATCTATGCAGACGACGTGACCCTCTGGGTAAAAGGAGGAGCCACGGGGCACATACAGGAACAGCTGCAAGAAGCCATAGATCGAATAGAAACGCAACTGCAAGGGGCAGGACTGCAATGTTCCCCGCAAAAATCCGAATTACTGGTCTTACCCCCCGCCGGGCACTGGAGGAAGAGCGCTGAGGCAGAGGCCGCCGAAATCGTCCTGCACACCGGTGATAACGGCACCATCCCTCACGTGGCCAGCATCCGCGTTCTGGGCATGCACATCAACCGGGTCAGTGGAAACGCGACGGCAGTAGACCGACTCATCACAAAGATAGGAGTGGCCACGCGCCTAGTCAAGCAGGTGGCCACGAGGAAACAGGGAATGCGGGAGGCAAGCCTCCTGCGACTGGCGCAATCCTTTGTGGTCAGCCATGTAGCCTACATTGGAGCTTTTCACAAATGGCTCCGACATGAGAAGGACAAGATCGATGCGGCCATTCGCAAGGCCTACAAAGCCATCCTAGGCCTCCTACCTAGCACCAGTAACGTGGCACTGGCTGGCTTGGGAATGCACAACACCCTTGAAGAAATAGGGGAGGCGCAACGCATATCGCAAATAGTCCGGCTTGGCACCACGCAAGCGGGCAGGGAGATACTCCACAGGGCGGGTCTGACGTCGCCGGTGGACCCCCTGCCTGAAGAGGGAGACCAAAGGATACACGCGGGCAAGAAGCATCTACTTGCGCAGCAACTAGTCGTGCCTCCACTTCCCCGCAACGTGCAGCCGGGGCTGGACGAGGGACGTCGTAGAGCACGAGCAAATGCGTTAGCGCACATGTATGAAGACGATGGCTCGGCATATTACGTCGACGCAGCCGAACATCAGCACAAGACCGGGGTCTTTGCACTCTCGGTAATACGAGCACGCGATGGTCAGTGTGTAACGGCCGGCAGTGTCCGGACCCGTACGGCCGTGCAAGCTGAAGAAGCTGCCATAGCGCTTGCGTTGACCTGTCAACCCGGTCAAACCATCACGATACTGAGCGACTCCCTTTCTGCTGTCCACAGATACAGCAGAGATGCGATAAGCAGCGTCGCGTGGAAACTGGCACCCACAAACAGAATGGCCCGAGCATACCTCAGATGGTTCCCGGCGCACATGGGAAACTTATCGAAGGGGACCCCCAACCGCAATGAGGAGGCGGACAAAGTTGCACGAGAGCTCGCACACCGTGTAGCGACTGCCGAACCTCTTACGTCGCGGGCGGAGGGAAATGAGACTGACTGCGACAGCTCCAATGAAATGCACCCAATCCTGAACTATGGAGACGTACTCGCCTGGCATCGGGAGCAACGGAGGAAGACAGCGCAGCCACACCCACTCCTCACCCGTACCGAGGGAGTGCTTTATCGTCAACTACAGACAAACACAGTGATTACGCCGGCGTTGGCGCGTTATGTGTGTCCAGGATACTACGCAAGTGACACGTGCTGTGTGTGTGAACTGGTGCTAGCAGACTTACCACACGTAATGTGGGGATGTGTAGAACACGAAACTCAGGGGTACCCGCGGGTGCTCCCCCCGAATGTGCAGTGCGCGCTCAACTCTACGGACCTCAGTGCGCAACGGACGGTGATCCAGCAGCTGGAGCTAGCCCTGGCTAGACAGAAACGAGGCGGATCGGGCAGTCACCAAGGTGGTGGCTGTAATGCCCCTCACGCCCGGTCTCCCCAGGCACATTAGTCATCCAGCCCGGTCCTTTCGGGGACTCCACGGACGGGGCGGAGTCCTGCGTGACGCACCCCCCGGTGCCGGATTTTACCGAATAAATGTCTTTATCTCTCTCTCTCTCTCTCCAACGCCCCTACCCGGGTCCCATCAAACATAAGCCCCAATATCAAAGTCGCCGCCCTTCCAAGAAACATGCACCAGGAATACAACAAAGGGAGAGCACGAACAAGAACAAGATACTCAAGCAATAAATTCACCAACAACCCGGATGTCTATTACACAGACGTAGCTAGAAATCCCGACCGCCAGGCCCACGTTGCAGTGGTCGTGGGTGCTGAAGGGACAGCAATATCAGCTACAACACGACGAACAACCGACCGATGTCGCAGAAGAGACAGACATCGCCCTAGCGGCCACTTTCAGCAAAAAGCAAAATATTACAGTCATCACTGACTCACAAGAGGCATGCCGGAATTATATATCAAGGCGAATATCTCCACATGCGCGCACAGTTCTGCAACACGCCAAAACTCTACCGACCATTCACATTGTTTGGACGCCGGGTCATGCCACCCTCCCCGTAAATGAGGCGGTTCACGCAACTGCCCGCGACATTTTGCACTGGGCATTCCCAAGGGAGGTCGACGACACACCTCCGATCGCTTTGCCAGTCACACAGCTACAAAAACATACACGGGCATCTTATACCATTATCGCCGTGAACGTCTCATTTACCCTCCTTCTCACCCATCACTCAATACACAGGACTCTCGAACCTGGCGCCGAATTCAAACACAGACTTACTACAACATGACAATTTTACATCATATTTCACCAACTGTTTTCCCCTACAACTGCACATAAGCAATACACCGAACACCACCTATCGCCTCGCACGGGAGTGCGTCAAACATCGCAATCCAATTCTATCATTTACATTGGAGCAGTGGAAATTAGGCTGACCGGCTTCCAGCTCGAGGATCAGGAGCACCTGATCCTTAGGCGCGGGCTTCTCGGGGGCCCGAAGGCGGCCTGGGCTAAGGCTATCACTCACTCTACTTTCCCCGTCCCCTTTTCCTTGAAAAAAAGGGGTGTTCTTCCTTCTCTCTACCTCCCTCCTATCTCTCTCTCTCTCTCTCTGGAGGGACCCTGACACCACTTCTACCAGGAACTGATTGATTGATTGTGGGGTTTAACGCGCCGACGCAACGCAGGTGATGAGGCGCGCCGTAGTGGAGGGCTCCGGATTAATTTTGACCACCTGGGGATCTTTAACGTGCGCCGAAATCTCGTGCACACGGGCGTTTTTGCTTTTCGCCTCCATCAGAAAAGCGGCCGCCGCGGTCGGGAATCGCACCCGCGACCTCGTCCTCAGCAGCGCAACGCCTTAGCCACTGAGCCACCGCAGCGGGTGTCTACCAGGAACTTCACACAAAGAGAGAATAGCTATGCTACCCACTGGTGCCGTTTCCGCACTCAACTCATAGCATATTATGAGCAGTTTGTTGCATTGGCTGATGCCGACAAAATCCAACGCAAATAACAGGGTTTGTAAGCTTGCAGAACGAGCTATTTGCGCTTAAATTTAGTGCGCATTATTTTAACGGTATTAACTAATAGTGGGGTGAAAATGGAATTGACGAACAAATACATAAACACAGAAGCACTAGTGAGTACGGCGCGCGCTATGCTCATCAACGCTCCAAGCTGCTCAGCCCACTTGTGCAAGGCTCCTCTCCTTCGGCCGTATACCGCTTGAGTGGCGCAACGGCAGACTTCCCCAGGAGACATTCGTGCCCTGGGCCCTCCGATCTGCGACTTCTCAAGACCTCGTTCCCCCATGTTCTATCCCCTTAAGGGTTTTTTTTTTCATTCCACAGCAGCCTCCCAGGGTAATTCACGTGAAATAAAAACGTGCAAAAACAGCCATCGGGAGCGTTGGGCTTGACTGTCACGCCACAGACCAACTGGCATAACCAACACGTCATACCCAATGTTTCACGAAACATTTACTATCGAGAGTACCGATAAAACAACGAGGTACAAGTACGGCAACAAAAGACGTGTGCGGACAGCGGTACTAGAGCGGTACCGTCGCGTTATCCCTAAACACAAATGGTAAACAGGCTAACAAAAAAGATGTTTTTGTCGTTGGGAAACGTTGGGAGTGTGGCATAAACTACTTGTATTACATATTTAGTTTACCGCTATTTCTTCTTTAGTTACTTTTACGAGAGAAGCACCTTAGGGGCTCGGGCTGTTGGCGTTTCATGTCATCGTCTTCTCAAGTCATCGTATTCTCATGTAGTCACGGTACAAAACACCGGGACACTCATTTTTAAACGCCTCGCGCTATAACGCTTCATCTCCACGGGCAAAAACGCGTACTAAAAGAACACACCGGGGCACTCGTTTTCCAACGCCTCCCGCTACTTCTTAGCATACTTCTTAGCTTGATCTGGCGTGCGACACGAACGGAACTTACGGCGAGTCTGTCTCTCATTTAACTGCTTAAATCCGGTTCAACGCAAGAGAGGGCGCCACCGCCTTAGCAAGCGCGCGATTGCTCCTCCCACCGGCGCTTCTCCGGCGCCCAATCATCGCGTGCCGGGTGTCAAGAAGAGATAATTTTTAAATACACTTATACACTGCATACAGTGCCAACCCACGTTTCACGTCAGTGGAGATGGCTTGGCATTGTATTGTTACTGTAGAAATTAATCGAATTTGTGTTTTAAATATAAATTTGAAGCCCCAAGTTTTTTTCTTATTCGGTTATTTTATTGTTTATTAAACATACTGCCAATAACTGCTGAGATCCTCGCAGGAAGGCCGTATACATGTTACATGTCAAAGTGTTAGATAAATGTGGTGCGTACAGAAGCTGTAAGCTAGTACACATATATTGCCCATGCAGCGAAATAGGCAAAAATCCTGCGAATTTTACAAAAAAAATGCGACAGCCTACAAGCCTGGATAAAACTTGTTAAAACATGCATCAGCGTATTATGTTACTAGAGGCATGTATACTCAACAGTAGGAATATTTTCAGCAATTTACCCGGACATGTATTCAACAGTACAGTTTGTTCCCTACACTACAATACTGCGCCGTTTTAAGTGCAGAGCAGATCACTTTAGGGGCCGTACTAAACCACGGTCACGCTATTTAGCCACCGCGGTCATGCAGCGTCACGCACCCCAACAGAGGCTTCGAAAACAGAGGCTTGTCCCTCGATTCAGCCTTCCGGTCAAGTGTTAAGAGGATATTTGATCAAGAAGTTTATGTAAGCAGAACCGCTTGAAACTCCTGGAACCGCTGGAAGTTGTCGCACATGTCCTGCTTATTTAGCGAAAAGAAAACTGTAGGTACATTTCAGAAAAAAATATATCGAATTAACCGGCAGCCCCCGCGTCCATTTAGTTAGGAAAACTGATTGTATTGGTTTTTACGATACATAGTAAGGGAAAAAATGTAACCGCCGCAGAAGGAAAATACGCGACGCGTGCAAAACATTTCAGAATGGCTCAAGAACGTGGGAGATGAAAGTAAGCACAAAAAGAACAGAACTCCCGCTCGTCCTGTTCCCGGAAGAACAAGATACAACAGTTAAAGAAAACGATGCGAGCTGTCCCAAGAGAAGGCACGCGAGCACCGCGAAGGCGGGAAAATTGAATTGAATTGAACAAACCTTTGTTCAATTCATCAAATGGGGAGTGAGGGAGAGAGTATAATACCATGAGGGGAGGTAGCGAAGAGCGAAGAAGGGCGCAACAGCCCGTATGGTGAATCACTGCTCTGCACTTCCGACAGCTTTCACGTTAAGTGGACTTGCTTTACTTTTTTTTACCACTTCGCAGTCATTTCTTTTGCCCGGGCTCCCGGGAAGTCGGCAGCGGCGCGTGGTTCCGATAGATCGGGGTCGGCAACGCTGGAGGTGGAGGCAACGCTGAAACCAGAAGAGACCACTCTACCGGAGCGTACACCCGCGACACGACGGCGACCGCCGCCAGAGGCCAGGAGGGCCACGAGTCCGAGCACAAAGCGAGCCCCCAGGAAGAAGAAGAAGAAGAACGGCCGGAAAGGCACTACCCTCGCCCCCACCAGCGCCAGCAGTGAAGCACAGGACAGCACAAGTGCGATCGTTGGGACGAATGAAGGCGAAAGGCCTACAGAGGCCGAAACCGCCGAGAAGGGGGAGTCGAAGCTCGCCGAAACCGCCAATAATAGAAACTCGAAGCTGAACAGGACGGGAAAGATCCACGCAGTGACGCCCAGAGCGCATCCGAGGGCAAATAAGGCACCTTTGCGGCCTCCCAGGGAGCCTAAGGAAAGCTCAGACACTGTTACCAGTGCGGACGCTGAGGACCCTTTCACGCTCAATGACTTTCGTGAATGACTTTCAAGCACCTTTCTCATGGCATGTGTCGGGAAAAAAATTGTGGGGAAACAACTTTCCGAGCAGTGATAAAATGGTTTTTGAAAAAAAGGGTAAGGAATCGTGGCTAAATTGAATTATAAAGTGTTCCATGGTAACTTATGAAACACAGTTTAAAATATGTTTCGAGCAAACTTTTAAGGGTGGCAGCTTTTGGGTGGCTGGAACGTAAATGCTGTACATGATCGCCCACTTTCCACCGTCACATGGCACTTTCCACCTTGGCACTTTCACTGCCCCGAAATGTCCGCTGTCGGCTGGACTTATAGCCTTACTACTGTCGCTGCCCAAAAATTTACGCCGTCGCCTGGACTATAGTCATACTATGCTCTATTACTGTCCCCACATTTCCGGCGTCGGCTCGAATATAGCCTTAGTACTTTCACTGGCCAAAACATTACTGCCGTCGGATCGACTAAACCTGGAGTGGTGAGCGCTTAAACTTTTACTAGTAGAACAGGGACGAGAAATACTACAAAACAGGACTAAGCGCAACTAACAACGGATTTATTAACGCAGATTGAACATATATATATACACGTGCTTGTATAAAAAAGGTACAAAAAAGAAGCTTGAACATATGTGATAACAACTGTACACGGTTTACATGGAGCGCATGCTCAGTTCTTACTGCGACAAGACGTATATTTCCCTTTTTGATAATGTGATCGATGGAGCGCTGCCGTGTTCTCCTTCTTCTCCAGACACCATATAGTAGGTGTCCCATATCTTCCGCTGCATCTTGATCTTTGACCTCAGGACCACTGACGTTTTATGGTACTCCGGCGCGCATTACATCTTGCATAATACTGTGCCAAGTCGCTTGGCGCGTTTATCGACGGGCACGCGTACTTATGTTATCAGAGCCATTTATTGAGGCAGCGAACAGTCTGGCCGATGTTTGATTTGCCACCGGGAAGGGGAATTTCCTAGATAACACCTTGATCGCATTTCGCAAACTTCTGCACGTGTTTTACAGCACAGCTCGGTTCGGCAGTGTCGTCATTTCCGTGCAGGTTAACTTTCTTGCAAATGCCCCTTAATTTGTTGGGTGCTGTAAAGACAACCCGCATGGCGTGTTCGCCGGCCACCTTTCCAAGTCTGCGCGATATAGCATGGATGTATGGTAACACCACTAGCCTTCATTTGCTTTTCTTTTTCTTTGCCGTCCTTTCCGCTTTGCGCTCCTTCCCCGCCATCTTCAACACTTTTTATGCGGCTGATGCAATGACCTACTCCGGGTACCCTGCGTCCTTAATTCTCCTGCAGGCCGATGCTTTCGTGCGTGTTATCGCAACTTGACTTCTTGAGGACCTCTGCCAGACATGGCGTAGCAATGCCTTGTTTTATGGATTTTGAGTGGGCTGATGCATAATGGAGCCAACCTTTTTCTGTACGGGTCTTATACATCCACCCCACGCAGTAGCCAAACTTGATCGACAAGTCAAGGTACTGCAGGCAGGTATCCTTGTGCTGCTCAAAAGTGAAATTCCGGTCCTTGAACTTTTCAATTATATTCAGCGGGTTGTCCTGAGTGCCGCGCCCCATCTGTGTACACACAGGGAAGTAATCCACATACGACAAGCACTTGATGACGTGGATGACCTGGAACTCGTAAAAGGCAGCCTACAAGGCTCGGTCACCTTCTGAGAGGAATAGCTCGCACAGCACTGGGGTAATGCTGGAACCTATACAGATTCCGTCCTTCTGCGAGTACAGCTCTTCATAGAACTCGATGATTAACGAGTGCCTCTGCACTCGTTAATCATCGGGACAATGCACTGAATATACTAGAAAAGTTCAAAGAAACCCACGAAGGACTGGAATATCATTTTTTAGCAGCCCAGGGAGACCTGCCGGCAGTACCTTGACTTGTCGATCAAGTTTGGCTACTGTGTGGGGTGAATATATAATACCGGTACAGAAAAACGTCTGCTCCCTTAAGCGTCAGCCCACTCAAAAACCATAAAACGAGTAATTCCGACGTCATGTCTGGCACAGGTCATCAAGGAGTCAAGTTGTGATAACGTGCACGCGATCATCAGCCTGCAGGCAAAAAGACTTAAGGACGCTGTGTACCCGGACCAAGTCATTGCATCAGTCGCATAAAAAGTGTTGAAAATGGCAGGGAAGGAGCGGAAAGAGGGAAATGACTGCAAAGAAAAAGAAAAGCAAGAAAGGCCAGTGGTGTTACCATACATCCATGCTATATTGCCAGACTTAGAAAGGTGGCTGGCGCACACAACGTGCGTGTGGTCTTTCCAGCACCCAACAAATTAAGGGGCTTTTGCAAGAAAGGTAACCTGCACAGAAATGACGACACTGCCGAACCGAGCTGTGGTGTAAAACACGTGCAGAAGTTTGAGAAATGTGATCAAGGTGTTGCCTACAAAATTCCCCTTCCAGGTGGCAACTCGTACATCAGCCAGACTGGTCGCTGCCGCAATGAGGCTCCGGGAACATAAGTACGCGTGCTCATCGATAAACGCGTCAAGCAACTTGGAACAGCATTGTGCAAGATTTGAATGCACGCCGGAGCACCATAAAACGTCAATGCTCCTGAGGTCAAGGATCCAGATACAGCGCGAGATATGGGAAACCTACTCTATGGTGTCTGGAAAAGAAGGAGAATACGTCAGTGCACCATCGATAACATTATCAAAAATGGAAATAGACTTCCATTGTCACATTAAGGACTGAGCTTGCGCTCCATGTAAACCGTGTGCAGTTGTTATCGCGTATGTTTAAGCTTCTTTTTTGTACTTTTTTTTTATACAACCGCGTATATATATGTTCAATCTCCGTTAATAACTCCGTTGTTCGTTGCACTTGGTCCTGTCTTGTAGTCTTTCTCGTCCTTGTTCTACTAGTCAAAGTTTAAGCGCTCTCCGCTCCAGCCATGCAGCACCAACAATCCCTTACAGATGCCCTGTTAACGACTATAGGCTTTCCGCACCGGCTGGACTATAAGCCTTGGCACTTTCACTACCCACCCCGAAATTTCTGCTGCCGGCTGGACTATAGCCTTACTACTTCTGCTATCCCAAAATTTCAGCCATCGCCCGGACTATAACTTTGGCACTTTCACTGCGTCGAAATTTCCGCTGCCGGCCTTAGGTACTTCCGCTGTCCCAAATTTCCGCCGTCGACTGGGTACTTTCACTGACCCGCAATTTCCACCGTCGGCTAGCAAGTTCGCTTACCCGAAATATGTGCTGTCGGCTGCTGTTTAGCCGTAGCACTTTCACTGACCGACATTTCCTCCGCCAGCTGGCTATAGCATTGTCACTTTCACTGACCCAAAATTTCCGCCGTCGGCTGGGCCTTGGCACTTTCTCTGCTCCGAAATTTCCGCCGTCGGCTGGAATATAGCCTTCGCCCCTTCACTGGCTACAAATTTCCGCCGTCGGCTGGGCTATAGCATTGTCACTTTCACTGCCCCGAAATTTCCGCTGCCGGCGTTAGGTACTTCCGCTGTCCCAAATTTCTGCCGTCGACTGGGGTCCTTGGTACTTTCACTGGCCCGAAATTTCCACCGTCGGCTGGCAAGTTCGCTTACCCGGAATATGTGGCGTCGGCTGCTGCTTAGCCTTAGCACTTTCACTGACCGACATTTCCGCCGCCAGCTGGCTATAGCATTGTCAATTTCACTGCCCCGAAATTTTCGCCGTCGGCGGGGCTATAGCCTTGGCACTTTCACTGCTCCGAAATTTCCGCCATCGTCTGGGAGATAGCCTTGGCACCTTCACTGGATACAAATTTCCGCCGTCGCCTGTACTATAGCATTGTCACTTTGACTGCCCCGAAATTTTTGCCGTCGGCGGCGCTGTAGGCTTGGCACTTAATTTAATTGCTGCCAAAATTTCCGCCGTCGGGTGGGATATAGCCTTGGCACTTTCACGGATTCGAAATTTCCACCTTCGGCTGGGCTGCAGCCTTGCACTTACACTGCCCCGAAATTTCCGCGTCCGTGTCCGTTCAGCTATAACCCTGTCACTTTCACACCTCCGAAATTTCTGCCATGGGCTAGGCTATAGCCACAGCACTTTCGCTGTCCCAAATTTTCCGCTGTCGGCTATACTCTAGTCCTACTACATTCGCTGCTCGAAATTAGCGCGCTGAAACAAAATTTCGGCTGTCGGCTTACTGCATCCTTACTATATTCACAACCGAAAATCGCGGGACTGGCTGGTCTATAGCCCGAATTATTTTACTGCTCAAAATATCCGTCGTATGCTGGACTATCGCCTTGGCACATTCACTGCCCCGAAATTTCCGCCATCGGCTGGGCTAGACTTGGCACTCTCACTGACCCGCAATTTCTGCCGTCGGCTGGGCTATAGCGTTACAATTTCCGCTGATCCAAAAATTTCTTCCATCGGCTGGTATATAGCTTTGTCAAATTGACTGCCCCGAAATTCAGCCGCCGGGTTTATAGCCCAAATACTTTCGTTGACTAAAATTCCTGCTGTCGGCTAGACGGTAGCCTCACTACATTCGCTGCCAGAAATTTGCGAGCTCGGCTGGGGTATAGCACTAATACTTTCGCAGTCCCAAATTTCCGCCGTCGACTGGACTACAGCCTCGGCACATTCACTGAACCGAAAGTTTTGCTGTCGGCTGACTATGCCTTAGCACTCTCACTGCCCAACCATTACCGCCGTCGTCTGCATTATAGCCTCGGCACATTCACTTATTCGAAAGTTTCGCTGTCGGCTGACTATAGACTTATTACTCTCACTGCTTCTATATTTCCGCCGTCGGCTGGGCTGCAGCCCTAATATTTTTGCTGCCCCAAAATTTACGCTATTGGATAGTCCGTAGCATCACTCCATTCACTGTACGAAATTTGCGCGTTCGGCCTTACTATATCACTGCCTCGAAATTTCCGCTTACGGATGGACTATTAGTTTGGCAAATTCATTGACTCGAAATTTTCGCCGTCTGCTCGACTATAGCCTTACTACTTTCGCTGCCCCAAATTTTCATTGGCCTTTTCAGTGCCCAGAGATTTCCGCGGTCGTCTGGGCTATAGTCCTAATACTTTAGCTGCACCAGAATTTCCGCTGTCCTCTGGAATGTACCTTTAATATATTCACTGCCCGAAATTTTTTGCTGTAGGCTGTACAACAGCCTTACTACTTTCCGTATGGAAGCCTAAAAGCAACATGAGAAAAACAAATTGTAGCACTAAAACACGAGCTGGGTAACATTACGCACAACGTGGACGAGCAAATAATAGCTGCTGTAAAATTTATTATGACTACAACAGCACTAGGCCTGTTGCGATGGGAGGGGGAAAAGGGAAGGGGATTACGTGCATCGCACTATGGAGGCTTCACACGCAAATGTCCACAATGAGAGTGCATGAATTCTCTTGTTGTCGCGTGTCGGTCGGATCGAGTCCTCGTATGTAGATACCTATGACGGGCGATGTTTGTCACGTGCGTCCTTCAGTCCTTCACAGTCCCACACCAGGTGACGCATATTGGGCGGCTGGGCGGCCAAGCGCACACTACACTGGGGCGGCGACAAAGGTGGCGGGTTCGGCTGCTTGGAGTACTTCTGTGCGTGGTTCCACCTTGCGACCATGTCCTCCGTGACGGCACAACCACTTCGTGCTTTCACTACGAACACTTGGGCGCCCCGGGGAAGACCCTTAGGTAGGGGATCCTCAACGGGTGGTACGTACGTGGGTGAGGAGCTCTTTGGACCTTTGAAGCTTGTTCCTTCTCGCTTTTCTTCAGGGCTATGACTCAGGGCTTTGAGAGGAGTGCGCTGAAGCTGCGAGTGGTGGGAAGAGCGAGCGTCACTGGCCAGCTTGTGCACAGTCTCATTGTCCGTGTTGCCAGAGTGACCGGGTACTCAGAGGACCTTGACATCAATATTGTTGTTTCGTTGTAGTTCGCGGCAAGCCTGCTTTATGGGTTGTGGTCACTCGCGGGGGTCAACATAACGATCCTATACCTGAGTTTAGGCCAGCCACGTTAAATTAGAGGGAACTACTGAGCCTGCAAGGTTAGCTAGCCATGTCCCACTAGTAACTAAACAGGAACTAGAAAAGGCCCTCAAAGGTATGGAAAGAGAAAATCTGCAGGTTACGATGGCATAACTGTGCATTTTTTAAGGGAGGGATCAGAGACATTGTACTGCAAAAGCTTGCTGACCTATTCTACGAAGCCATAAGTACTTTGAAGGTGCCCATATCCTGTAAAAACGACAATACTCTCCTGATTGACCAAGAGGGATATGACAAAAATCTTAAGAATCACAGACCAGTCAGCCTACTTTCAGTTATTTACAAGCTGTGTTCCAAGGCAGGAGTTAACCGCATAGGCGACAGCCAAGATTTGCAACAACCCAGCGAATAGTCTCGATTCAGGATACTACAATAGACTACGTCCATATCATCAATCAACTAATAGAAAAATCCGCGGAGTATATACGCCCATTTATATGGCATTTATGATTTCGAAATAGCGTTTTATTCAGTAAGCACTACAGCAGTGCTTGGAGCATTGAAAGACCAGGGAGTATGGGAGCCCTACGCAAGACTCCTAGACGACATATATAATTGATGCACGGGCAGTATAATCCTTCGCAAGAAAAGTGAAAATTCCCAATCAGAAAGGGAGTGCGACAGAGAAATACCCTTTCGCAAAAACTGTTCACAGCGTGTCTGGAGGGGATATTTAGAAAGTTTGACTGGGGACAACGCAGAGCTAGTGATAAATGGGGAATACTTGAGCCATTTGAGGTTGGCAGACGAGATAGTTTCTCTCAGTGAATCTACACTGGAAAAAAATGATTGCAGAACTACAATCAGGAAGCTTCGCTGTTGGACTAAAAATGAATATGCATAAATCTAAAGTAATGCTAAACATGCTGAATGCTGTCCCTTCAGTATAGGCAACGAAACACTATAATAAGTAGAACAACATTACTACCTCGGACAGGTGGTCAGTGCTGGTACCAACCACTGTAAAGAAATCCGGCGGAAAATGAGAATGGGTTGTGCTGCCTCCGGCAAGTAGTCACATATAATGAAAAGTAAGCCAACTTTATCCCTAAAACTAAAGATATACCACCAAATGCCTTCTACCGATGTTGACATACGGAGTGGAAAATTGGAGCCTTACTGAACAACCTGAAAGCAAACTTAGGTCGTGCCAGCGGGCCACGGAGCGAAGAATGATAGGAGTAACGCTCCGGGACAGGAAACGAGCATCCTGGACATACCCAGCTTTCTCGCTCAAAATTACAACCTCTCGGGAACCTAGAAAAACCACTTTAGGAAAATGATATTTGGCATAAAGCTAGAAGTCAACGTGCAGATTAAAACGCTAAAAGAATATTTCAAGTTTCTGAATATCTTTTTTTTTGTGTAATTCGCTGTCAAATCTAACTCCCCATGCATTTCTATGGGATAGTTCCCATGGCTCAGGAACCCAGTCGCGCAACGTGCGCGACTTGAAACTGTGCACCAAGCAAGTATTCACCCCAAATATTAGCTGTGCAAAAAACCTTTTCATTTCGCTAAAAAATTGCAGAGTAATCACTGTTGAAAGGACTGCCATGAGCGGGAAGGCTGCACATGTCAAGGGGTAAACTCGAGTAGAAAATATCGTAGTTAAAATTTGGTTATAGAAATAGACTTGGGATGGCCATGTAGTGTGACGAACTGACAACTGGTGGGCAACGAAGGTAACAGAATGAATTCAGAGTGACGGGACTAGAAGAAGCGGAATGCCGTAACTCGAAAGGGGGACAAAATGAGGCAGTTCAGAGGAAAAGATTGTTCTCGGGCAGTGCAGCACAGTAGCGGGTGCAGGTCAGAGGCAGAGGCCTTCACGCTGCAGTGAACCTAGATAGGCTGTAGGTAATGAAGGTGGTAATGGTGATGACGATGAAGGATAGTCTACTTTTTTACGGGAGAAGTAGCATCCCCTCACCTACATTCCCGATTAAATGATCCACGGTATCTCATGGAGCACCGTTTCAAATAATCCAAAACAAAATGCCGGGATAAGAGCGTTTAGGTATTTTAAACCTAAAGGCTGCGACAGTCTACCTTTCTCTTAAGAAAAGTGGCACCCTCCGCCTCCATTGCCCGAAATCGAAGATGATGCAGAGATGGGGGCTCATCGTAATGTAAGGAGCCCGAACGGATTCGAATGCTCGTTTCCGCATTGCCGCATTTATCGCCGTGAATTCGTGATTTGTATTTGCACGCAATAGTGCAACGCCACGTAGGCATCGCAGTCTGGCGGTACACAAGGTCGTGCTTCCAGCACCGTGTTTTAGGGGCGAAGTACCTTAAGGCCGAGGCTGTGTCCGGCATCCGTCCGTCGTCCGTGCTCACGGCACAACACCCTGTAAATCGAGACATCTGTGAAAAGGTTCACAAAAGGTTAACAAGAACAAAATAAAAGGTTCACAAAAGGTGAGAGAGAGAGAGAGAGAGAGAGAGAGAGAGAGAGAGAGAGAGAGAGAGAGAGAGAGAGAGAGAGAGAGAGAGAGAGAGAGAGAGAGAGAAACGTTCATTAGGAAAAAAGAGGTGTCGCGATTGTCTTAGGGGTGGTGCCCTCCTTCCACGGGCCCAGACTCTTCTGCTCCTCTCCGGGCTGGACGCACAGCACCGTGTGCAAACCGAAACATCTGTTAACAAAAGGTTTCCACAAGGTTAACAAGAACAACATAAAAGGTTCACAAAAAGTTGAAGAGAGAGAGGGAGAGAGAGAGAGCTCCTGGAGAGCCATACTGCGCATGCGCGAGGATCATTGGATTGGATTGAATAGAATTAGATTTGGATTTGGATTGGATTGAAATGAATTATATTGAATTGGATAAATTTGAATTGTATTGCATTGGATTGGATTGGATTGGAAATCGTTGGATTAGAAATCTCAACGTAAATCACTCTCATGGGTGATTTACGTTAAGAACGCTCCCCGGTGCTTCGCCCACTCGTCACGATTCACTTCGGGGAGATGCGTGAATTTGTTTTCTTACAAAGTATTATAAAGGTGAGGGGCAAAGATGGGAGCCGTGCGCACGCCATCGAGTTAATACACCGAATGTTCATGGTAAACATGGCATTGAGCCAACGCGTTGGAACCATGGCACACAGGATGGGCGCCATGAAAAAAAAAACGATGCCAATTTTCCATGCTCTATTCGTGGTACAGAAAACGACGAAAGTCATGGGTATTCACCCGGAAATGGGCGGCTGTTGTGTTTCAGTGTTAGCATGCTCTGGTGAATTATTCGTAAGAGGGAAGAATGCTTGGCAGGCGAAATTAGGGTTTGCGTGCCGTTGACCGCACCGGATAGTTTATTTCCTGTGAGCTGATAACAGCTCAGTTTGTGATAAGGGCGTAATTACGGTGTTTCCGCGGGAAATGGTAGCGCTCGTGCAACATTTGTGGACACGTTTCTCGCACAACATTTGTGAGCAAGTTCAAGCGTGACTGTTCTCATCTAGGAATGCCCAGGAATGAACTGATTTGTATTTAGAGGCCCGGAAAATGCATAGGAAGACGCAACGCGGCGTAACTTCTTGATTCCTTTGAAATCGCTATTCGGTGCCGTTTTGCGTATGTAGTAAACATTGGCGTTAGTAGAAGGCTTTAAGTAGGAACTAATCACAAATGCGTGTAGAGCACCCGTTTAACCAACGGAAGAGCGCTTAGATACAGGATCATTTAACATAGTGTACATTGGGCCCTTTTTGTATACATCGTTATCGTCAAATAGGCTCGAATGACATCACCTTTGTCGCAGGCCTTGCATGAGTCGCCGTCAGAAATTATACCTGATCATCCCAAGGGCGGTGGGGGGGTTCTCCGAAGGGTCTACGTTTTTTAACACGAAAGTCTTTTATTCCTGGATACACCAAGATTTCACAGATGTCATATCCGTCACGGAAATGGTGCCAGTACAACGAAGCAAGCGGCCTGTAAAGGGTGCACTCCTTCACACACGGTCGTCTTGTGGGGAAGCAACTTTCAGAACTAAAGAGTACGTTGTAGTTAGGATTGTTCGTTTTCGAGTTATATATTTTAACACGAAAGTGTTTATGCCGGTATACACAAGATTTCGCTGACGTCATATTCGTCACGCTAATGACGCCAGTGCACCTTTGCCGATGCGACCCACCAGCAGGACGTCGCTCGCCAAGCACACCCACAAGACAGCCGCCGACCCGCAAATCATGCACAGCTGCAGATTTCGCTGCACATTCCACTTTCGTATTTTACCGATTTCTATGACAGAGGATGTTCATTTTGTGATTGCAACTGTGTTCACGGTGCGAGCTGCGACCTTCCCCTTTTCTTCTTATCCTTGCTCCCCCCAGGGACCCATGGCTTCTAGTTTAATAAAGTGTTTCACTGACTCATCAACCACAGTTTTTTGTAAACTGGTGAAGCAAGACTGTGGCGTCCCTGGAGCTCAATTAATAATGCCTTTATGTTTTCCCGTCCGAAATGCTGTAAGTGGGGCGTTGAAAAAAGAGGATCACGCGAACTTTACCGTCCTCCTAAAAACATATAGAAATGAATAAAAAAATAACACAGAGTGCAGAACAGTTACGCAAAAGTATAAATAAATATGCGCAATACCGCATCCTCGTTTGCTTTCCCTAAATTTAAAAAAAGGAGGATACACAAACGCCTTACAATGATATTATAAAGCAGTTGTGTAGGATACATTTGAACTATGGGGTGCTATTCCAGAAGGCCCGAGGTTGAGTGGTCCTCGGAAGACACGCGCTGTAGCGACACCCACCTAATGTGATGATTATATTTTGAGGTGGAGTTTGAGTGCTTTCAAGCGAAACCTCGGCCCTCTAAAACCGCCGCGGGGCGGCTCCGATTCTCTCGCTGTTTCTTCCACTGAAATGTGTTTGCTACGTGGCTTGAGGTTGGCTCCGGTGCAGCTCAGCGCCATGCCCAAACCAAGTAAGCGAAGCAGTTCACTGCAGCGAAAGGAACGCGCCCTTCTCCTGACTGTCAAACGTGACCGGCTTTGTTTACGTGCGGACGGCGGGCGTAGTATCAGACATCGCACCAATTTAGCGTGTCATGAGCGCGTTTCATCATTTTACGAGTGCATTTTAGACGTTGAAGGCGTGTCATCTCTCGTCGATTGGGTTGTTGCTATGTATGAATTCGGCTGCCGTGGGAAAATCTTGTCTTGGCCGCTCCTATCGTTCCGATTAGAGCGAACTCTTCGTTCGGACCGAACCCCCCCCCCCCCCCAAGACTGTGGCAGAATTTGACTGACGGTGGCCTGGGGACTCCATTCGTTCATTGTTTGCTGCTAATCTTTGTTACCGGAGCACCAAATGCATGTGACTTCGTGGCTGCAACGCCACCCCACCGGCGAAGTGGACGCCATGGCAGCCATGGTTGGGTGGGGCTTCGGTCGCTACGCCGCGCCCACGAATGAGATGGGTGTGTGTGATTGACACGAGAACTTGGAGGAAAATCGGGATAAATAATGCGTCGCCGAGTTGAACTCGTCACTCGTGTTGGCGGCTGCAGCGGCGTGGTTAATTGTTCACGGTCGCCGTAACAGGCATACCTATCCCAACGGAGTTTCTCTTTAGCGGGGAGGAATTTTAAGCTTTTTCTCGTCTCTCGAAAGTACTGTGCATTGGCTGTGCAGCCATCTGGCACCTGACCCCCTTTGTGACGACTTTGAGGGGGCTTTCCCTCCGTGACTGCCGAAGAGCAAATGTTGTGTGCGCTGCGGTTTTACGCGACAACACCTTCCACGGAAGCGTTGGTAGCGACTGCACCAACGACCGCCACCAGTCGAGAGTCAGCCGGTATGTGCGGAATAGAATTACTACAGACATGGTTTTCGCCGGACATGGCTTCGCAGGTTCTACCATGCGTTTATCCGTCTGCAGCTGGAGCGTACGCTTTAGTCGCGACCTCCGTGGTCGCGACCGCTCGATGTAAAGGAGGTTTCCCTCGAGAGGCCGTGCTTCAGTTATCACCTGATAGCAAAACGTTCCAATGTGGCGTTGCATGACCGTGCGCTTTATTTATCGTCAGCGCGGCAGTCTCTTGAGGCGTTGCGTGTCACACCATTTTTGCGAAAACTTTACTCGCAGGATAGTAGGCAATCAGCGGCGTGTGTCTATTATCGGAGACGATCTTTACGCATTTTAACGGGTTTTTTTCCGGCGTCTTCGTCATCTGGCAGGAAGCGGAGCATGCAAAGCTTGTGAAGGGAAGAGTTGAGACCCGTGGTTGGGACCGAAAGAAACAGCACGACGCCAGAAGGAGGGTGAAAGTATAGAGTCCATAAAAAGAAACCAACTGTAGAGAGCTTCGTCGAACAAGAGCTGTGAAGAGAAGTGTGAAATAAAGGAAATAAATTTGAAGAGCTGTGGTCGTTGGCAGTCTCTTCTTAGCACATGCACAATTGGGTGACTTACCCGCAACTGGGAGCTTTGAGGAGCGAATGGGCTCGGCTTATGAAAATTCCCAAAACAGTGAATTGGAAAAGTAGAAGTTCTGGAATAATGCGTGCACTGTGACACGTGAACGTGATGGCCCATGAGAAGGACAGGTGCGCACCAGCCAGGCAGAACCCCGATTATAGGGGGGCTGTGGTGTGTTCCAGTCGTCTTGCTGACGAGTTCACTACAAAATGAAAGAGAAGAAACTGACACAAACACGGCAGAACAGGAAAGAATCCGGTCGAAGTAATGCCGAAATTCATGCCGAATGACAAGAAATAAAAGCGAGGAAAAATGCGCAACTGCGATATAGCAGTGAAGAATTATCGCAAGAACAATTGTGAATTGTTCAGAAGTATCGCAAGTACAATGTCTCAGTTCTTATTAAGTATTGCCAAGCTAGCGTTCGCCTTCAAATCATGTAAGCAGATTTAAGTGCCCCTAGGGAATTTCGTATATGAAAGCGGGCGGAGGTTTCGATAACACCGAGCAGCATTTACTTTGAATGTGGCGCGTTTCCATCACTTGTGTTCGCCAGTCGGCCTTAGTCACTCGATTGCATTATCTGCCACCGACGGCAGAAATGGGCAGAAACTGCTTCTTAGGACAACAAATTTCAAAAAACAAGCTCATAATACCGCCTAAAATACAAAAAAAAAAATGAACTTTGTACTGAAATGCAGAATAACAAAATAAAAGCGCGATAAAGTGATGTAGTTGGATTTGCTTGCCCCCAGTAGCCGCTAGTGCAGCAGTGGAGCGAGAGAAAACAGTGAAAAAGGCGTCACGCCCTAGTCGCGCCTGCTTGTAACGCGCTGCCCTAGACCGGTTACGTCACCCCAACAATCAGCAAATAGCATGAATTGCGTTTTTAAAGCGCTTGAACTCCGCCTCAAAATATTATCATTACGTTACATGGGCGTCGCTAGAGCTCGTGTTTCGTGAGTTCCGCTCAATATCGGGCCTTCTGGAATAACACCCCAGGCCAGAGTTTTAAAAGAAATAGCGGTGTTATCAACGGAGTCTATATAGCAACTCGGTTCTAGGAGGCGCTGCACGCGGATTTTCACACAGGCCATCCTTTTTCAACTCAACTGGGCGCGCTGATAATGCCAAGCGCGGTCCGCGCGATTGTGCCGGAGTCGCACGAGGCATATCGGATGCTTTACTGTTGCTGCTATCACGACTTTGTTGACTCGAGCAGCTGTAAACGCAATAGCGAGCTATCTCGGGCTTTCTGGAATAGCGCCGCTCAACACAACATCAAGCCTTGGCAGTATATATATGCATGACCTTGGAAGATACTTACATGACCTTCACAAAATATTAGGAAAACAGTTGCGCAGCATATATCTCAGCTTTGTAGCTAAAATCAAGCTTCGGCAGTATACCAGCAGGTAGATCATAAATAACAGTAACAGGCAGCATGGCATGAATTTCTCTGTGCAGGAAGAGGGAAAAGAAAACCAAATAGTTACAGAAGTCTGAGTTGACGCAGACAATAAATTTAGGCTGTGTTCAGACTACCGATGAAAAGGCCATATCGTTATCTATGGACGTAAAAAAACAGCATGCCAGGCAGTTCGGTTGGCTGAGACGTGAAATGACGTCATTCCTTAAAGTAATTACGAAACTTGTGGCAATGATCTGAACCCGGCCTTATGTAGACGGCATTTTTACGCTGCACTCTGCACTTATTGGCTGCCACACGGTTTTCCTGGAAGGTCAAACTTGTTAGGATTGTGGTTCTATAGCATGTCCGGCTTCAAAATCTTGCGTTCTTATAATAATCAGGCATATACTTATTTGTGCTACCACTATCACGACAGCATAAAAGCAATCGCCGTCACTTTGATGCTAAATTACGGACATGAGGGCCGTTGCGGTTTACGTCACTCAATTCACGGTAACGTAATACGCGGTAATTAAATTTTTAATGCACTTCCTCTTTGCGTTCATATGAGTGACATTCTGAAAATTGTGGCTCGGATTGCTGTTTAGAGCAACAACAATAAATACAGAGAAAACACGACAACACACCAAAAGTAGATTTCAGCGATGTACAGACATTTTTCACATATACACTGCCATTTATTACGCCTTTTGCCACAGAGATATGGTCAATATAAATGCAAAAAACATGAAAGTAACCTATGTTTTACAGCTCTGACGTCGGCGTCCAGTAAGCAATATGTTACCAATGTAGTTTGCTTCCTACCAAGGTTTTCTAAAATCTTTGTTCTCGAATGTCATTTTCTTGGGCCCTGGACCAATCGCGATGGAGGGACCTTGGGGAACTAAATTGTATTGGAAAAACATTTTTGTGCCTGCAGTTTAAGTCCAAGTTAAGACTTCAGACTTGGCTAGTGTCGTCCTCGCTGTCGCCACCAGGGTTAGAGGCCCCCCGCCCGTTACCGGGCTGCGAAGACTCCTGCCTGGCCAACGCCACGATGACCCACTGGACGGCTTCGAGTTGGAGGTCTTGGTTGTCAGATCGCTTCGCCTCTTCAAATGCGGGCGGAAGTCTTCCTGATGTAGAATCTTCTGGGAAGTTCAGACAGTCCCAGACGATGTGCTCAATACAGGGCGGCGGGAGCGCGCGTCTGGCGAGCCGATAGGCATTGGTTATCTCGTTAAAGCTGGTCATTCGGTCTCTTGTGCTGAACCACAAGTGATCACCGCTCGACCCGGCGCGGTCCGTTAGTTCGCGCGCGTGGGCGTGTGCGGTTTCGTTACGGTTTGCGTTGGTGCCCGACACTTCCCCTGCGTGTACCGGAAACCACTTGATTCTTGCCCTTTCCAGGTGTCGCGGTGTCTCGTTTAAAATCTTCGTCGCAGCAGCAGAGACCCTGCCTCGGGCAACGTTCCTGATTGCCTGTCGCGAATCGGTAAGGACAGTGCGGCAGCCCGGGTCTTTGATGACCAGTGCGATGCCCACCTCTTCGGCCTCTCCGGGTGTACTGCTCGTCGTGCTAGCCGCCGCTCTGATACTCCCCCCGGCATCGATGACAACCACGGCGAAACCTCTTCTGCTCGCATATTCGGCAGAATCCACGTAACGGGTGCCCGCGTCACCGGCGTGCAGGTCCGCCAGCGCCTTGGCCCTCGCCTTGCGTGTGCCTGTGTTGTATTCGGGGTGCACGTAACGCGGGATAGTGTCCACGCGAATTTTGCTCCTGATCTCGTCCGGGACGGGCGTCTTGGCTCGTTGTTGTTCTTGATATCGGATTCCCAGCTTCTCCAGGATTCTCCAACCATGCTTGATCATAGAAAACCTTTCCAGCCGGGAAAAGCACCGCTTAGTTTCCTACGAGACAGTGAACTGGAAAAGTCTCCTTAGATTGTAAACACTGCAAGTTCCTCAGGATATGTACTCTTTCGCGCTGTGGTGTTTATCTACTTTTTTTCTTAGATTGGTGTTCTCTTTCTTTGCACCATTTGCTTTACATTTTAATCCAGAGTTATCTCAGCGCCTTCCTTTTCAAATCTGATTTCTGTCGGAACTTTGCTAGCAGCATTTCCTTGTATATCGCTTTCAACGTTTTTTGTTTGCGTTCTCGCCGTTCTACCAGTTATGTCCAACATTCACAACTCATCACTGTAGTCATCTGCCATCGTGCGTATCAAGCCCTGTCACTCGCAGGGCTCACCTCACCAGTTCACATTAAAGAGCCCTCTTGCCCTGTTTTTTCCAAGCCCCACATCAAATATTCAGCCGACACCGGTATTCGTTTGCAGTTTCTGTGTTGTAATACCTTATGGGCACTGATCAGTTCGTAGACGCGCTCTAGTTTGGGCTCGAGATTAAAGATGTTTATTGTCTCCCTCTCTCTTCTTTGGCGTAGCGGGAGGCTGAAAAAGTGCGCCGGGAGCTTGATAGTTGTGCGGATTTTTTATTTAGTAAGCCTCACTCACGCATACCTCGGCTCACTTGTCAAAAAAAAATCGCCATGCGTCGCCCCTGGCTGTGCTGACTAGGAAACGCGTATGCGCGGACCTGTCAGCCAAATTCCCATTGGCTACGCGGTGGCCCGCAACCTGTTATCAGAATTCCCATTGGCTGCGGGCTGCGACGGCCTAGCAACATACTATGTCATGTGAATTGCGGGGAGGCGATGACATCAGCTGTCAGAATCAACACACATAATTTACAATCGATTCAACAACACCCATGAGGCCACGAAGGAAAAGTTACACTAGCAGCATACCATCGGGCGGAGGGTGCGGTGGTTAGCGCGGAGCCACATCTTTGTCTCTTTTGCCTTCGTTCGCGTTCTCTTCCTCGTCGTTTGCACCAAGCATCTAATGGCATTGATGTGTACTACGCGCCAGTGTTTTCTGGCACCAACCATCCAGACAAGCGCTGAGGAGCATGGCTGGCGTTACGGTCGAACATAGTTTCCTCGTAGTCCTGGCTTTAATTTTTAACGTGATGAAGAAGACGATGAAGAAAAAATCAAATATACTTGTTCTCTTTACGTGTTTTTGGTTTGCTGATTTTGGCTTTGCTGACTTTGCGCGGAACTTTGCCCACGTGGCATCTATCCAAGTTTGGGGTGTACTTTTTCGCAAAGATGTATCGGGGGGACGAGGTAATGACATCCTTTTTGTGGCTCAGTCGCTCGCGTCCCATCGAACACGATCATAAATAAAAACGCCGGCGAACGCTGCCATCAATTCGCTTGGCTTTTTCGGCGAGTCAACCATTAGTGCGGCTTCTTTGCGACACAAAGAAGACTGGGGTAACAAATTCCGGGCCATCTCCCCTAACGTGAAGCCTGGTGAGGGGCGAAGCATGCAGTGTATAGCGTATTCTTGGCGCCTTCGCGTTTTTGTGAATCGGGTACAGGTATACAGGTATACAGCCAAAAAGTCTCTTGTCTTCGAAGCACAAATAACTCTAGCGCGAGGCGTAAACGAGTGTGCCGGTGTTTTTTAGTACGCTTTACGAAGCGCTCCGGCGCAAGGCCTAAACAAGTGTCCCGGTATTTTTTAGTATGCGCGTTACGTTCTAGCGCGAGGCGTAAACGAGCTTCCCGGTGTTTTAGTACCGTGACTACCTCATACGAACGACGATTACGAAAACGACGACGACGACAGGAGACGCCAACAGGCTAAGGGGCTTCGCGCCTAAAAAGGAATGAAGACTATTCTTCATCACTTGTCTCCAAGTCCAACGTACCCACTCAGGTGGCTTGGCCATGAACTATTACAGCGGCCTTCGGAAGGTCACGACCATCTAATTTGTTACGTTTGGCTGCGACTTCGACATACCCAGGGCCGTACCCAGAGGGGGGGTTTGGGGGTTCGAACCCCTCCCGAAATCTTTTCCAAGCAGCATGTAAACAATACTTACTGTTGCTTTCAACAAAACCATCCCCTTCCCAAAATTCATAACCTCCCCCGAAAAAAATTTCTGGGTACGGCCCTGGACATACCCACCAACAATTGACACATACTCACTAAGAAGGATTGGCCAATGATGTGTCAGCTGCCGTAAGAAGATCACGGCCAATTGCCAACTCCCAATTTGGCTACGACGTCTACATACCGACGACTAATCTCCCGTACCCACCCAGAAAAATGGACCAGTAAAGATGACGACACCCGTCAGAGGTTCGTGGCCAATTCGTTGGTTCTTATTTGCAGAGCACGTCAACATAGATAAGCGCGTACGAGGAGCAAAAACAGGCCGTGCAACTAACTGCGCAGGCAGGACTGCATGGTACGAATGGCGCGAAAGTTTGCCATTGAATGATGATTAATTCGCAAGAATTAAATAACTATGTTGGCGGGAAATCCCACGTCCATGGCCCAACAGATGGAAGACGTGTGGTATACCAAATTTCTGATGGACAGCACACAAAATGTTGGACTCTGAAAGAATAAAATAATTCCCATATCAATGTTCGTAATGATTCCACATTTCACAGGGCAGCTCCGATAAACAAAATAACCAAATGAAGTATTAAGAGAACTGGCACATTTCAACCAGTGTACTACGGAATGCAGGAGAAGCACGGGACCCCTCGACCCCCGCAGCTCGATGACTGCAGTCGGCTAAAGCTGGACCTAGCGATCGGGTTGTAGCCTTCGACGTAGAAACGCGTGTTACGGCCCCTTGTATTTAGTAATAAATTTGAAAAATATGAGCACGGTGGTTACACAGGTAGCAATTATATGAGCCGCATGGCAGAACCCCAAGCGAATATCAAGGGCTAACAGGCGCAATTGGCCAAAAAAATCCGCTCAGTCATGGTAACCGAAAGTTGAATCAAGAGTCGCAGATGGAAGACGATGATTATTATAATGACAGGGCACATGCGTATACCACTGAAAACTACACATCTGGCACAGCCGTGGCTAGAATGAACGCCCGGCGTCCTCCGCGGTCGACACATTGCACCGGCGAGGTGTGAAATACGATCGACTTACAACCGCTTACATCAGCAACAGCTGTGAAAAATGGCGCCGCACATAATACCGGCACATTCGTTCATAAGGAGTGCTTATACATCATAATCACAATCACAATACATCATAAGGAGTGCTTACGTACCTACAATATTTTTCAGTTTTGAGAGTGCTCAACAGAATCAGGACTCACGGCATGAGCCAATATTGTGACTTCTCCGCGAACAGGTGCTCTCTTACTCAATAGCATCTCAATAGCTTACTCAATAGCTTACTCAATAGCTTACTCAATAGTTGGCGTACATTCATAACATCAATAAACTCCTACACAGACACAAGGAAAGTATGGACACGAATACGTAAACTCAAGGGACAACAAACACACAGCCTGCCTCTGGTCAGCACTACAGGGGACACACTCGAAAACCAGGCTGACACACTCGCACAACACTTCCAACACGTGTCCAATTCAGCACACTACACAAACACTTTCCTGAAACATAAAGCCTGTTGTGAAAAGAAGTCCCTACGCGACAGCAACAAATCACAGACTTCTTACAACTCCCTGTTTTCACTACATGAGCTGAGGGCTGCTCTAAGCACATGTAAACCCTCAGCTCCAGGCCCAGACAACATCACATACACAATGATACAACACCTGCACGCAGACACACTTCTAACACTCTTACACCTCTATAACAAGATTTGGCTTTCGGGGCACATTCCAAACTCTTGGAAGGAGGCTATAGTTGTAGCTTTCCTGAAGGAGGGAAAGGACCCGTCGTCCCCCTCAAGCTACCGTCCTATAGCCCTCACGAGCTGCCTGTGCAAGCTCTTCGAGAAGATGGTAAATCGCAGGCTCGTGTACTTCCTCGAGTACAACGGTCTTCTCGAGAGCTGCCAGGCAGGCTTTAGGGTGGGGCGATCGACGAACGATCAACTGGTAGCTCTTGACTCGTATATCAAGGATGCCTTCGCGCATAAGCAGTATTGTTTAACTGTCTTTTTCGACCTTGAAAAGGCATACGACACCGCTTGGCGTTATGGGATCCTTAGGGACCTCAAGTCATTCGGTGTATCGGGTAACATGTTAAACACTCTTGTTAGTTACTTGTCAGACAGAACGTTTCGAGTAAGAGTTGGTTGTGCACTCTCAAACGTTTACGTGCAAGAAAATGGCGTGCCACAGGGTGGCGTGTTGAGCTGCACTCTCTTCATAGTAAAAATGAACTCTCTTGGTAAGGCACTGCCACCTACAATCTCTTATTCCATGTATGTAGATGACGTGCAGATATCCTATAAATCATGCAATCTGTCAATCTGCGAACGTCAAGTCCAGCTTGGTGTAAAGAAACTTGCCGGCTGGGCAGACAAGAATGGTTTTAAATTAAATCCTGTAAAAAGCTCCTGCGTTGTGTTCTCCAGGAAGCGCGGGGTCCATATGGACCCAGACATTACTCTTAATGGCGTGTCGCTTCCTGTGAACAAGGAGCACAAGTTCTTAGGTGTTGTGTTTGACCAGAAACTCACATTCATTCCACACATCAAGGAACTTAAACATAAATGTCTGAAAACAATGAATATACTTAAGGTTCTCTCCCATCAATCTTATGGTTCCGACAAAGAACTCCTACTACGGCTCTATACTGCTTTGGTTGGGTCTCGTTTAGACTATGGCAGTGTGGTATATGGGTCGGCGACTAAAACAGCATTGCAAATGATTGACCCAGTGCTACACTTGGGGCTTCGTCTCGCCTCGGGTGCTTTTCGCACTAGCCCTGTCGAGAGTTTGTATGTCGAGTGTGATAAGTGGAGCCTTGAGAACCAACGAACGTACATGGACTTGCTATATGCTTTTAAAATTTCATCACTGAATAATCATCCTTTTTATACTGTCTTTAACGATACATCAACATCTCTGCTCTTTGCAAATCGCCCATCCATTCCTCTGCCCTTTTCACTTAGAGTGAGAGAGCGAGCCTCGGATCTCAGTGCTTCGTTTTTAGATGTGTACAGGTCATCCTTTTCTAACAGTGTACCGCCTTGGCAAGTTCACCCTGTGTCGTGCGACCTTTCTTTTATGAGACTTGACAAAAATCGTGTACCACGAGCTGCAATACTGCAGCAGTTTCTGTCTTTGCAGTTTAAATACACATGTGCAGAATTTTATAGTGACGCTTCTAAAACCTCCAGTATGGTGTCGTGCGCTGCTCATGGTCCTAATTTCAATGCAGCCAGAACCATGAACATGCACACATCAATTTTTTCAGCAGAAGCGTATGGAATTTTACTGATTGTACGACACATCCTTGAAAATCACATTCCCAATTCCATCATATATACAGATTCTTTGAGTGTTGTTCGCGCACTGTCATCGCACAAGCCCCCCAGAAACCACATAGTTAATCTTGTATTCTGCACTATCATGTCCGTGTATGCACAAAAGCATGAGCTGGTCCTCTGCTGGATCCCAGGACACGCAGGGATCTCTGGGAACGAGTTGGCAGACGAGAGGGCCGGTGCTGCTGCACTCAGGAACACTGTGGACATTACAACGGTACCCTATACAGACCTCAAGCCACACATAAGACAACACCTGCGCAGAACATGGCAAACACACTGGAATGAACAGACAGACAACAAACTACATGTAATAAAGCCACACCTGGGACGGTACACATCTGACTCACACAACAGACACACGGAAGTCGCCTTGGGTAGGCTGCGGATAGGGCACACCCATGCGACGCACACGTATCTGCTGACGGGATCTTCTAGACCCCAGTGCAGCAGGTGCGGAGAGGCCCTATCCGTAGTGCACATACTAATCACATGCAAGGCACTTCACACAACACGTCACAAACACTTCAGAGAACTGTACAGACAACATATCCCACTACATCCATCGCTGTTTCTAGGTGACGATGCCATGTTTTCCGTGAAACGTGTGTTTGAGTACTTGTCAGACGTGAAGTTTTTAAACCTCATCTCCTATCACGCATAATCATATCTGGCCCTATACACCAGCCATCACCATTGCCGTTAATTGATTTTATTGTTAATTTGGCTTCAGTAGCTACTATTTTATTTTAGATACTTTTGTTTGGCGCTCTTTGCCCCAGCTGGCCTTGCGCCAAAAAACTCTAACCATCATCATCAACACATTGCACCGGTGAGGTGTGAAATACGATCGACTTACAACCGCTGACATCAGCAACAGCTGTGAAAAATGGCGCCGCACATAATACCGGCACATTCGTTCATAACGAGTGCTTATACATCATAATCACAATCACAATACATCATAAGGAGTGCTTACGTACCTACAATATTTTTCAGTTTTGAGAGTGCTCAACAGAATCAGGACTCACGGCATGAGCCAATATTGTGACTTCTCCGCGAACAGGTGCTCTCTTACTCAATAGCATCCGCTTAACCAAATCGCGCGTCCTCAAAGCCAGCAATGCGCAATCCCATGGCAATAAGCCTAAACGGTTCACTGCTGTTGCGAGGATACAGCTTGCGGCCTCTTTTGTCCACAGCAAAGGCCGATATTCGGCGCTACAACACATTGGTGCATTGAAATGGATTAGCGCCATGTTAAGTCGACAGATTCTACTAAAATTAGGCGCTTAAATTTACGTAAGACCACCTCTACATTGAAGTTATGCGACCAGGAGGACACAGAATGAGGTGGTAATTATTGATGTGGTGGCTTAATTAGCTAAAACTGGATAATTAACTTTTTAGTGGCTGCAGTAAGCAGTCATGTTTGTATTGAAATGTTGGACGCAATCGTGTTTCTATGCGGTTTCATTTGGCGGAATTTCTCTAGCGCATCTGTACTCCGAGATAATGAACTGCGAAGTTCAGTTGCCGTTCGCATGATTACGCATGCAGGACAGTGAAGACCGGCACAAAGCTCCTCCCTTTTTTGACGTGCCTGCTGTGTGCGATGTTAGTTTGACAACGGGGTGGAGGCATAGGCAAAAGCGATAACTGGCACACTTTCAGTCTTGGCTGGCGTTATCGCAATCTGCAGTATACTCGGAACCACTATCGAAACACAGATCAAAAGGGAGGAGCTTTCAGTGTCTTCAGTGTCTAGCATGCGTAATCATGTGTACGGCAATTGAACTTCGCAGTTCGATATCGCGGAGTGCAGATGCACTAGAAATATTCTGCCAAATGAAACTGCATTGAAACACGATTTAGTCCAACTTTTCAATACAAACACGCCTGGTTACTGCAGCCACTAAAAAGTTCATTATTCAATTTTTGTAATTAGCCACCGACATCAACAATTGTGCCCTAATTTTGTGTGCCCCTGGGCGCAAAAAATCACTGTAGAGGTGGTGATGACGTAAATATAAGCGTCTATTTTTTTAAAAACCTGTTGACTTAATTTTCATCATCATGTATAGTTTCATTAGGCAGAACTGTGCGCTTGTTGAACTCACGAACTTATCGCCACAACTTCCTGATTTGCTAGCATTTGTACTTTTAGTGACGACTGTTCAAATTTCTTCTGAAATGTCCCAGCCATCCATACTAGTGTACGGTGGTCCGGAATGAAAAAAACCTTCAAAGAGTGGCGGATTTATTCACCAGTTTACAAAGTTACTGCTTAATAAAGCGTTTTCAATCTTCAGTACATTTTCTCCATTAAGAACTGTTCTTCAAAATTGTTCTCAACGTATGGAATGCAAGAAGGACCCCTCAAGATCTATACTTATCGTATACCAAGAACAAGGCGTTGAAAGTGTGAATTTCCCGCAAAAAATGCTGAGAAGCACCCGCGAATTCATTCAGACATAAACCCCAAATGGCAGAACCTCACAGTCCCTGTCGTTTGCAGCCTGTAGTCCCAAGTCAATGTAAAACTTGTAATAACATTTCCATGGAATTATATTTGAAAAAAAAAAATGGCAGCATCTCCACTCCTTGGAGGATGGCGGGGGTGCGAATTACGGGGACTCGAAATGACATCCAAGTTGCGCCCCGAGTGACATCAGATTTGCGCCCCGACCGTCACTCGATTTGAGCCGTGAGTTGCGCCTTGATTATTCTCTAAATGAACTGCAACTTACTGCTCAAATCAAATTTCGCTTGCTTTTCGCTTGATGGTGGTGTGCGCACGGATGGACGCGGACGGGCATTGGGAGGTCCTAAGGTACTCCGAAATGTTTCAGGCGAGGGAGAAAGCCGTTTGACTCTCGGGTACTAACTCACGGTCGTAGCCCAATGGGTAAGACGACTGGCACTAACTCTGTCTGGTCTACCAGACACAGGCTCGCAACCTGTCGATGCCTGTATGATTTTTTTGCGATTGCAAATGCTTTGCGCACGTACGCGGACGGACATTGTGCGGTGCTAAGGTACTCCGAACCAAGAAAAGAGTATGTTATTTTTTGCAGGAAAGGAAACGGGTAAATTTCGTCTTTGTGTCCTGAGTTAAATTTACGCTCAGCAGTATTTAATCAATTATGATCCAACTATAGCTCAGATTCTGCCTGTTCTAGTAGAAATCCGTTCAATCGTATCAGAACTGGCGTACGTGCGCCAACTTCCCCCTTTCCTGTGTCAACCCATCTCGTTTGAATAACGCAACTTGGACACTGATAATATTAGTTGATTTGCTTATCCTTACATACTTATCGCTGGGCATAAAAAGTTGGGCAACTATCACAGCACTGGCGAGAGTTGATGCGTGGGCACGTGTTCGTAGTTTCTCCTTCTCTTGTTTTGTCATTTTTGCGCTGTACTAACCCCCCCCCCCCCCCCCCCATTCGTATCATAGTGCACTATTGTTTTTTTCCCGATCGATAAGAAGAGTCGGGAGGGCACTGTTTGCCTAGTGGCTATCCTTATCTGGAAGGAAGTATGTCCGCCAGAAAGTAACAGCCGAACGCCGCCGCACAGCAGCGAGCGCGAAGTTGCGGTGCGCATCGTCAATTTTAAAGGTAACCTTGCGAGGCAGCGTATACTTAACTTAAGACCAGAGATCAAGCCTTTCTTAATGATGGCACCAGTAATCATCCTCCTCCTTGGCATAATTCTACTCTATTGCGTAAGGTAAGCAAAACGTGCTCTTTCTGGTTTACCATAACATATTTGTTTGCAGCTTTCAGCCTTGGTTGTCACTCTCCTTCAGTGCCGTTCAGTGTTTAAAATGGTTAACATTCACACGAGTGTACAGCCTTCACTCCGGTGTACTATTAAAGGCGCAAAAATGTTCTGAGCAAAACAGGCTGTGTTAAACCTCGACCTTCTTCATGACCCTTGACCCTTGACCTTCTTCCTAAGTTCGCTTGTAGTTAACCTTCAACGTCTTTTCTGGAAAGCTGTGAGCGGGAGTTTGATTTACTTGTGATAGCGTACACTTATGTTTTCTGTCAAATGCGGAGCTTGGGTAAGTATAAAACACATCATGTCACTTTTAAGTTCTACACGTTTCATAAGGGAGCGGTCACGCTGCATGACATAAACATTCCGATACTGATGCACAGTATTAAGAGCCGACGACAACATTTGTTGTTAAATGCAGAGCTGTGAGGCGGACGTTCAGTTTCTGGCATGGAAAAGGTGTGCCGTATTTGACCCTGACAGAGTACCTCGGCGTGCTCTACGATGCCTTCACCAAGGTGAGACTTCTCTCCAGTTTAGTCTCCGTTGCAAACGCGAAGTTTTGGAGAACATGTTTTTTTTTCACAAAAAATGCCCACTCAATAAGTTACCCGACACCCCCTGCAAGATAAAAGTCATACTTTGAACAGTGCACAAATAAAGCAGAAGGTAAGCGGTCCGAATTTTGAAAGGAAGCAAACTAGTTCCAGCCCTCAGCAAGCGAACAGGATATATTTTCCGTATCGGTCTCATGACGTTCTTTCAGATACGACACCTTTACATGCGACACCTTTACCAAAATCAAAATAAAGCAGTCAAAGTTATTAAAACGTCAGTACAGAAGTATTTGTGCACTGTTTATTGACTGTTCTTCTCTTCAAACAGTGGCCAGTCATGCCAAAGTGCTGAATTTCGTTTCCTTGACCTTTAAGCGATTTCGTCCATGTGGAATTTACAATAGCATATCAGGCGCTGTGTTGCATATGTGGTATTAGGGATTAGACAGTGTAACATACACTGGTAATGTCGCACAAGTGGACTAGAAATTTACTTGATCTTTCTAGAAATAAATCCTTGCGGATATCCGAAGTCTATCAACTTGAATTTTCGGTCCGAGTCATCCAAGCTTGGCCTCGGAATGCCTCAAAAAAACATGCACTCCAAATGATTAGAGGCAATACCTCACCGGCTTTACTATATTTTCTAATGCAAAGAAATATAAAACAAATATAAACGTTGATTTATTATTTACAAGTAGCCCGTTTACATAATGATCAGAAATAAATACGTCGCGCATTACTGAATGACTGACTGGCAATTAGTTTCGACAAATGTGCGCAGTGATTCTAGTCCTTTAGAAGTCCTCTTGCACTAACAGGTTAATACAGTGTTCGTTTTAGCTACTTTGTTTCCTATTTTGCCTTTACAGCCCTTACCTGACGTCATTCGAAGCAACCATCTTAAATATGGCAAAATTTATGGGTAAGTGTAATCACTGCCGTTCAGTGATGCGGAGTTCACTCATAACTTTTGTACAACTTTTTGTGGAGTATGGCGACAAAACTACATCTGGATACATTTTAGCAACCATACGTATTGCAGAATAATGAAAATCTCGCATTATTCTGCAGTTCAATAAATACGAATATTTCCACATATATACTTGCTGTCTGTACATCAAACATTTTAGTATAAACTTCTGTGTGGTCATCCAGTATGTTAACCACCTATGCTATCATGAGCAGACAGTATTTCCTAACAAAATTAATAGGCCCTGTTGTTTGGATTTCATCTTATTTGATGAGCAAGAAGCTGTGAAACATGCGTTCAGTTTAAAATCATCGCTCTAGCGAACCGGCGCTGTATACTGGCAAAAACTAGGAGGTTGCTGGTTTCGACACCCCTTTTCACCTTGGGTGCGAAGTCCGTGGTTACGGTGCGTGTACTTGTAAATAGCTTTACGCTGGTTACTCTGACAGGGGAAAACACGATGGAAATATCGTACTGGGAAAGCTTTTTGACGATTTTATCGGCAATAAGCTTTTAGCGCACTGTCTCTTGTATCGCCTTTTATCCCGCGGTCTCTTGTACCGTCTACAGCGCCCGTCGAATTTATCGCAACAAATGTGTCAAGCTGAATGATAGGCCAGTGACTGATATATTGACCCCTTTACAATAGAGCGGATGTCATCTTGTTCTCCAAAATGGCTAGGGTGTATCATTGGCCGATATATGAGCGTCTCTGGCATGCTTAACTGTTCGCGGTAAGACTATAGTATTTATCGGAATTAAATCAGCCTGTTGTTTGGTATAGTCACATGAGCCTACTCTCCTCATGTGAAGCAAATCAAACAAGTGGCTTGAAATAGGCCGGCGCTGCTTTACAGCTGCCCATTCTCCCAACTTTGCCATACACCATAAAAAAGGTTTTGGGCACTCAAGTTTACTTACTTGATTTGAATGTGTAAGCAGTACGGCTTCTCTTGCAGTGGTTATAAAAAACTTCTCTTCTACCTTTCTTTTCCCTCGTTCGTTAGCAGTTTAAAGAGCATTCGGAACTCCGCACTGAGACCCTATACGACTCTGTATTATGCTTCGTTGAACGACCTTCCGTGGACCCAGCATTACACACATGATATAGCAGTAAAATTTATCTAGAAGAAGCCATGTTTTCGTGTTCCACGCACCTAAGCAGACTTAAGTGTCCCAGCACTTTTTCTCTCATCTCTCCTTCTCGAAAGATATGCTTCACGGGGCATTGGCGTAGAGTTGGGAATGAATCTTAACAAGTGTGAACAAATAGCCTCACAGCGGGGCCTCCCTTGGTTGCATTCCTGCTTCTGCCGTGGTTATTTATAAATTTGATGATGGAGCGTACGTTTTTTGGCACCATTCGCTTCCTACAAATGCATTTGTTTCACATCATCGGGCACACGATGATTTCGCATAGTTGGCAAAGTTTGAAATCTGAAATACGAGCTAAGAAAACGTTAAGCAGCATTGCTTCGATCTTCAACGAGCTGTTGTGCTGCCTTTGCCGCACTTTCTAAACAATAATGGCGGGAACAAATACCAAAAAATCCATCGAAATTTCGAAGTACTGATGATAGCTTATGCATACTGTGTTTTGCCCTCTTCTATGAATGTCATCCGTAAAGGCACAAAGAACATGCGTAAAGGCCCACTGGTTACAGTGCACTGACGTTATAATGTACTTACACCTACTTTATACAATACAGATCCTACCAAGGCTTTGTGCCATGCCTCGTCGTTGGAGATCCTGATCTCTTACGGGTTGTTTGCGCAGAAGATTTTAAGTCGTTTGTTGACAGAACGGTGAGTAGAGCTTACTTCACGTAATCAAAATATACATGTGCAGCAAATGAAACAAAAAAAACGCGTTGTTTTGCGAACTTTCCTGCTTAATGTTTGCACACGATTTACACGCCGTGATTTGTGAGCTCAAATTTCTCCCCAGAAAAAGAAAATGGGTGGGGGAGAGTTTGAGCCTATCAGAACAGTATTCTTTCCTTCTTCGCTCTGCCTTCATTTTCGCAGGCAGGAACAGGCGCCTTGAGCCTCCAAGGTTGAGGGCTACAAGCGAGCGTATAGGGAAGCTTTTTTATAGGGACATCTGTCAGACGTCATATGTAAAGGGCGCTTCCTGACGGCCTGGCGAGGGAGGGAAGATTTGCGCCGGCATGTGTTCATCGCGTTGTGCGCATCACCTTCTGCCCATCATCCGCAATAGAAGTAACCAGAATATTTAAAGGGGGCGAAAGAACCGCAGGAGCATGGACACAAAGAACAGGAAATCCTCAAAATGCGTTATTGTTAAACGTTGGATTGAAAGCAGTGCCCGGAGGTTTTTAACCATAAGAGTTCCGGGAACGCCTTCTCGGCTTGCAAAAGTGATGGGGACCACACGATAAAGTACGCTTAAACGCGATACAAATTCAAAACAATTTACTTTCGCAGCAGAAGTCACCCACATACATATTTTTATTCACGCCTTTGGTGTGCCTGGCTTTCTCGCACAACTGTAGCGTTGCCCAAAAAGCACGCTTTCCAAAAAGCTCAGCATACATGTCACGCGCCGAACCCCTTTTAAAGACGATGGTCTTTCTTGGGCTACTTACCCGCGAAAATTTTGTTGCGTCTCTATGTTTTTCGTTTTTTTAGCAAACGTTCATTTGGCAATACACGCAAAACATCACACTAGTACAAACACAGCAGAGAGAAAATTCATGTACAATGCCTACTGGTATATACAGACACTGACAATGGTCAGCACAATTACGTTAACCATGTGCAGAAGGGGAATGTACTGTATACCTGTGCAACAATACATAGCTACGTACAAAAAGAATTGGAATATATGTTAAACAGGAGAATCTGGCCCTCGGTTAAGCCGACCGGCCAAAAGAGAAAGCAATTCTTGAACGAGACGTTTCCACACTACTAAATCTGGGGTAATGTTCACAGTTGTTAACACTGTTGAGCAAAAATAACACATCAGGCATATTTGAAGCAAGTCATCAACGAGGAAGTTATATTTGCTTTGTTTTTTTAATTAAAAATACATGACTGCTTGATTTTTTTCAAAACCAAATAAAAAATACGCCTTGAAAAAACTATTTTTACCTCGAAATAAAAAAAAACACTTCCGGCGCCCTCTTGTGGAAGTATTGCAAGTTCTAAAGTAACGAAGGTTCCAGCAGATGGCGTGAACAGTGGAACGCGGAAACATTGATTTGCTTTGGGTAAACCTTCACTGTGTTTATCGGGACAAGAGCGAAATGGGAGGGTACCAGCTTAAGGCCATCGTCTTCCGACGGTATTTGCAGCGAAGTGAACATATAGGCGGCCTTTTGTGTGTGTCTGTGTGCGTTGGTGGCAAGGTTTGGTTGAAAGGCGAAAAGTAGGACTGGCCCGGAGGGGCTCGCCGACACTCTGCAGTTTCCTTACGAACCCCCTGATGTTTTCGGATCCCATTTGAAAACAACTGGTATTTGATACAGTCTCTATTGAAAACTCAACATTAATGGGTCCTAATACACTAACATTCAGAGTTTTAGATGTGAAGCCTATTTAGGTGAACCCCGACGGAAGTTAATCAAGATTGTAGACGGCTATTCTGGGGGAGTCTGCAAAAATACAACGAAGCGGCACGATATACGGCGACTATATTACATTTATGATTTTTGCTGCTGTAGTACGCAATTCCTGCGCCGGCTTTGCATGTTGACGTCTGTGTTTGGCTTCCGTGCTCCGAGCAGCATATCATAACTCTGAACAAAATCTTGGGGTCTCCGTAATTCGTGAAGCTACTGCGGCATCTATTCTTGTCTATCACGGACACCTACCTCTATGATACCGCACCTCCTCGTTGGTGAATATCTTCGGAGGAGCTATGGAAAATGATTGGATAGTGCTTTTGCGCTAGCGAAATAATGAGTTGGTGCTTCACTCAAGGCGCGTTCTCGTACGGCGATTTCACAGGTGAGTCACTACTGCAATGGCGCTCGTGCCAACGCACTCCAGACTTGCTCCAACTTCTCAAGCCCACCTTTTAGCAGTGGAAAGCTTACTTGGCTAGCCCATAATCGGATATCCAGCTCAACCTGTTGACCCGAGCGAGGTCAGTCAAAGTAAAGAAATCCCGTATTGGGGTTGCCTTTCACGAGGCGAGGTCCATACATCGGCCTCTGCTCGACGAACAAAAAACCTCTCTCTCTCTCTCTCTCTCTCTCTCTCTCTCTCTCTCTCTCCTCTCTCTCTCTCTCTCTCTCTCTCTCTCTCTCTCTCTCCTCTCTCTCTCTCTCTCTCTCTCTCTCTCTCTCTCTCTCTCTCTCTCTCTCTCTCTCTCTCCCCCCCCCCTCTCTCTCTCTCTCTCTCTCTCTCTCTCTTTCTCTCTCTCTCTATCTATCTATCTATCTATCTATCTCTCTCTCTCTCTCTCTCTCTCTCTCTCTCTCTCTCTATCGTTCTACAGTACCGATCACGCTGACGCGTATCCTTAGCAGCCGCTTTTCAAGAATGATTAATAGTGTCACAGTCCTGCTTTTTATTTTCAGGAGGGAGAGGTAACGGGGAACGTCTTGTGGGACAAGATGCTCCTCAACATGACGTCGGACGTCTGGAGGACCGAACGAATGGCCCTTTCACCGGCTTTCACGCCGAGCAAGCTGAAATCGGTACGTATCCAACCCCGTTTATTGCTACGTGTGCAGGCTGAATTTACCCGAGAGGAATGATTTGGAGCCATCGACAACAAGCAAATGGGCCACGCTTCCACAGCAAGAGAATAACCAAATATTAATTAAATGTCTTGATGGAACGCCTTGAGCACGCCCTTTGTCTGCAGTATCCGCCTGCGATTAAACCAGCAAAAGTTGGCGCATCGTTTCATTCTTATGAGAAAAAATAGCCGTCATTCCAAGTTGAGCTATTTTGTATCGGCAGTTGCACTTTCCCCATAACAGACTTTTTTGCAAGTTTCAACTCAGGACGCTAGCTTTGAAAGCCTATGTCACTGAGAGAAGGAGAAAGGACAGGGACTGTGAGAGAAAGGAAGACGTAACCACAACTGTCCTTTAGATGTAGGACCAAAATTGCACTTGACGAGGACGCGGGACAGGGGTGCAATGGTAAGGAAGCGTAAGTTTGTAGGAGCGGACGAATATCTACAAAGATGGAAAGGCAAACTAAATAAGTAAAAGTAGAAGCGGCATGGCATTTCCGCGTGCTGATTGATTACACACAATCATCCGGAAAAACGTCGGAAGAAAGTGCCAAAGTTCTCGCATGGCGTACTATGTTTTGATATTTAGCTCCGCACAGTTTATGGAAAACACCATGGCCAATTACGGTCGCTATTCAATACAAGAGGTACATTCACAATTTTGATTCCGGCACATGCTATGGGAACTTGACCCCTTCGATGTCCGTATAGTCTAAACAGCTTTAAATTCAATTTTGGTGACCAGTGCTTAGCTTATGTGCGCCTTTTCGACATTAACGGGCGTTTCAGTTTTCCAACAAGGGTACCTTTGTTATCTGCGAAGCCCTTTTTTACGCAGTGTAACTGAATTTAGCGACACTTCTACGCTTTAAGCGTCAGTACACACTTGTCTCACAACCTTTCTTTTTTTCTCTGCCACAGATCTTTCCCAGATTCCTGGAGCTTACGGAACGGCTGCGCATGCAGTTTGTCGAGCAGGCTAAGCACAGAAACATTGTCGCCGTTCAGAGGTCAGTCTTCGACACTCATTTACGAAACGTTTATGTAAGTGAACTTAAAGTGAGCATTTTACTTAATCGGACTCGTCAGGTTGGTCATGGCGTGTACAGAATTATTACATGTTTTCAGCAGTATGTGAACATCGGCTCAAGTATTGACGCTACGGAGCTATGACTTGTTTCCACACTCTGCATACCCTAAAGTCTGTTTTCTACAAACTTTGGCAGTCCTCTGCACGCAGGAGAATTTTGTGGGTTACTACCGGCCCTGGTGGTAAATAAATAAATAAAAAGTAAATAAATAAATAAATAAATATACCATCGCCCAAGATGACGCACCAGCGACAGCCGTTAGCTACAGAGGGGCCCTCAAAGAGAACTCGGTCTCGAACACAAATGACGTGAGTTTGCTGGCTTATTGTATTAGATACAGAAATGGTGTGATCCCCACACGTTGCACCAATCGACGAAGGCTTTGTTCAGGAATTTGTTCTTAGGCTCGTTGTCGGCCGTCACATATGCGGCATGGTGTGACTGCATTCGATAAAGGTTATCGGCGGATTGCCTCACAATGGAGGGCTCTATCGATATTCTAAGCACGCGCTTTCATTGATCGTCCTGCACGCGTACCTCCTCCACTAAGCGACATTCCCGCTGGCCTCCGACACTTGCGTCTATCAGTGTTCGAGGTATCCACATTCTTCAAGCGATGTAAGCACTTCCAAATGCCAAAGCATATTTAATGCACGACCGTCATGAAGTCGCGGGACGGTCATCTAGGCAGTGTGACAGAGTGCGAAACACCTCACAGACAGTTGCGTGGTGGTGGTAGTAGTGAGGAAGAATATGATGAGGGCGAGAGGGGAAATAATAACGCGTCGTGAACACCGAATCTCCAGAATTCTGTCAAAACGAAGGTGACACCTGGAAAAGACAAAATCGTATGAGAGACGAGGGCGTGATGTCACAAATCACGTGATTTTTGCGTCGCAATGACAAAATATTTTACTAAATCCAACGTGTTGTCACCCTAAAGCTTGTTTCACCGCACCATTCACAGTTAAGAGGAGGTGTATCCCGTACAGGAATGGTTGTCACTTTTTTTCTGTTGACATAACACATTGCGCGGACTTATCCTGTGAGACCTGCCGTGCCATAACAAACAGTTTTTTGCGCCTCACCTAGTGCCGGTGCTGGGCACGAAAGAGGCGCCCCCCCCCCCCCCTTTCCCATTTAAAGTTTTCCATTCGCATGCCGAGACGCGGCTAATATCGGACGAGACAACTGACTCAGCTTAATATCAAACGTCTAGCGACAATTATTTTTTCTGTCACAAGCATTGCCCTAATATTGGGTGTCTTGGATGTCTGGGCTCAGCACTGCGACCAGGTATCTTGCAATGCCCGTGAAGAAAAGCACAACTTAACAGAACAATCGAAAAGACGCCCACGGAACCTGGAAATTTTGCTTTTTTTTTCAATTTCGAATGATTTCATAATTTGGTTTTGTTTGCTTATTCCTTTCCTCCACCCTTCACCTGCTCTGAAGGACAATCCTGCGTGTGCCACTGCATGAAGGTGGAGAGTTTATTGCGGACGGCAGAAGTGAACTGTTCTCTACAAAAGCTGTCGTCCATTCAGTGACCTATTAAAAATCCTCAGCAGAGCAGAAAGCTGCGCGCACTGTACCACCCAAAGCCGCAGATCTCACATTCATGCACGTAGATCTGTTGGCTGCCTCACAACAAGACAAAACATTCCCCAAAAATCATAACTGAGAAGAAAGGTTACTACCGGTAGTAGAGAGGCCGTGTGTTTGGCGGTGTATACCATTTTGAGTTTCAGTCTATGGAAAAAGACTTGTTCGACAAACGTTATTAGGCACTTATTTTACATTAACATACTGTCATTTTCCATAAGAAAAACCCCCTAAACTAGCTCCTCCAAACGTTTTTATATATTCTGTTTTGTGACGTCACAAATCGCCGAGTGACAATACTCGTAAACCGGTCTTCTGCCTGTGGTCTTTCCGGGATTTTCTAATCAAATGCTTCCGCCCAAATCGCTGTAGCAGAATTATTGGCACCGTGATTTACTGATACAATACAACATATTTCGGTCTTCACACTATCGTTTGAGGGAAAGTGTTGGGACGCACGAATACCGCTTCCGCGAATGTCTTATGTCAGCCGTAATGCCGTATTTTCAATAAAGTACATTGAAATGTAATGACCAACTCCCGGAAATTTGGATTTATTCCCAGCCCCTGCGTTTCTGCGCCCCCCGCTAAAATTCCTTGCATAGGGGAGTATTTTTTTAAAGCGAAAGCTTTCTTCGTGGAAGCGATGGCGTTCGGTCGAAAAACGAATGTATTTTCCCATAGACCGGTTGGTCGAGCGAAAAGCTCTGATAAGATCTCTCGACACACAGCGGGGCGTGAAACTAAGCTTCCATTCTGTCAAAACGGCTACTTGAATATCGCGGAAATGGAATGGTTCTAGATAAGGCAATACACGCATCGATCCCGAAGAAGGAGCAGAATAATATGCCTTTATCTCATAAATCACGTATCGGCATACATTTAGATCGATTCTTACAGGTGTTCATTTAGCGCACGAAAGATCGTCGCATGGGTTCGTTCTTCGCTCGCGATTCGGGTCTTTGAATGTTGGACAATCGACTGGACGCGCTTTAGCAGCGAAGGTTGGACGCATTTCTAGCGAAGGTTTTGACGCCCTTTTGACGCAGTTTTGAAGTGAGGAAGCTTTCGCGCTTCTCTCAACTTTCCTTAAAAAGGTATGGTAAAGTTTTTTTAAAAGTAACCTTCATTGCAAATACAGCCTCGGCTTCCAAAAATCAAACCCGCTAGCTCGAGCGTATACGCTCGAGCTGGCGGGTTTGAGATAGCGGGTTGAGATAGCCTGCCTATATATAGGCAGGCAGCCCGTTATTACGATTCTTGAAAAAAATTCTTGCTTACCAAGAAACCAATGCTGCGTGTCCTAGCAACTAGATTGAGTTTTGACGGAGTGTTTCCGTCAAATGCCGACGCACGTAGAGTGAGATTTTTGTTGGTGCGGAGCGTCCATGACGCTCTGTGGTAGCAGAACTGGTGAAATCGGGGAACTTGATAAAGAGGCAGAATTTGGTGCTGCAGGGTGAACTTGTCGGTATACACAGATCACAGGTGGTTTCAGAAGTGTCCTAAAAACAACAAAAAAGAGAAAGTTCAGAGAGGGGAAATACGCTAAGGAAGAAACATCTGCTTCCTCCCTATGGCCGCCTGAGAGATTATTTAAATCCGGGAAGCTGTGGCTGGGCCCACGTGTGGCGTCGGCTAACACAGCGGGAGGACTAGAACTACATTCCAGAAGTAAAAGCAGAAGCTTTTATGTTTATACACCATTTCGTAATCTCCTGTAAGGACCATTTAGCGCAGACATTTCGCTGCTCTTCCCAGCTATCATACGTGCGCATGAAACGACGCGTTCTATACGGGAGATACAATGACTCGGCGCAAGTCTACGTACCTGGCCCTAACCCATTAGTTGCGGGCTCCTGTGGTGCAGAATTATCGTCAGCACAAGTTTTGCGAGAACACGCACCAAACCCGAATTTGGGATTTTGTTCTCTTTGTTTTTTCAGTTACTTCAGGATTTTCTTTTAATTATTGCCCAGTAGTGGCGCGCACGTCGTCCTGTGACATTTAGTAGTACAAAACATCTCCTTCCCTATAGCTTGTATGCACTTGCGAGGCACACAGGCAACCATGTAAGGGCGCCGTCGCTGGTTACGTGGGGCTCCGCGGGATGGCGGTACTTGTCCGTGCTAAGCGCGTGACGTGTGTTGGATGTTCCGAACTCTTGCCCGCCGAACGCAAAGTAATGCCTCGAGAATCCAATGTGAGTGCGATTAATAACCTATCTGTTGACACCACCGTTTAGAATCGGGTTGAAACGGAGCAGACGACGCACGCCGGTGTTATTGTTTCTTCGGCGTGCGGACGCAGTGGCACAAGCCGCGCCATATCCGGAGCGCATCGGCCATGTTCATAGCCGTTTCCAGTGTTGCCAAGCAAAGCAATTGACAGCGATTTTTTTCAATGAATACCACCTATACGAACACCCTAACAATTAAGCGGACGAGCTTGTATGTTTGCGCATGTACAGATGAGCAAGGAAATAAAAAGAACGCACGAATATCTCACTAGCTCGTCTCAATATAAAGCCACGCCTCTGCCTGGACAACCACCCTGCATCTGATGTTGTTCTTAATTGCAGGCTATTTGAGACCTGTTCCATGGATGGCATGGCAGCGTTTCTGTTCGGCCTCGACCTTCACACCAGCGCCTCTCCAGACCATCCTCTTGTCACGTGCTGCAACGGCTTCTTCAGTGCCAAGAGCGGCTGGAAGGTCGTCATGCTCTGTGAGCATAAAGCTTTGATCTCGTAGCATTTCATAAGGATCACTTCGTCACTCCTTAGGCGCTTGAGTGAGAGCTTCCAAGCTTGTATAAGGGGGACAAGGACAGTTTCCTGCACTACTGCTGTAAATAACCGTGCGAGAAACGCTAGCGGAACTCTCTGGGGCAGACACGCTTCTTTGCAGGATTATCGCCTCCAAATTAATTGACTTGCCCACCTAAACCATTGTAGGGCACCCACATGGACTGGATTCAGTATGACTCCCTCATACTCTTCATCAGGAACTGTCATTTTATGTCCGCGGAAGAACTAAGCTGCCTCCTGTGGTCTACATTACGTCACATCTTTTAACATCCCGATGTGTTTGTTCGGCTGAGCATTGTATAATTTTTGTGCTAGCAACTAATTTTTTAATCTCACCCCAGCTTCTTGTCTTGGCCTTCTGACTATATTATGACCAATGACCACGACAGCTCAAATTTTGTGCCCGTAGCTATCGCAGTTCATTTATATCTTAAGTGCGGTTCTTCATTCTATTTCTCTGCGCGACGAGCGATGCCATACTATCCAGAAGAACGTAAAGAATAAAAATAAAAGTAAAAAATTGTTTCGGAGCGTTTAGAAAATTACCTTTTAGCTCCTCACCTTATAATTTTATTGCACGTTTGGAACAAATTTCGAGTTGCAGTCGAGTTCAGGTAATGTGGAGTTGATCGCTTGGACCCCTAATCTTGCACATCATGCAGTGAGCACAATTAGGACAAGAAGCGCGTGATATCGGGTTCGCCGCCAATACGAAGTATACTTAAAGATTTCCTCAGCGAGGTTCACGATATTGCAAATGGTTATCATTCCGCAGTGGCGGTATATTCTTAAGTTCACGCTGTTGTATTTACAATAGGTTGGGAACCCCGACTTCATTAACACCAGACAAAAGCAATAAAAAGACACAAGCGACAGGTGTTCCCGTCTTTCTAGGTTTAACATATACCGGTTGATCAAAGTTAAGTCGACAGGTTTTTTTTAAATACTAGGCGCTTAGATATACTGCGAAGCTTAATTGCCGATCGCATGATAACTCATGCAAGACCGCGAAGACTGGCGCAAAGGTCCAGCCCTTTTTCTGTGTTTCGATAGTGGTTCCAAGTACTGCAGATTCCGATAACGCCAGCCAACACTGAAAGGGTGCCAGTTATCACTTTTGCCTATGCCTCCACCCCGTTGTCCAACTAAGCACCGAACACAGGAGGCACTTCACAAAAGGGAGGAGCTTTGTGCCGGACCTCACTGTCTTGCACGCGTAATCATGCAAACGGCAATTAAACTTCGCAGTTCAATACATTGGAGCAAGGATGCGCTAAAATAATTCTGCCAAATAAAACTGCGCAGAAACACAATTGCGTCTAACTTTTGAATACAAACATGCCTACTTACTGCAGCCACTAAAAACTTAATTATTCTTTTTTAGGGTATTAAGCCACCGAAATCAAGAATCACCACCTCAATCTGTGTCCCCCTGGGCGCATAACCTCCCTGTAGAGGAAGTATTCACGAATATCTAAGCGCCGAATTTTCAAAAAAACCTGTAGACTTAACTTTGATCACCCTGTATATGTATTTCAAGTTGCTTATGAATTGCTTAGAACGGTGAATGAGTAACTTGTTTTGCAAGCATTGAGGATACCTTTTTGATACGGAGCGCCTCAGCAGATTCAGTTTCACCGTCAACTTTGTCCTGCTGAGTGAACCGGCAAATGACCTTCGAAAAGTTATTAACATAATAGACCTTATATACTGGTAGTGGTAAAGATAACTATGCAGGAAAACACTCAAGTTACGCCATACAGTACGACCGGAAAGAAAGTCGTTTTGCGTGGGTCTTGAAAAATCGAAATCTTGAAAACCCAGTAGCAACCGAAATACGGAAAGACAAACCGTGCGATGGATTACAGTGGGCTGGTTGCACTACGGAAAGCACTTCCGCCGTATAATACACGATCTATTTCCTCTACTACATGTCTCCAATCATTACAAACTTCCGTATTTATAAACAGTCGAAACAGCACCTCAGGAAGCCCTTCCCCAAAAAAATCCATCACAAGAAACCATGTAAAGAACGGTGTAAGGTCTCATGTTAAATGGGTGAGTGAGCAAGCGAAGATAGAGGTTACTCTGGTAGAAATGGAGAAAACAGTTGTGTTGTGCACGCCATGGCGATGCGCACGAAACCGAGGGTCACAGAAAGTCAGGGCAGACGCAAGCATAGGAATGAATAATGTAAGAGGGAAATATAAGAAAATGTTCGAGGGAGGAATGGATCTGACCAACGGCGGAAAGAGGGTGGAAGTCGTACAACAACGTATATCGTGAACAATGACTCCTACCAAACCATTTTTTCCCCTTAACGAGGCTGTGATGTCATTAAAACGGCCGAATTCGATACATTGTTCTGTTGACGTGCGTCTGCAAAGCAATTATTGCATAGTGTAGTGCCAGTACGAATGAAGTGACATAATGCTGGTTTTGCTTTGCGAGATGATAGGGCATAATTTAGGTCTTCAGGTGTCTCAAAGCAGCAGCAAAGCGTACTGTAAAAACGTTCATTTATTTAAGTAGATTACAGTGTTGATCAATATACTTCTCCTAGCCGCACGTGCTACACACTAACACGGAAAATTCCACAATCATGAAGACGGCCGCCACCGGTTGCCTTGCAATCCTTGCAATCCAATCCAAGCTTTCAGTTGCGAAGGCAGTCAGTCCTCTGCTACTAATAAGGCGGGACTATCACGCCGAGATGTAAACAAAGAACGAAAGACCATTTAAACTTAGGCGCGCATTGTAAAACAACGACGGAAGCAGTGCAGCTAGATATGGGCTGGGATTAGTTTTAAGTTGAAGTAGCTCGGAGTGAAATGTGTTCTAATGAGAGGTTGAGAACAATGGACCGCTTAAGTGGACACCTTAATTTCTTAGGTACGTTTACATGAAAATCCTGGACATGGAGTTGCGAAGAAAGACTAAAATCATGGCGGTATGAAAAAATGCAAAGAACAGCAAACACGCAAAGACTGCGAGGATAACCAAAAAAGGGCCAAGAGAAATGACCAACTGGAGGGAAAAAGTGGAATCGAACATGTCGGTAGAAATGTGCAGTGCACGAAAACTTGATATCAGAAAGGAAAAGCTCTACGATAACTCCAAGAGTAGTAGGGCTGTTCTTTTCGGGCCTAGAGCACGTTGCATTACGAGGAGCTTCGTATGGGAGCATATTATGGCACATTATGCCACGTGTGCCACATTATGAAAAAACGTTATGCCAAAATATTACGCCACATTATGCCACATTATGCCACATTATGCCACATTATGCCACATTATGCCACAACGTATTCTAAAACATTATGCCAGAACATTATACCACATTATGCCGTATTATGCCAAATATTATGTCACGTGGGTTATGTTGGGAAAAGCCAAAACGCTTCAGCAATTTTTTTGCTGGGATGGGACGTTATCCGCCCAAGTTTATATCATCAAAATATTCGCCTTCCCAAGCCCTAGGGTATAAAACAGACTAAATGAAGATTGAAATTTTAGTTGGAGAAAGGCAAAACGAGGATTATTATAGCGTTTAACAGCTACCACCCGGTACTAACCAAGTTTAACTTGAGCCTGCCGCTCAAAGAATAAGCACAACATATAGCAGCACTACAGCATAAGTAGTACAGCATTAAGTCCTTTGATGGGGTGGAACAAATCGTCACCCCGATAAAAATGAAATGTCATAATAAATCAATCAATCGCGTGAAATTCCTTGCGCCACAAATCGGAAATGAGAAAACTGCGTCCACGGAGCTTGCCGAGCATTTTTGAGAAAAAAAAATTCTAGAACACTTATGATCCTCGTATTAGTTGCATGTAAATCGTACCATACGCATCCATCGGCGAATGTCAGGAGGAAGGCCTCGTCGGTGTCTTGTAGCCCACATGGGTCGGGCTTGTGCGTGGAGAAGTCCATAGGAGACATCTCAACCTCGCCTCCACGGCAGGAGCATGAGATATGGGTAGCCCAAAAAGAAACTGCAGAGCTAGACGTTCACGTCGTTCCAAAAGAGGGCGTTAGTAAAACGCCCACGCGCACGCACGTCATGCAGAAAGACGCGCCATAATTCGAAATGATCTTGCGGAAAACACAAGCCTAGTGGCGGCATCCGGTGAACGTATTTCAAATGAAGTTCAACCTGGCGGCAAATTAAGGCGGACGTCATGGGCAACGTCATTGCAGCGGATGGTAAAAAACAATCCGTGGGCCGAAGAATTCATATAGGGACGGAATACACAACGCAGCTGTTTCGGTTTCATTGGGTTGAACACATTCAACAACAGCCTGATTTATCGGGGCGCAGTACAAAAGAGTGCGGGAAACTGCTGCGTCTTTCCGGGCGGCGGTGTCACGTGATTGGCTACGGGAACGGCTGTGTCGCGTACAGAGAGAGAGAGCGAGAGAGATCTTTAATGTAGTTTGGCGATGTTAGCCAGGCTAAAATGCCTAACTTGCTACGCCAGTTGATGGCGTGATGAAGATGATGGCGATGATGTTGGAGAACTTGATGCGCACACAGACGTTGAGTTATTTACAGAGGCTGTATAGACCTGTGTGTTTCAGGTACTCTATCAGAGCTTTTGTAGCCCATAAAGCACGTGTGGGACATGCCCACGGTCCTAAAACGTCCTTTAGTTGAATGTCTACGCACACACACACGCAAAACTGCTGCGTCTTGCCGTGCGACGGTGTCCACGTGACTGCCTATGGAGCGGCTGTGCTGCGTTCAACACCACACTCACTGCCCCTCCTCGCGTTTCCGCTGTTGCCGCACCGACCGTTCTCATATTCTCCGCGCCTCGGCTGCTTGCTGCGCCGCATGCTCTCTGCTTACCGGGATGTAATGAAGAATCGCATGAGCGGAAAAGGACGCGTCTACACATCCGTCTCCGGCTGCGAAAACCGTTTTGGCTGCGGCAAGAACCCCCGGGGTGGCCGCTCCCACGCCCCTCCAAGCTGCTAGATATTTTTCCACGCCGCATTGGAAACGGCTTGCTCGGGGCACATGTGTCTGCCCCTAAATGCTCCCGGAAGCATTCTGTTCTCGGACCTTTCCCGCCTGTGTCCCCCCGGGAATACATGTGGGGGGTGCATCAAATGGCTTTGCTGTAAAACTGATACCACAGGCGCTACAACAATTAGGAGCACAATATTTTGGTAGGGGTGCCACATTCGTAATGATGAATAGACTGGTTACTGGGGCGGGAAATTCGCTTGTCATGTTGGGATACCATCGAGAAGCTTTGTCTGGAGCGTTACACCTTTGATTTTTATTAGGTTCCTGTCGAAGCAAAAGCGCTCGTCAGTCATTGCACTCAGAGGAACGCGCATTTTTGTATTCAAATGAAGACTATGTCAGCTAGCGAATTAATATACAGGGCAACTGAGGGTTCTCTTTTTTTACTAAGCGGACGGGATATAAATTTACTAGCGTATTGCATGGAATCCAGAACAGGCATCACGTGATTTACATTCAGTCTATTTAAACACTAAGAACATGTGAACTATATACCGTAATGTACTTGATATTTCATGGTAGTTTTCTGTAATAGAGACACTACGAAAAGCCCTGTGAGCACGTCAGCTATTTCTTTAAAAATGAAAAGCTTCAGAACTGCATCCCGATACGTTATACTAAGGTCAACTTCACAGCGTTGATGTATTCGAAGAACTGGCGTCACGAAACTGCAAATCTATCTTTCTTTCTCTTTTTCTATCTTCTCATTTTTCCCAGATTCCCAAAATTTTAAAACAGCCTCTAAACGTGCACCGCTATTCCCTAGACGTTATCTTAATCGACTTGGGGGTTATCGATATCTTTTGCCCTGCATTTAAAATAATTTCAAAAGCGCGCTGTTGTAGCCGAAGAGAGAAAGCCCAAACTTTAGTTGCTGCACACTGTGCGCGCCCTGAATGCATGATTGAATGTACGATAAAGAAATACTGCATCTCCGTGTGCTTCAGAATAATATATAAGCTTATATATATATATATAAATATATATATATATATATAAATATATATATATATATAAATATATATATATATATATATATATATATATATATATATATATATATATATATATATATATATATATATATATATATATATATATATAAACTGATGACCGGATAGCACAAAAAAAACAGTTTACTCCTGGCTTTAAAAAAAGTGCTTCTTACTTGTTTCAATTGTTTCTTTTTCCAGATTTGATGTCTAAAGTTTTCAAAATGCTGCCTATTGAATTCCCGAGCAAGTACGGCTCTCAGCAAGTCATGAAATTCGTCGAAGTGATGGTCGAGAAGCGACTGCGCTCTAAAGAGGTAATAGTAGCTCACCGAGAATTATGTATGGAAAATAAATTGAACTCCACCGCTGTTCCAGCTGAAAGAACCACGCATAAGATCGAGTCGTTGTGCCTTGAAGGGAAGTTTCGGCTCAGTCATATCTGCTGTTGAATAAGCTCGGGAGTTGTTTTCTTTTCAAAAAACAGAAAAAGGATTTAAAAGATCAAGTTTCAACAGCAGAGCTGCTCAAGCTTGTACTTTCGCCGTACGGCGTTGCCAGAAAACAAAAACAAAGAAAAAATACTGAGCGCACGTGAGCGTGTGGCTCGTGAGGAGAACCACGTGAAGAGCTCGCAAAAAACAAGAAAAATACCGAGTGCACGTGAGCCTGCGCCTCGTGAGGAGCACCCAGCGTTGGCCAGCTCGACCTTCGAGAACACTGTGCATTCCTGTCGCGGCGTGATCTATCGCGTGATCTTTTCTATCGCCGGTTCAAGTGCGTTCGCGCCTGAAGTGGGCAGCACAGACGCCGAGTTCACGCTACAGACACCGAGTTCTCGAAGCCGGTTTCCGCGGGTTCTAGCGCGAGCTAACGCGGTCCACTTTGGGAGAGATGTGAAAGCCTGTGGACGAAACGATCCGGACCTGCCAGTCATGGAGAATTTTCAGCGGGAAGTTCGGAAATTCATGTGAGGTGAACAGTCGGGTCGCCGACGAAGGGAGCAGGTTCGCCAGCGCTCTTCTGTTTCTCTAGCCTTGCACCACAAGTGAAAGCTGGGCCATTTTTTTTTAATGCACCAAACGTATACACACAGCGAGCTGCTAGTAGCGACAGAAGGTTCCGGCAGCGAATAATGCGGCAACGAAAAGAACTCGGGTTGCCTCCACCCGGCGGTCCATTGCAAATATCAATGGTTTCATCAACCTTTTAAAGAGGGTGCGCTTTTCAGTCGAAGCAAGTGCGACGTTTTAACTTAGCTCTCCGCAGTATATATGGCCCGTCGACAGAACACCATTTGTGCGCTTATCGCAAAAAATAAATATGCTTGTCACAAAAAAAACTCACAAGATATTTAGGGTACTCGGTTTCTAGTAAATGCTTAGTAGCCCGTTTCGCTTGCGCTAAATTTGCTGCGGCGGCGAGTATTGCATAAGCCATTTTGACATCACAACCAATCTCAGTCGCAGTTCGACGGCGCGAAGAATATAAAGCCGAAGTATTGGACCTGGACAAGAAATTTAGAATTTGAGACTGGGTGGGAATCCAACCGATAGCCTGTATGATGCCACTGCGGCTTTTTATCTCACATGATACTCACTACAGTACAAGGTGGTAATAGAGGTGTTGATATTTTCAGCAGTTATTTACAACTATGTACGCATACGAATGGTCTGTATGTACGAACAAAACTACAAAAACAACAATAATGCACACATGGCTAAAATGAGGGCCACAACGAACATCTATTCAGCTTAGAGTACCAGTATTAATGGCAGTCATTTAGGCCATAGAAGGTTTTGAGATTATGATCATTCTACAAAAGTGGATACGGAAGAAACTTGTTTATCCATCATACGCGTGTTCCGTGAGCTATGCGAGGCGATTCAAAAAATGACCACATGGAACATCAACGTATCCGATTGATACAAAATACCTAAAATTACGCTGTGTCAAATCAACGTCCTTCTTATTAGTTTTTTGTAAGACACCCCAGAACAGCATGGTATCTGGAATTCCTGCAATTTACGAAATAGTGTTCAAGTATTTTCGAGTACGTGCACAGGCGACAGTTTACCGAGTGTACGAAAACATTTCTTTCGCGTAGCCACCTCGCAACGGGCAATGCTTCGCTGGGAAGTTACGAGACGAAAGTTTTTTGTCGATGATAAATGGGGCATTTTATGGACACACGAGGGAACGCCTTCTCCGGGCCGATCTGAATAAAAAGCTCTATACAGCTAGTGGTACTGGGAAAACTATGAAAAAAAAAAGACGTAGCGAAGTTTCACCCAAGATTCTTTTAGCACATATTCAAGGGAGAAGCTAACCAAGAAAAACAGTATTAAAGTGTACACTTCATGCATACCCCCCCCCCCCCCAAGAAAAAAAAAACAGATTGTGAGAAACAGACTGTGGTACCACAAGATAAGGCAAGAAAACGATGAGGTTGACTTGCAAGAACGTGCGAATAACAAGGTGGATGAAAGAAAGTAGAAATCCGAAACTATTTGCCCTGCAAAGATGGGTTAACTCTTTCGTAACCGCGGGAAAATTAACCGATTTTTAGGGGTGCAAGAAAACATTTTCTTGCTAAAAAAATTGGTTAAACACTAATTACAGGAACACAAAACGCAGATTATTTAACTGCCTTTCCAACAACACTAGATTTCTCAATGTTTTCATACATCATAGATGCGAAAAAATATCAAAATCAAAATTTTAGTCAAGTTGTCGAAGAAAATGATGAAAAAGGAGTTGTGTATAAGAAACGAGCGGTAGTAGAGAATAATTATAATATACGTATTGTAAGGGAACATTTCGAAAACACGCCCTAGAAAAAATGTCGACTTACACGGAACAGTTTGTCGGGCTCCATGGAAGATAACAACGCAAGCGCAATGAAAACTGGCATCACATGCACCAATTTCATCGCCAAAAACACGTTAAAAGCACGAGCTCAGCCACATATTTGCAAATTATGCGCTGCAAAGTCCTTGGGATAACGACAAGGGCCGTCACTGCATGCGCTCCAGCGAAGAACGAGCGCGGTGACAATAAGAGTTCAGGAGGACGCCAGGATATTTGAGAGGCACACAATATTGTGGGGTGCCGGCATACTCAGTAACAGTTGATGTGAGTTCTTATCAGCCAAGAGAGCGAGCGAGCGAGCGAGCGAGCGAGAGAGAGAGAGAGAGAGAGAGAGAGAGAGAGAGAGAGAGAGAACTCTTTAATGTGGACAGGAGAGGACAGCTCTGTGGCAGTGCTTGCTACGCCATTTGGGGATGATTAAAATGCAGTGAGGTGGATTTGAAAGATTAGGAGACTAAACTAAACACATACTAAAACTAAACACATACTAAAAAATTCACCCGATTAGACGCAAGAAACAAAACTCTCAATAAACTTGCATAGAAAGGTTAACCACATGGTACCGAGGAAGCACAGCACGCCAAACCAACAAAAACGGTAAAGAAACGTTTATGAAGACGCGAACACGTACACATGTGGTCACGCGCACAGTTCAAGAGTTCCAAATTTTTCTCTAGTCCAGAGTCCGGAAATAGACGCAGCAAACGTTTTTTTTTTTTCCTAAAGATGAGTCATTATTGTTGGACCAGGGTCCAAGAAGGTGCCACAACTGAAGCCTAGCTCCACGTCGTACACAAGGCAGGCAGGTAGCCGCTGTTGCTCGCGCAGAGGCAAATCGCGGGCACATACACAAGTGTTCGGCAGTCTCGCGCTCAGCACGCGTGTGGCACAGTGGTGAATACTCCGAATCCATGTTGAACTTTAAGCTTCGGTGTGCGCCACATTGAGGCGCGGTCGATGCATTACTCCTTCAGGCCCTTCGTTCCGGAGGGGTGGAAAACAGAGTTTACAGAGAGAGTCAACGGCATGCAGAGGTGGATATCCGCTGTGAGGGTCCTGCCACTTCGTCATTCGCTCATTTCATCCAGTTGTAGAGATAAGGGCACAACTATCCTTGCGAGAGAAATAAAGCTGTCGTGTTGCGTAGCGAGTGGCCGGCGCTGGAAGCTGTATCAGACCTTCTATTCCCCAGTGACCGGGCAGCGTTTGAAGCACAATGTGATGGCTGGCGCGATCTGCCGCTGTGTGTGTTTCATTGGTTTCAACTAAACACTCGCCACTGCGGCATCACGGCTTTCGAAAAATGAAAAGGGACGCAGTGGAAGCGTAGTGAAATTAGACTTTAAAAACGTCGACAGCCGGTACACGCAGTTCGTCGTACAATCAATTTGACGTGGTTAGGCTAAATATAAAGGTAGCCACAGGTTGATGCTAAATACAGAAAGAACTACAAACCCATTTAAGTGGACTGGCCTGTAACGATTACCGCTATTGCTGGAAGCCCCTGTCAGTTTCACTGACTCCCATTTGGCTGCGACGTCAACATAATCATCCACAACTCTCATACGTCGAGTTAAGGGGATCTGCCAGAAGCGATGACAGCTGTCCTTAAAATCTCGTGGCCGATTCACCAATTCCCGTTTGGCTACGTCGTCAACATCAAACAAAATTCTCACAAAGCCACTCAGCAAGGGCAGTGACGACGCCAGCTACCATCAAAGGTTCATCGCCGATTCACGGATAAGCATTGGCTGTGACGTCAACGTATACGCACTCGGATTAGCACCTGGCGCCGTTCAATAGAGCATTAATGCTTTCGCATGTACAACACACAGAAGTGCTTACGTGTGCTCGGACCTTCTACTTTAGTTTTTGTTCGTCCCTTGCTTTCTGAGCCGCAATTAAAAGTAAAGTTAAATGTACAACTGTAGGCTTAGTGCGAATATTTTCATATCAAGGTGTCATTCACGCAGATTACACTAACCAAATGCAAGGTAAATTTTCCCATTTTGAGCTCGAGCGACAGGTTCTGACTACCGTATTTTCCTTACTTTTTTTTTCTTTCAGAGGTACAATGACGTCCTTCAATTCTGTTTGGACACTGTAAGAGAGGTGAATAAAAACAGCGACAACAAGCTAACAGGTAGGAAAATTCCCGATCGCCAACATTGTCATTACAATTTTTTTCGAACTAAGTACAAGCGTGTGCAGTGATTTGCATGAAGTACCAATGACAGTACCGAGTTGGCACAAAACACCGTGTCAGCACTATAGCTTCATTCCAAAATTGCAGCTCCCACGTCGCCCTTTTCTTTACTGACATGTTCGCTGGAAACGGTCAAACACCCTTTCCCACACAGTTACTTTCGTCAGCCGTGGGCTTTAGGAATGAGTAACTGAGCTTTGATGGGGCTTTTTTATGTGGTTACGTAGATCAGATATGAAGTCGAGCATTAGCCAGTTAAAAAAAACACGACATGTTCCCTGAGAAATTGATTTCAGTCGTTTCAAATGCGCTATCGCAAATGAACGGTACCTTCTA